>NW_015505292.1:1156327-1225091 GCF_001515645.1 Sinocyclocheilus grahami
CCTCACTTTGTGCGCTCTGGCGCCGACCCTGAGTGTAGCACTGTGTTTATATAAATGAATAGATATCCGTGTGCATGATTGCTGTTATTACAAAAAAAGGTATGAAGGTTTTGTCCTCACAGAGAAAGCAGTGTTTTTCAGCTCCTCGGGGGAGTTGACAGCTTTGTTGCCGAGCTTGTCTAAAAATTGCTGACAAACAGTTTGTGTGTAATCAACTATGTCATGAGACAATTTCAACGTCCTGTTCACTGTGTTGGCTGCTGAGTCCCTTGTTGTGCTGTACTTAAGCATTTTTTAGCAGAATCGCTCTCTTCCATATTGTCTTCACAAAAACTCATATTCTGTCACCTATAGCATGTCTCCTCCACCCACTGATGGAGCAGGTCTGGAGGGGATTGGCAGAAATAGGTCCGAGGGTCTGTGTGGCCGTCAATCCAGATGGCATCTGTTTGCACAGAGCATGTCAAGTACAAGCTCAGGTCTCGGGACAGGAATATCAACCTGTTCCTCCTTGAAGATTTTGGACCCTGTTGGTGTGTAGGAAAAAAGTTGGACATATTTAATGGCCTCTTGTAATGTATTCTGCCTTCCTTCCAGCACAGTGTGCAATGGTTTTTGGGGGAGCACAGAGAGCATTTTAAACAGCTTGAAGCCCTCGACGAGGGAGTAATTGCACAAATGTGTTTTGATATGTACAGTATGTGTGGAGATTTCTGGCAGCAATAAATAACTGCACAATTTTGTAATATGTCGGTGAAAAGTACAGGGTCAAGAGCACGGTTATGAATAATTCACAATGTCCTCTTCAAGATGAGGCCTGCTATTGTGATGCCTCTATGTAACATTGCATATCCCACCAAAAATCCCAGGCTGAATAAAATGCCCCATAAATGTGCCTGGATATGACATACATGCTTTTTTTATAACTTCACATGCCTCTCAAAAGCATCAGGGTTAAAAGTATTTATTAAAGATAATTTAATTTTGGTGCAAAATCACTGAATATGAGATTTAATATTGAAAAGAGATTGAATAATTGTTTGCACTTAAATGAGAGACTTAATTACACATCCGAGATGACTGTTGTTGAAGGCTCATCCCTGTTGCTAATTAACCCCACCCAACCATTATGACTCTGAGATCTCATAAATTACAGACATCAGAAATATTATTTTTGTTCATACGTGACCGTGATTTCAATCTGTATGACTTTTATGGACCACTAATAATGATGTATGCCAAGCAAATCACTTTTAAGTGAGAGCAATCACTTTTTCAGCCCACTGCTCTTGTGCTTTGTTTAATTGAAAGAGTCATTACAAAAGCCATATCAGCCCTAATACTACAAGAACAAGAGCTCTAATGATTTCAGGTTGTACTGAAAGCATCAAGTAAACAGTATGAGAAAAGGTCTTACTCAAATTCCATGCATTTTTCCTGCTGATATCAGCTTGTGCAATCCAAATGTTTTTAATTTTCAAAGTAAGTTATCAAATTTGGCTATCACATTTGATTCATTTGATTTGGACTAAACAAGAAGCAAGAATCTTAACATAATTTCATTTATGATCACTGCATTTTTATTTTAGCTTCAGGACAATGAAGCTAACAAGGTGTGATGGATTAAATTAATCTAAAATATTGGACATGGAGGAAGCAATCTGAAACTTGACATACTTTAGAGTTAATTTGGACCACGAAGCTGCACTCTTCCATTCTTCACCTCATCTGCTGTGTTTTTCCTCTCTATCCATTCACCTGAAGCCAGACATTGACATTTGAAATGGGGCTTTTCCCCCAGTTCAGCGTCTTGAAATCTCAGAAACTGCCAAATGTGAGATTATGGCTGGCATTTTTTGATTGAATAGTCATATGAGAAAAAGTCTTACTCCAATGCCATGCATTTTTCCTTGTTGGTATCAGCTTGTACAATCTGAATGTTTTTCATTTTCAAAGTATAGAAGTTATCAAATTTGGCTATCACATTTGGTTCATTTGATTTAGATTAAAGGGGTCATAGGATGCCCATTTTCCACAAGCTGATATGATCTTTTAGAGTCTTAATGAAAAGTCTGTAACATAGTTTGGTTAAAATTTCTCAACGGTAGTGTAAAAAAACACCTTTTTTACCCTGTCAAAAACAGCTCTTTTCAGATCAAGCCGTTTTTGTAATTTTCCTTTAAATGTTAATGAGCTTTGCTGGCCCCGCCCCTCTCTTCCGAGCTGCTCTTAGAGAGACTGTTTACTTTAGCCGCATTCATCGTGAAACTTGCTAATTAGCACATTATTAGGAAAGGCGATTTGCAAAGATTCATTACAAAACATTATACTCACTACTTCTGTAGATGAGGCTGGATCATGAATGATTCGTGTGAACATAGATGCAATTATGTAGATCGGGGCCGCATTCCCTTCAGAAACAAATGTAATCCACTGCGAGTTCAGCGGCTCAGATGTCAGGAGTAAATGACTGCTATGTTCATTATTACATCCAAACACAGAACACCTCAATCGCTTAGGAGTCATTCTTGTCTACATCTGCTCCAGAGGTGAAACAATGGCGGACTGATGACAGCTCACTCAGGGCAGGTCTAAGGTAAGGCACCAGTCCAGTCTGTGCTGAAACGCTACTGTCAATCAAACTATAGTGGGAGGGGCCGGCATCTGAGATCAGCTCGATTTGAGAAAGGGGAAAACATTTAACGAGATTTTAAAAAAAACACTGGGTGGATTTTTATCATTATACACATCTCAGTTCAAACAACTTATAAAAGTGCATGTAGCATCCTATGACCCCTTTAAACAAGAAGCAAGAATCTTAACTTAGGTTAACTGCTGACTGCTGAGTCACTTTTTATTCTTCTACTCTATTTTTCATATTTTGTTTCTATACAACTTTAACACTCATGAGAAACCAATGACAAATATTGCCCACGGATGCTTAATAATTTAACTTAAGCTTTATAGTGACTTTAATAACAGAGCAATTTAATAACCTTTAACATTTCGCGATATGAATGGCACGTCACTTTAATACAGTATTTTGTTAAGTATGAGTCGTGACCCAAATTCATGTAGCCGTAAATGTTAGGTCTCAATGTATTTTGATGAAAGCGCAGTTGTTTCCTTTGTTAAAGGAAACATACAGGAGCTGTACGTGTGTCCAAATTCCCATTCTGTCAAGCACAAAGGCCAAATGTAAAGATGACAAATTAAACAATGAACTTGTTTTGAAAAAAATAATAGAGTGAAATAATATGAGATTAAAAGTATTTATTAAAGATAATTTAATTTTGGTGCAAAATCACTGAATATGAGATTTAATATTGAAAAGAGATTGAATAATTGTTTGCACTTAAATGAGAGACTTAATTACACATCCGAGATGACTGTTGTTGAAGGCTCATCCCTGTTGCTAATTAACCCCACCCAACCATTATGACTCTGAGATCTCATAAATTACAGACATCAGAAATATTATTTTTGTTCATACGTGACCGTGATTTCAATCTGTATGACTTTTATGGACCACTAATAATGATGTATGCCAAGCAAATCACTTTTAAGTGAGAGCAATCACTTTTTCAGCCCACTGCTCTTGTGCTTTGTTTAATTGAAAGAGTCATTACAAAAGCCATATCAGCCCTAATACTACAAGAACAAGAGCTCTAATGATTTCAGGTTGTACTGAAAGCATCAAGTAAACAGTATGAGAAAAGGTCTTACTCAAATTCCATGCATTTTTCCTGCTGATATCAGCTTGTGCAATCCAAATGTTTTTAATTTTCAAAGTAAGTTATCAAATTTGGCTATCACATTTGATTCATTTGATTTGGACTAAACAAGAAGCAAGAATCTTAACATAATTTCATTTATGATCACTGCATTTTTATTTTAGCTTCAGGACAATGAAGCTAACAAGGTGTGATGGATTAAATTAATCTAAAATATTGGACATGGAGGAAGCAATCTGAAACTTGACATACTTTAGAGTTAATTTGGACCACGAAGCTGCACTCTTCCATTCTTCACCTCATCTGCTGTGTTTTTCCTCTCTATCCATTCACCTGAAGCCAGACATTGACATTTGAAATGGGGCTTTTCCCCCAGTTCAGCGTCTTGAAATCTCAGAAACTGCCAAATGTGAGATTATGGCTGGCATTTTTTGATTGAATAGTCATATGAGAAAAAGTCTTACTCCAATGCCATGCATTTTTCCTTGTTGGTATCAGCTTGTACAATCTGAATGTTTTTCATTTTCAAAGTATAGAAGTTATCAAATTTGGCTATCACATTTGGTTCATTTGATTTAGATTAAAGGGGTCATAGGATGCCCATTTTCCACAAGCTGATATGATCTTTTAGAGTCTTAATGAAAAGTCTGTAACATAGTTTGGTTAAAATTTCTCAACGGTAGTGTAAAAAAACACCTTTTTTACCCTGTCAAAAACAGCTCTTTTCAGATCAAGCCGTTTTTGTAATTTTCCTTTAAATGTTAATGAGCTTTGCTGGCCCCGCCCCTCTCTTCCGAGCTGCTCTTAGAGAGACTGTTTACTTTAGCCGCATTCATCGTGAAACTTGCTAATTAGCACATTATTAGGAAAGGCGATTTGCAAAGATTCATTACAAAACATTATACTCACTACTTCTGTAGATGAGGCTGGATCATGAATGATTCGTGTGAACATAGATGCAATTATGTAGATCGGGGCCGCATTCCCTTCAGAAACAAATGTAATCCACTGCGAGTTCAGCGGCTCAGATGTCAGGAGTAAATGACTGCTATGTTCATTATTACATCCAAACACAGAACACCTCAATCGCTTAGGAGTCATTCTTGTCTACATCTGCTCCAGAGGTGAAACAATGGCGGACTGATGACAGCTCACTCAGGGCAGGACTAAGGAAAGGCACCAGTCCAGTCTGTGCTGAAACGCTACTGTCAATCAAACTATAGTGGGAGGGGCCGGCATCTGAGATCAGCTCGATTTGAGAAAGGGGAAAACATTTAACGAGATTTTAAAAAAAACACTGGGTGGATTTTTATCATTATACACATCTCAGTTCAAACAACTTATAAAAGTGCATGTAGCATCCTATGACCCCTTTAAACAAGAAGCAAGAATCTTAACTTAGGTTAACTGCTGACTGCTGAGTCACTTTTTATTCTTCTACTCTATTTTTCATATTTTGTTTCTATACAACTTTAACACTCATGAGAAACCAATGACAAATATTGCCCACGGATGCTTAATAATTTAACTTAAGCTTTATAGTGACTTTAATAACAGAGCAATTTAATAACCTTTAACATTTCGCGATATGAATGGCACGTCACTTTAATACAGTATTTTGTTAAGTATGAGTCGTGACCCAAATTCATGTAGCCGTAAATGTTAGGTCTCAATGTATTTTGATGAAAGCGCAGTTGTTTCCTTTGTTAAAGGAAACATACAGGAGCTGTACGTGTGTCCAAATTCCCATTCTGTCAAGCACAAAGGCCAAATGTAAAGATGACAAATTAAACAATGAACTTGTTTTGAAAAAAATAATAGAGTGAAATAATATGAGAAAGCATGAGGGTTGTGGACCGCTTCAAAGTAATGAGTCACCAGAAGTATTGATAGCTTGATGTTGATTCAGTAACCATGTTCTGACAGAGTCTGCAAATGTTTTCTGACTGATTGTATCAAACGGTAACTTTTGTTTGCGAGAATTCGGTGTTCGAAAACAAATCATTAAAAGTACCAACTCAAAAGAGCCATTTGTTTGTAAGCAGACTACACTGGTTGCGTTATATGTATTTGATTCACTAAAAAGAACTGATTCGTTGGAGTTAATTTGTTCGTAAATCGGACTATGCTGGTTTTGTTATATGTATTTAATTCACTAAAAAGAACCTATTCTAAAGAGTAATTTGTTATGTATTTGGAATACACCGACCACTGTGTTTAAGGCCTGGGACACACTAGATGATTTTCAAATCTTAACCGATTTTAAAACTGGTGGAGACAACAGACTTAAGAACAGTTTCAACCAACATTGAACCAACGTATGGTGATCTTCTTTATCAATACTCCACTTTTGTGGCATGTTTGTGGCTGCCAAGTTTCAGTTATAGAAGACTAGTAAAGTATAATAAAGATGTTACTGTTTCTCAGGGTAGGTAGACTTTAACATAGACTTTATTTTTCATATGTATATTTGAAAATGCATATATGTGATAATTTTAGTTGAAATGTTTTTTTTTCTATAAAATAATAGTAATCACCTCTATAAGAACCCATTTATATCTGTGTTACATTAAATAAATAATTTACATTACATTAAATTATGTTACCAGATAACAAATAAATTCCGGGTCACAGTATGTGCTTTCAGCATCCTACACTCAGGAAAAACTAAAATCTTTTCCCCTGAATTGTAGCGCATCTCCTCCACCTACTGATGGAATAGGTCTGAA
Source organism: Sinocyclocheilus grahami (assembly GCF_001515645.1). Lineage (NCBI taxonomy): Eukaryota > Metazoa > Chordata > Actinopteri > Cypriniformes > Cyprinidae > Sinocyclocheilus > Sinocyclocheilus grahami. Next base: position 1,162,791 of record NW_015505292.1, read on the forward strand.
GGGGACCCTCATGATTGGCAGAAATGAAGGGCCAAGGGTCTGTGTGGGCGTTGATCCAGATGGCATTCTGTTGCTTAGTGTGCAGAGCATGTCAAGTCCAGGCTACCTGGAGGACATGCTCAGGTGTCATCTTGTTCCTACTCAAAGATTTTGGATCTGTCCTTGGTGTGCAAAAGGAGAAAGGAGTCGTCGGACATATTTAATGCCCTCTTGTAATACATTCTGCCCTTCTTCTAGTACAGTGTGTTTTTGGGGGAGCACAGAGAGCATTTTAAACAGCCCAAAGCCCTTGACGAGGGAGTAATTGCACAAATGTGTTTTGATATGTATGTGTGGAGATTTTTAGCTGCAATAAATGACTGCATGATGTGACAAGAACACGGTTATGAATAATTAAGAATGTCCTTTTCAAGATGGCTTACTATTGTGATGCCTCCATGTAAATTCCATAAAAAATCCCAAGCTGAGTAAAATTTCCTATTAACATGTCTGTATATAGCATACACTATTTGTAGCTTCATATGTGCCTCATGTCTAAAAGCATCTAGGTTCAAAGTATTTATTTAAGATGATTTAATTTTGGTGATGCAGAATCATTGAATATGACATTGAGGATTGAAAGGAGACTGAATAGTCATTTGCACTTGAACGAGAGACTTAATTATGCATCCTAGATGACTGTTGTCGAAGGCTCATCCCTGTTGCTAATTAACCCCACACAACCATCATGACTCTGAGATATCATAAATTATAGCCATCGGAAATATTATTTTTGTTCAGACGTGACCATGATTTCAATCTTTATGACTTTTATGGACCACTAATAATGATGTATGCCAAGCAAATCGCTTTTAAGTGAGAGCAATCACTTTTTCAGCCCACTGCTCTTGTGCTTTGTTTAATTGAAAGAGTCATTACAAAAGCCATATCAGCCCTAATGCTACAAGAACAAGAGCTGTAATGATTTCATGGCAGATAAGTGTTCTGAATATAAGATGTGAGGGGGTTCAGTGATGTTTGATCCATGGGCGATCAAGCCATTAATGGAGTTTTTTTTGTGTTAAAAAATGACTGAAATCATTATGGTCTTAGGTCATAAAAGGTCTGTCCAAACAATGGCATTACGATTTTTCTGACAGTTGGTTTGAAAGCGACATTAATAAAAAGGAAAGGTGTTACTGGAATTCCATGAATTTTTATTCACAGTAGGCCTACCAGTTTATAAAATAAATTGTTGAATCGCTTGAGTAAATGATTCAATAACTCGTTCAAAAAGACAATTACTTTTTCGTTGTGGAGTGAATCAACGTTTCTGAACAAACGGTTGAATAAATAAGTCAGTTGATTCATTCATAAAGATAAAGACAGTCACTTGTTGCCAACAACTGGCAGTTGCTGAGTGTGTTTTTTTTATGGTTTCTACAGGGGTGGTTCTAGACCACAGTAACTGGAGGGGCCAGACAGGGGCCACTTGTGCTTTTTGGGGGCACAATTTTAAAATTCATCTTAAACTACTTTAAGTAGCCTATTATTCATTCAGTCATTTTTCACCATGTCATGTAAATAAAACCATCATAGAACATTTTAATGATTTCCACAACAAATAACATTACAAACCATAAATTTTTAACCATTAAAACCATTAAAAATTATTTTCTGTAGTGTGTTTTGGGACATATTCCATTAGGATTTATTGATTTTAACAAGCCACCAATAGAAGGCAACCAATTACAAGTAGAGACCAACAGGGTCCATTAGTTTCCCTTAAAACCAATACAAGTCCCATTATAACCAGTAAAACCATTACAAATTTTCTAATGGTGTCTAATGTGTTATTCAGCAGGGGTTTTATTTTTTTAATATTCCCAAAATATATCATGAAATATCTCGATTCTCAAATATGTGCAAGTAAATGCATTTTGCACCTTCATAGATTATGTTAGTTCTCTAGTAAAGTAGCCTAATAGTATTAATTTATTAACTTTGCATAAAAATTTGTCTTTTTACTTAAGTACCAGATATGGTGTCATACCATTAAATATATTTAATACGACTGACTTTGTATTTAATGTGAAGTTAATAAAAACATAGTAAGTTACTAATTAGCCTATAACACTTTCATTGTACAAAAAGAGAGCAAAAAACATTTACACTATCAAAGAACATTTTCACTTCAGTCCAGCGAATTCAAGCTCTCTCAAACTCCCATAATAATCTCTAAAGCTGTTTACACTGTAAAATTAATATATTACTTACATTCGTACATCTTCACTTTGTTGTTTCTGATGAGATAATTAGCCAGAGATTGCAGTCAGGCAGCGTGCGCAGTGACGAAGCAGCGTGTTTCTGCGGTGACTCATCTGAACGCCTCTGATAGGTCTTTGTATTCATAAACTCAACATAATAATATGGGATTGGTTATAATGTGCAGTGCTTTAAAAACGTGTGTGTCTCTGGCTCTGTGCCAGCCAGATTTGACACATGACCAGAAGGATTCTGCAAACCTGGTGTTAAACAGTACTAGACACTTAGCTAAAGGCATAAATAATAAGCCAATTTATATATATTAAAATAGACCAACAGATTTCATGTAGGCCTCATGTAAAACATAATTTTATAGATATTTCTGTTTTCCGTTTGTAAATTAAAAAACCAACTCTATGCAAACAGATAATCCAATTTCGCTTCAATTAACACTTTGATAGACCACATTAATCACGAACTGCAACAATTCAGCCTGTATCTCTTTAGCGTGTCCCTAAACAAAACACTGCAGAAGAGGGGAACAAACGAGCAGATAAAGCAAATTGGATTGGAAATTTAGTCCACGTAATGATCACGTAAATTATTACCCATGCAAATTGTCCCACTGTTAAGCGTCAAAGAAGAAAGAGGATATACTCGCCATCCACCAAGGATAATTAAGTTCCAGAGTAGCTATCAGTCTATCAGCAAGGCAATGCAGCAAATGGACACACATTACTTTGAAGACACAACAGCAATACACAGTCGTGTATTGTTGTTGATGCGTGCCTCCAGCTCAAATGCTGCTTTTTGGTGTATGAACATGAAGTGAAATTCAGTAAAATCCCTCAGAGATCGGCCAAAAGCCAGCGCAGCACTTTCATTGTAAACATGGCCGCAGGAGAAATTAATCGAAATGTTTTCAAAAGGCGTTTTTGAATTTGCAGTCCTGAATAAGATATAAGCAATGTGAAGTTGTAAATATCTCAAGAGACTCATCTTCTCAATTGCATTCAACGTTTATAACGATAAGGAATCTCTGCTTTTCTCGACCATATAGCGGCCCCTAAATGTGTTTAGGCTTCGGTTAGAGGCAGATGGGTTTTCTTTTCACTGGGTTAAATTATTATTGATTTAGAAGCCAAATCCTTTTCACTTGAAAGGTAAAAACATACAAGTGGGAATAATCTGAGCAATTTGCTCTGCACAGTTGCACCAGTTTTTTACCAAAAAAAAAAAGGCTTTTGTTGGAAGCCTTTTCAAAAGGTATTCATAAATGTGCTGCGCTTGAACATGCAATTATGAAAATGACATTCAGTCATCAAATGCACTTTTCTTCATTAAAATGAATCAAGAGAATCTAGATATGCTACTATAGTACGGCTTGAAATATTTCACATTTCATTTTCCTTTTTTTCTTTGTGCACTATTTCCTCTAGTGCAATGCTAATTGCCATCGCTGAATCATTTTGAGAGAACTTTATGAAGTCGTTCTGAGAAAAGGTGACATTTTTCCAATATTTTTCTTTTCTCAACTCTTTCTTTTATTCAGATCGATGGCTGCAAACCTCCCATTCCCTCGTTTTCGCTGCCCCTGATGTTCAGAGTTGCTCTAGGCTCATTTGAATTTCAACAAGAAGCCAATTGACGCTTGTGTCAGTCTACACAGATTAATGGAGTGGAACTTTCCTCACAGTGTGCGAGCAAACACAAGGCCCTGGATGTGTAAACAAGCAGGACAGACTCAGTACATCAGCCCAGATAAAGGTCTTCCACATAGAGCACCAGTGTACTAAGGGATACAATCCGTGCGGCTGCCTCAGAAAATAATCATGAGGGTTGCATTTCAAGAAGCTGACTGGCTTGTCCTCGATTTCTCCTCTAGCCCTTCACATCAGAGCTCTTCTAGTTCATATTCAAGTTTTGCCTTACTCTTTCCAGGAAGGGAGGGACACAACTGCAATATTTACTAGTGCTTGGGTACCTAAAGGCGAGGCTTGGACTGATCATAATTTTGCTTTGCAAGCGACCTTGTTGATTTAAAATCTCTTGCTCTTTGACATCGCAAAGCTCTAAGAGGTTCTGATTTTAAAACGTTCCGGATCAATGAACCATTTAAGTTTTTGCTTCCTCTTATTCTACGACTACAGTTTAGACGGGAGGAGCCTTTTTGCACCCTGTGGATTTTTAAAGATCCAGTGTCATAGCATACTGTAATTTTAAAGGGAAGTCAATGTGAGCGGAGAATGCTAAGTGCCTCTGTAGCAATTCGCCATCTGTGGAATTAATTGTCTGTAAAAAGTTAAATGCTCGGGAAAGGAGGGGTTGAATTGATTCTCATTGATTTGCTCCAAGGCTTTGATCCATGAGAAAATGCCTTGTAATCATGCTTCAGGAGTCATAAACGAGACTAAGAGCTAAGTCATTAATAGCAATGTTTTTTTTTAGAAATGGTGTTCTGTAAAACCCCCCTTGGGGTGATAAAGCAGTAGCATAGCTGTAAGTTTAAGCACCGTAGCCTTTTATAGGGTACTGTTTTCATAAGCCCTCAAACATATCAGCTGAATTCGGGAAACAGGGCAGAAAATGAGAGGCTGAAATGGTGCCTTATGGGAATTTATAGGTGATACCCTTCATAGCTCATTATTTACTATTTCAAATTTAATTTGTTATTTTTTCCACAAAGCATTTTTTTATTGTTTTAAACTGTTGCTTTTATAATCAACACTAACTGTTCAGTAAACAAACATTTTAGACACAATATTGTCTATTATGTTGTCAAACTAATGTAGTTCCAAACACACAGTTTTGCTTTTCCCAGCAACACAGTATTGCTGTTCTTTAATGAATCAATTTGTTTTTTAACAAATCGATTGAGTAAATAATTTAATCACTTGTCAAGACTGTCATATGTTTTATTCCAGAACAAAGTAGTGTTTTTAAGTGAATTGGCTGAGTGAATGATTCAGTGACTCGTTCATAAACTCAGTCACTTGTTTTGTTCCTGAATGAATCAGTGTTTTTGAAAGAATCATGTAAAGGCTCACTGATAAATCCCCACCACTAATACACAATTTTTGTGTCCCATAGCAAAAATAACAGCAAGCTTGATACAACATGTGGGTGAGTAAATAACAGCTTTTATTTTTGGATGATCTATTCCGAAACATCTCTCATCATATTCAGACTTGTTCATGTGTTCATGTAAGACTTAAAATGTGAAAAGATCTCCAATGACGTGTGAGCACATGTTGAAGAGTAGAAGATGACAGATCTAACAGCTGGATTTAAGACACGCTGTTCATGTCATGCTGCTTGACCTCATTCTCTAAACACTTTGTGCTTGAGATTGATGCCAGCCCTAACACAGGCTTCCAGATGTGAGGTCAGAGCTGGCGACAGGTTTGGAGAGGACGTTGTTTGTCCCAGTCGATAATGCGGAGGCACCATTGTACGCCTGCCTGTCGGGAGCAGTTGTTTGCGTTTGCATTGGGCCATGGTATGCATGGCAAAGACACCTAAACAGTTCTAGTGCTGCAGAGCTGTCACTGTTTGTCACGTTCATGCGGAGCGGGACTGTTTTTGAAAGGACGCCAGGCCGGAGGACATGCGATGGAGCAGAGGTTAAAATAACCCACTGAAACTGGCGCATGTAACAGGATGGCAGCCTGACGGTAATTGGGGGATCGCAGTAACTCCCTCTGCTGCTCTTTTTCATGGGGGAGGTTGATCCACTTAATGTTGAAGCTCAATATCTGAACGTGCCACAGGATACGTTATGAGCAATTAGAGAACAATTGGCAACCAAAATCCCTGCAGACACTAAAACAACATGTGTTGTGATTTTGTGGCCTTGCGTTAATCGTATTTTAGCCTCACTTTGATGTACACATAAAATACTCATCCAAAAGCTACTGTTTTTTTCTTTACAAGCAATTACATGTGTGGCCAGGGTCCAATCACACATGGAGGTGTGTCAGGGTCAGCGGAAACAATTTGATTGTATTTTTTACAGCCATTTTGCCAGCTCTGAAAGAAAAGAAGAGAGGCCACTTAAGACCATTTTCTAAGCCCATCCATGTAGCTGTCGGATTACAGTGATTTTCTGTCATTCTCAGTCTGGGCTGGGTTATAGGTAAATCCCATGAGTGACCCAATTCTGCTTTAATACAGACCAGTCTCTGCGTTTGATATTTATGTCAAAACAGCCTGTCCAGTCCTTGAAATAGTGTACTCTTGAGGATTTTATCCAAAGAATAGTAGGGACAATCAAATTGTCCCAGACAAGAACCCCTTTGAGAATCATGGCCTGGTTATGGCAAAATATTGTTGGAAAATGTATGCACACATACGCAGTATTGAGCAATATTGGAAAATGGGAGAAGACTGGATGAGATTGGGAAGTGGGCCAAGCTTTTGCACGTGTAACACCTGTTCATGTCTCCAGACATATGTGGCATCTGGATGTGGTAATGGCCTATATTCACCTTGGTTTATGCATGAATAATAGTGATTTCCCCTTATTTTTGCATATACATGCCTTTGCCATCATCTAACGCTCAGTGGCGTATTTGGTTTCATCTCATTTTATGATTCTGAATTAAGGGGTTAAAAAGGCTCTAGAAATAAACAGGTAAATATTTAAATGTGCAATATGTAAAGAGCTAACACAGCACTACTAGGAAGTATATATTTACATTTGAAAAACTGCTGCTTGGGTCTTAAGTGCCATTAATGGGCGAGCAGCTAGGTATTAGTTTAGGATTACTGTAAATCAATTGAGCACATAAATTCAAATTATGTGTGTTGTCAAGTAGCAGAAAAACATTGTGACTCCTCATGGTTCACCCTTAAAAACTAGCTGATGTAAAATAGTAAGCACCTTCAACTTTCCTCTTATTTCTACTTTTAACAAGGTTCATTAACCTGAGTGTATGCTCAGTTCACACTCTCTGATGGCCATTTATCTATTCCTGTTTAAAAAATATCTTATTTTGCTCAGCATTAAACAAGCGTACAGAGATAATTTGATAAGTAATGAGATGTTCTGTTCACTTCTCAGATATTGTGGTTGTTTAGATGAGGGTGGTTGGATGCTATCTGGTCCTCTGACCTACATTTCTTTGTGATATGTTATCATTAGCCCAGAAATGTTTCTGCATTTCTAGTTTATTACACGGTTCTGCACTCTAAGCAGATGCTGTGTTTTAAATGATCTGCAAAGATTCATTTAGATACTCAAATCTAAAATTAGATTATTTTTAAAAGAATTAATGTTTTTCTGTTCCACCAGATGTTCTCCCATTTGGTCACCAAAAATAGCACATTATCTTTAAAGACAAGGGATATGAATTCAAAATATATGTCTATATATCTGCAGACAATTCATCAAAGAGTGGGCTCTTAACTGTGTGTACTATGTAAAACATCACTGACAACAGCTCATCAAATACAGACAAAAAAAGCCTTTTATATGTCAGGGCTTGTTTTTTTCAGCATTATTCAACATTTTATTTCAGAATGATTTGATTTTGGCAGAAACTGCTACTGGTTCTTGTGAAGTGTTTCTTATAAAAGAAAGTTTTGAGCTCTGAATTTAGTAAATAATACATGGTATTTCAGTTTATACTGTGTTGCAAATTCTCATCTTCAATAACTTTTTATAGAATTAGGAGGACATCTTTGAGAAACAACCTGTGTTAGAATGACAAAAAAAATTACTTAAAATCATACTGTCTCAATTACAGTTTAGAACAATGGCTTTTTGACTATAAATTGAATGGCTGTTGGTTGGGACTTTCACTCCTACAGCAGCCATACTCTTAGACATTTCTCCTATTCCTTTTTCTTTGTATGGTCCATCTCCTCCTCCTCATACTTTCTCTGGTATAGTGTGACACACCATTTGATAGCTTATAAAAGATTTAGGTTGTTTCATAAAACAGAAAAAGAAAGTTCGAATTTGCATCTCAGGTCTTGTTGTTATTCAAGTCATTCTTGACCTTATACTGTGCAGTCCTAATGCAAAAAATGTAAAGTATTCAATTAATTACTGTCCCCCCCCTCTCTGCTTCTCTTTTTACTCCCTATCTAGGTCATCAGCACTGCAGAGTCTCTGTAGCGGCAGCAGCTTATTCCTTCTCTTCAAAAAACAGGTTTGTTTCGCCAGACACGCTTCATCAACGGGATGAAGATGAGGCTATTATCAAGAAAAATAATTGAAGCGTTAAAGATCCATAAAGGGGCGATTATAGATGCCATCTGTCAATTCATCCATCCCTTGATGCAAGTCAACAGGATTACAGTGAAACATCAGACAGCTCTAATTGCAAAAAAACATAATCTTTTGTTGATTGCCGAAACCTGGCCGACAGGTTGCCCACTGGGATTTTAAAGAGGTATAACCAAATCTCCCACAAGTGCCGGCGTTAAAAAAAAACCCTCTCTGTGGGTTTTGCATGAATACATTTGATTATTCAGAGAGACCCAAACCATGATTACAATCAGGTTTTATTACTGTGATCAACACTGTATGACATTCAATCAGGGGTTTTAATCGAGAGAATGAACAAACGATAGCAATCAGGTTGTAAGAGCCAAATAGTCTATTCTTGCCAGAAATCCACACTATATTTACCACAAGCCAAGGAATAAAATATGAAATAATCATGGTCTATTTTAAAAGTATACACGTGGGAGCTTCATGTCCAAAAGTCATATTCAATTAGAGTGAATTGGCTGAGTGAATGATTCAGTGACTCGTTCATAAACTCAGTCACTTGTTTTGTTGTAAAGGCTCACTGATAAATCCCCACCACTAATACACAATTTTTGTGTCCCATAGCAAAAATAACAGCAAGCTTGATACAACATGTGGGTGAGTAAATAACAGCTTTTATTTTTGGATGATCTATTCCGAAACATCTCTCATCATATTCAGACTTGTTCATGTGTTCATGTAAGACTTAAAATGTGAAAAGATCTCCAATGACGTGTGAGCACATGTTGAAGAGTAGAAGATGACAGATCTAACAGCTGGATTTAAGACACGCTGTTCATGTCATGCTGCTTGACCTCATTCTCTAAACACTTTGTGCTTGAGATTGATGCCATCCCTAACACAGGCTTCCAGATGTGAGGTCAGAGCTGGCGACAGGTTTGGAGAGGACGTTGTTTGTCCCAGTCGATAATGCGGAGGCACCATTGTACGCCTGCCTGTCGGGAGCAGTTGTTTGTGTTTGCATTGGGCCATGGTATGCATGGCAAAGACACCTAAACAGTTCTAGCGCTGCAGAGCTGTCACTGTTTGTCACGTTCATGCGGAGCGGGACTGTTTTTGAAAGGACGCCAGGCCGGAGGACATGCGATGGAGCAGAGGTTAAAATAACCCACTGAAACTGGCGCATGTAACAGGATGGCAGCCTGACGGTAATTGGGGGATCGCAGTAACTCCCTCTGCTGCTCTTTTTCATGGGGGAGGTTGATCCACTTAATGTTGAAGCTCAATATCTGAACGTGCCACAGGATACGTTATGAGCAATTAGAGAACAATTGGCAACCAAAATCCCTGCAGACACTAAAACAACATGTGTTGTGATTTTGTGGCCTTGCGTTAATCGTATTTTAGCCTCACTTTGATGTACACATAAAATACTCATCCAAAAGCTACTGTTTTTTTCTTTACAAGCAATTACATGTGTGGCCAGGGTCCAATCACACATGGAGGTGTGTCAGGGTCAGCGGAAACAATTTGATTGTATTTTTTACAGCCATTTTGCCAGCTCTGAAAGAAAAGAAGAGAGGCCACTTAAGACCATTTTCTAAGCCCATCCATGTAGCTGTCGGATTACAGTGATTTTCTGTCATTCTCAGTCTGGGCTGGGTTATAGGTAAATCCCATGAGTGACCCAATTCTGCTTTAATACAGACCAGTCTCTGCGTTTGATATTTATGTCAAAACAGCCTGTCCAGTCCTTGAAATAGTGTACTCTTGAGGATTTTATCCAAAGAATAGTAGGGACAATCAAATTGTCCCAGACAAGAACCCCTTTGAGAATCATGGCCTGGTTATGGCAAAATATTGTTGGAAAATGTATGCACACATACGCAGTATTGAGCAATATTGGAAAATGGGAGAAGACTGGATGAGATTGGGAAGTGGGCCAAGCTTTTGCATGTGTAACACCTGTTCATGTCTCCAGACATATGTGACATCTGGATGTGGTAATGGCCTATATTCACCTTGGTTTATGCATGAATAATAGTGATTTCCCCTTATTTTTGCATATACATGCCTTTGCCATCATCTAACGCTCAGTGGCGTATTTGGTTTCATCTCATTTTATGATTCTGAATTAAGGGGTTAAAAAGGCTCTAGAAATAAACAGGTAAATATTTAAATGTGCAATATGTAAAGAGCTAACACAGCACTACTAGGAAGTATATATTTACATTTGAAAAACTGCTGCTTGGGTCTTAAGTGCCATTAATGGGCGAGCAGCTAGGTATTAGTTTAGGATTACTGTAAATCAATTGAGCACATAAATTCAAATTATGTGTGTTGTCAAGTAGCAGAAAAACATTGTGACTCCTCATGGTTCACCCTTAAAAACTAGCTGATGTAAAATAGTAAGCACCTTCAACTTTCCTCTTATTTCTACTTTTAACAAGGTTCATTAACCTGAGTGTATGCTCAGTTCACACTCTCTGATGGCCATTTATCTATTCCTGTTTAAAAAATATCTTATTTTGCTCAGCATTAAACAAGCGTACAGAGATAATTTGATAAGTAATGAGATGTTCTGTTCACTTCTCAGATATTGTGGTTGTTTAGATGAGGGTGGTTGGATGCTATCTGGTCCTCTGACCTACATTTCTTTGTGATATGTTATCATTAGCCCAGAAATGTTTCTGCATTTCTAGTTTATTACACGGTTCTGCACTCTAAGCAGATGCTGTGTTTTAAATGATCTGCAAAGATTCATTTAGATACTCAAATCTAAAATTAGATTATTTTTAAAAGAATTAATGTTTTTCTGTTCCACCAGATGTTCTCCCATTTGGTCACCAAAAATAGCACATTATCTTTAAAGACAAGGGATATGAATTCAAAATATATGTCTATATATCTGCAGACAATTCATCAAAGAGTGGGCTCTTAACTGTGTGTACTATGTAAAACATCACTGACAACAGCTCATCAAATACAGACAAAAAAAGCCTTTTATATGTCAGGGCTTGTTTTTTTCAGCATTATTCAACATTTTATTTCAGAATGATTTGATTTTGGCAGAAACTGCTACTGGTTCTTGTGAAGTGTTTCTTATAAAAGAAAGTTTTGAGCTCTGAATTTAGTAAATAATACATGGTAATGACAGATCTAACAGCTGGATTTAAGACACGCTGTTCATGTCATGCTGCTTGACCTCATTCTCTAAACACTTTGTGCTTGAGATTGATGCCAGCCCTAACACAGGCTTCCAGATGTGAGGTCAGAGCTGGCGACAGGTTTGGAGAGGACGTTGTTTGTCCCAGTCGATAATGCGGAGGCACCATTGTACGCCTGCCTGTCGGGAGCAGTTGTTTGCGTTTGCATTGGGCCATGGTATGCATGGCAAAGACACCTAAACAGTTCTAGTGCTGCAGAGCTGTCACTGTTTGTCACGTTCATGCGGAGCGGGACTGTTTTTGAAAGGACGCCAGGCCGGAGGACATGCGATGGAGCAGAGGTTAAAATAACCCACTGAAACTGGCGCATGTAACAGTATGGCAGCCTGACGGTAATTGGGGGATCGCAGTAACTCCCTCTGCTGCTCTTTTTCATGGGGGAGGTTGATCCACTTAATGTTGAAGCTCAATATCTGAACGTGCCACAGGATACGTTATGAGCAATTAGAGAACAATTGGCAACCAAAATCCCTGCAGACTCTAAAACAACATGTGTTGTGATTTTGTGGCCTTGCGTTAATCGTATTTTAGCCTCACTTTGATGTACACATAAAATACTCATCCAAAAGCTACTGTTTTTTTCTTTACAAGCAATTACATGTGTGGCCAGGGTCCAATCACACATGGAGGTGTGTCAGGGTCAGCGGAAACAATTTGATTGTATTTTTTACAGCCATTTTGCCAGCTCTGAAAGAAAAGAAGAGAGGCCACTTAAGACCATTTTCAAAGCCCATCCATGTAGCTGTCGGATTACAGTGATTTTCTGTCATTCTCAGTCTGGGCTGGGTTATAGGTAAATCCCATGAGTGACCCAACTCTGCTTTAATACAGACCAGTCTCTGCGTTTGATATTTATGTCAAAACAGCCTGTCCAGTCCTTGAAATAGTGTACTCTTGAGGATTTTATCCAAAGAATAGTAGGGACAATCAAATTGTCCCAGACAAGAACCCCTTTGAGAATCATGGCCTGGTTATGGCAAAATATTGTTGGAAAATGTATGCACACATACGCAGTATTGAGCAATATTGGAAAATGGGAGAAGACTGGATGAGATTGGGAAGTGGGCCAAGCTTTTGCACGTGTAACACCTGTTCATGTCTCCAGACATATGTGGCATCTGGATGTGGTAATGGCCTATATTCACCTTGGTTTATGCATGAATAATAGTGATTTCCCCTTATTTTTGCATATACATGCCTTTGCCATCATCTAACGCTCAGTGGCGTATTTGGTTTCATCTCATTTTATGATTCTGAATTAAGGGGTTAAAAAGGCTCTAGAAATAAACAGGTAAATATTTAAATGTGCAATATGTAAAGAGCTAACACAGCACTACTAGGAAGTATATATTTACATTTGAAAAACTGCTGCTTGGGTCTTAAGTGCCATTAATGGGCGAGCAGCTAGGTATTAGTTTAGGATTACTGTAAATCAATTGAGCACATAAATTCAAATTATGTGTGTTGTCAAGTAGCAGAAAAACATTGTGACTCCTCATGGTTCACCCTTAAAAACTAGCTGATGTAAAATAGTAAGCACCTTCAACTTTCCTCTTATTTCTACTTTTAACAAGGTTCATTAACCTGAGTGTATGCTCAGTTCACACTCTCTGATGGCCATTTATCTATTCCTGTTTAAAAAATATCTTATTTTGCTCAGCATTAAACAAGCGTACAGAGATAATTTGATAAGTAATGAGATGTTCTGTTCACTTCTCAGATATTGTGGTTGTTTAGATGAGGGTGGTTGGATGCTATCTGGTCCTCTGACCTACATTTCTTTGTGATATGTTATCATTAGCCCAGAAATGTTTCTGCATTTCTAGTTTATTACACGGTTCTGCACTCTAAGCAGATGCTGTGTTTTAAATGATCTGCAAAGATTCATTTAGATACTCAAATCTAAAATTAGATTATTTTTAAAAGAATTAATGTTTTTCTGTTCCACCAGATGTTCTCCCATTTGGTCACCAAAAATAGCACATTATCTTTAAAGACAAGGGATATGAATTCAAAATATATGTCTATATATCTGCAGACAATTCATCAAAGAGTGGGCTCTTAACTGTGTGTACTATGTAAAACATCACTGACAACAGCTCATCAAATACAGACAAAAAAAGCCTTTTATATGTCAGGGCTTGTTTTTTTCAGCATTATTCAACATTTTATTTCAGAATGATTTGATTTTGGCAGAAACTGCTACTGGTTCTTGTGAAGTGTTTCTTATAAAAGAAAGTTTTGAGCTCTGAATTTAGTAAATAATACATGGTATTTCAGTTTATACTGTGTTGCAAATTCTCATCTTCAATAACTTTTTATAGAATTAGGAGGACATCTTTGAGAAACAACCTGTGTTAGAATGACAAAAAAAATTACTTAAAATCATACTGTCTCAATTACAGTTTAGAACAATGGCTTTTTGACTATAAATTGAATGGCTGTTGGTTGGGACTTTCACTCCTACAGCAGCCATACTCTTAGACATTTCTCCTATTCCTTTTTCTTTGTATGGTCCATCTCCTCCTCCTCATACTTTCTCTGGTATAGTGTGACACACCATTTGATAGCTTATAAAAGATTTAGGTTGTTTCATAAAACAGAAAAAGAAAGTTCGAATTTGCATCTCAGGTCTTGTTGTTATTCAAGTCATTCTTGACCTTATACTGTGCAGTCCTAATGCAAAAAATGTAAAGTATTCAATTAATTACTGTCCCCCCCCTCTCTGCTTCTCTTTTTACTCCCTATCTAGGTCATCAGCACTGCAGAGTCTCTGTAGCGGCAGCAGCTTATTCCTTCTCTTCAAAAAACAGGTTTGTTTCGCCAGACACGCTTCATCAACGGGATGAAGATGAGGCTATTATCAAGAAAAATAATTGAAGCGTTAAAGATCCATAAAGGGGCGATTATAGATGCCATCTGTCAATTCATCCATCCCTTGATGCAAGTCAACAGGATTACAGTGAAACATCAGACAGCTCTAATTGCAAAAAAACATAATCTTTTGTTGATTGCCGAAACCTGGCCGACAGGTTGCCCACTGGGATTTTAAAGAGGTATAACCAAATCTCCCACAAGTGCCGGCGTTAAAAAAAAACCCTCTCTGTGGGTTTTGCATGAATACATTTGATTATTCAGAGAGACCCAAACCATGATTACAATCAGGTTTTATTACTGTGATCAACACTGTATGACATTCAATCAGGGGTTTTAATCGAGAGAATGATCGAACGATAGCAATCAGGTTGTTAGAGCCAAATAGTATATTCTTGCCAGAAATCCACACAATGTTTTCCACAAGCTAGGATAAGGAATAAAATATGAAATAAATGGTCTATTTTGGTATACAGGTGGGCAGTGTTCGAACTATACCATGGACTTTGGGGGAGCCCACTTGTTTTTTTTTTTATAAGGGGGGTTCGTGCGCTTGTGGGCTTACAATGACTTGCAAAAATACATAACAGCTACAAGTCTATGCACTACTTGCATTATGCAAGCACTATATAGGATAAATCACTATACAGGATTTACCCTATTATACTTTATCGATAGGTGAAACAACAAACAGCCACCCACAAATAGTCTATAAACAAAGCATCCGGCTGTCTTTGAGTTAAGCCCATCCATGTAGCTGTCGGATTACAGTGATTTTCTGTCATTCTCAGTCTGGGCTGGGTTATAGGTAAATCCCATGAGTGACCCAATTCTGCTTTAATACAGACCAGTCTCTGCGTTTGATATTTATGTCAAAACAGCCTGTCCAGTCCTTGAAATAGTGTACTCTTGAGGATTTTATCCAAAGAATAGTAGGGACAATCAAATTGTCCCAGACAAGAACCCCTTTGAGAATCATGGCCTGGTTATGGCAAAATATTGTTGGAAAATGTATGCACACATACGCAGTATTGAGCAATATTGGAAAATGGGAGAAGACTGGATGAGATTGGGAAGTGGGCCAAGGTTTTTTTTTTTATAAGGGGGGTTCGTGCGCTTGTGGGCTTACAATGACTTGCAAAAATACATAACAGCTACAAGTCTATGCACTACTTGCATTATGCAAGCACTATATAGGATAAATCACTATACAGGATTTACCCTATTATACTTTATCGATAGGTGAAACAACAAACAGCCACCCACAAATAGTCTATAAACAAAGCATCCGGCTGTCTTTGAGTTCACATGAACAACGGTTACTCGTCGTCAACAGTTACTCGTCGTCAGGCTACAGAAGAATACCATAATTCCTCCGTTCAGTTAGGCCTAAGACATCGAGAGTCACGCAGACCTATAATAACCCAGCCACAACACTTAATTGAGAATAACATGCCTTACCTTAACACAGAATCGACCACAGAGTCCAACGTTTATATTTGTTCTGCGAATCTTTGCGTTAACATGTACTAACCATGAGTGGAATTTGCACCGCAGCGCCCCCACACCTTGATGCTCATGACAAGAATTATCAATATTTTTTGAGACCCCCCAAAATTTCACAAATCACGTTTTCAGGGGAGCCCATGTCTTATTAAGGGGAGCCGAGCTCCCCCGTAGTTCGCACCCTGCACGTGGGAGCTTGTTGTCCTTTAATTAGTCAAAAAATTTTAAATTACACCGTTCATATTGAGCCTAGAAATACAATTCCGCTAAACCCGCAAGTCTGATCTCAAAAACATTTTTCTGAGGCCATATAATGTTCCCTCAAGATTTATTATTTTGTCTTTATTATAACACCCATCTCCCTCACTTGCCCTTTTATCAAAAGTTTTTCTATTAGAAATAATGTATTTTAATGATCTTATGTGGATTCTCTTGGCAAAATTTGTTAGTAGTTATGGGCCAAGCTCTGCCTGAGCAGCTAAATAAACATGCCTGAAGAATAGTGAATCCAGAACTACAATTTTTGGCCAAGCAGTTCATGACCAGCAGATTGTGCTTTGCAAATGCATTTTTCATGAGAAAGCTTTCCCATTAACAGTCTTCGTGGTAAAAATTTTAAATAAATTTGCATTTTCTGAATTCAAAATGGTAGATGGACTATAATTATTCAAAAGTGATGCACATTTTTAGATTTCTACACCAATTCACCCAAACTGTTGCCAGTGGCATTTCTTCCAGATTGGAGTCTATGCCATCATATTTGTGAAGCCATTTGTTAAGAATGGAACCAAACCTTAATGAAGATTGGTCTGGAGATCATCTGTGCCAAATTTGGTGAATATCACCTAAAATTTGTGGTAGGATATACAAAAACAAAACATTTCAAAATGGCAGCAAATTTTGCCAGGTGGAAATTGAAACCACCATGTGTGTTGAATGCATAAAACAATAAAGCCTAAGATTTTCATTTGTAGACCACAAGGTTTGAAAGTTGAGCAGAAACATAAGTGTAATTTTGAGCATGTGTCTCTGTAGTTCTCTGTTGATGCCTGAGGGGTTGTGATGGCCTATAAATCTCTATTCCCTGATTCAGGATTGGACGTCTCAAGACAAATAGAAGAGGACTACCTGGAGATACATACATTAAAGCCAGTCGGATTCCAGTTGCGTTGAAAGTTTTCTACCATTTGTTAGTGCCTACGGTAAGGTAAAAAATTCAGCAAGTGCCTGCAGAGCACCAAGACATACTTAAGAAAGAATGATCTAATCAAAAGTATTATTATATTAATATTAAAAGTACTATATATATTACTGTTTAAAAGTTTTGGGTAAGATTCCTTTTTTTTTTTTTGAAAAGTCAGTACTTTTATTCAGCAAAATAATATTATTCATGCATTTATTAAAAGTTACAGTAACTTAATGTGTAATTATAATGTTACAAAAGATTTATATTCAAAATAAATACTGTTCTGTCATGACAACTCTCGGGAGAGTTTAGCATGGAAATATACATGGCAATGTTAATGTGTTTGGTCTTGGCGGAATAGATCTGCTACGCTGCAGCAGAGAAAGTACCAAGGCTTGCTACTGCTAATACATCCACAAACATGCTGCTGTGAGCATGTAAGAAATACTGCTGCTGCACATAAAACATTTATGAAAGATCTATACAGGTGGAACTGGGGAAGGTGGGGGGTTTCTGAAGAGTGCTGCAACTGCTACAACAAGCAGTTGCAGCTGCAATTATTCACTCCATGTGAATAATGATTGAGTTAGAACTCTGCACCATCTAGAGTTTCATGACAGAACTTTGTATTTCTATTCAACTTTCTATTATTTAAAGAATCTTGAAAAAAAAAAGTGTATCACGGTTTCCACTAAAATATTAAGCTGTTTTCAGCACTGATAATAATAAGAATTGTTTCTTAAGCATCAAGCAAGTATATTAGAATCATTTTTGAAGGATAATATGACAGTAACGGCTACTGAAAATTCAGTTTCACCATCACAGAAATAAGGTACATTGTAAAATTTTATTAAAAGGGATTTTAAATGGTAATAAAATTAACTGAATTTTCGATATCTAGTCATATAATTTCGATAACAGCCATCTAGTTTTATACTCTTCTATTTCTTATTTTATACCATTACAGATCTTAAAAAGTTGTGTATTGCCAAGTCCACCTCTGACATTTCACATTATTAATAACCAGTGGGTCACAAACCAGTCTTGAAAACCCACTGGGTTGACATGGAAATGCACTGAAGTGCTATGGTTTTAGGCTAATGGTTTATACATATCCTGTGTAGTTCTCCACAATTATTGTTTTTGACATGCTTAAGGGTCATTTAGATTTGGACAGCCCATCAAAAGCCCTCATGTTACCAGGCTTTTAACACTTGTATGACTACTTCACACTCACAGCACGCTATTCTGTCAGTTTATTAATCACTCAACCAGTATATAAAGTCACCGGCGCATTACACAGTGATTAGTGAAACATATACAGTCACGGCGTGTTCCACATCAACCTCCGACCAAAACTAGCAGCGGCTGCATCCCGCCCTGCTGGGAGCTCAGGAGTCAGACTCACCTCGCTCTGAGCAGTCCTGTTTTCATTTGCGCTGTGTATTGTCTAAATTGCTGTTCTTGCAGGCCAGGTCACGCTTCCGTTTACTGGAATAGGACTGTGACCTGTGTTCGAGCACCGGCTCAACCCGCTAGTTTCTCACCATCCTGAAACTGTGTGTGGCAGAAAGAGAATGATGAATGGGCGTGGTGTAAGTGCGTGTGTGTGTGATGAGTCTGCAGCAGAGGACACCGTGTCCATTCCACCACACACACACCAAACCAAACAAGACTCAGGGGTCAGTCGCTCATCCCAGCGGTGCAATCTGTCCCACCAAATTGGGTTTGATAACGGATCGACTACAGTGACAGCGGGCATAATAGTTTCCACTTTTACCTGTGCCCATCCACAGCCAGATATCTCCCTTAGAATATGATATAAGACTATTTCCGCTCACTCACGAGCACGGCTGAGTCAAAAAAGTAAATATAAAACATAATATTCTTTCTTTATTATTTTAGGGTGATTGTAGGGTGACCACCTGGTTATTGCTCTGTTGCAGGACAGCAGATGTGATTTTGCGTGACATATCGGAAAGATAAATTTACTACTATTATCCACTTTTTTCCTAGCAAGCCTAAATTATGGGAGGCACTTCCTGTTTTGGGAAGCTCCACTCAGAAAGACTGAAACAAATCATTTCAAATCATAAAGTTGCACTACAAAAGATCCTTATCCATCAGTTTGAGTGAATGAGCTTTTTCCTACATGTTCTATTTTCAGATGCCGTGAGAATAATGTAACGCATGGTATATCTACAAGCATATATGGCTAGAGTTATTTTCAGTCCGCTGCATTATTTTCTTCCTGATTATTTTCTTTTTTCTTTTATATTCCCCTGCAATAGTATGAAAAAGACAATCTATACTTCAACTAATGAATAATTCACTGGAATACACTAAGAATCTCAAATTTTTCTACCGAATCCTCTTTCCAGGTTTGTTTTCACACGGATCCTTAAAAATTATGCATGTTACATAATATAGACATATATTACTACAGTCATATTTAAAACGTCTGCGGATACGATCAAGCTTTAGGGGTTTTTCATAGTCTGTTGAATGCTTTTACATTTTTAAATTTCCTTTTAATGTTCGCAGATTGAAGGATAAGTAAAATAATGTCACCTCATTGTACCCAGTTTTTGAACATGCTTATTATTGCATTCATAGAGAGAACCTTTCGTTACTCCCATAATTCGTGCAAAGCCCCATGGGGCTGAGGAAAATGGTATAAAAATATTCATGTAAATTAGTTATAAAGCCTATTCAGTGTGACGCTGGATGATAAACATGCTTTAAATCACCAATAAGCTTTCTTAATTGTGACTGGCGCTCAGTTTGCCCAGGTTCGAGTGATATATAATTTACCCCATGGGACCTATTCAGTCTAGTAAATATAATGAACTGACTGACAGACTAGTAAGTAAAATGACATTTTATGACATCTAATATAAATTTCCTTAAAGGAACAGTTCTCCCAAAAATGAAAATTTTCTGACTATTTATTCACCCCCAGGCCGTCCAAGATGTATATGACTTACTTTCTTCAACAGAAGAGAAATAAAGGTTTTGGAGGACAACATTCCAGGATTATTCTCAATCTAATACAAGTGAACGAGGCTTTATGTAAACCATTTGGTGTATGTTTAGGCAGCTTCAAAGTAATCCACACGACCCCAGCCGACAAATAAGTGTCTTCTCTAGCAAACCGATCAGGCATTCTAATAAAAACCAAAAACAAATTAAACACTTTTTAAATACAAATGCTCGCCTTGGTCCACCTCTGATTAGTTCACGACCTCTCATGTGATGCATGCATGTTGGGAAGGTCATGAGTGATGTAGGCGGGAACAACCGACCCCCCCACTCTTGCTATAACATGACTGGGCCCCACTTTATATTAAGTGGCCTTGACTACTATGTATTTACATCAAAAATTAAGTACAATGTACTTATTGTGTTCATATTGTATTGCAAAACACTTTTGCTGCTATTGAGGTGGGATACGGGTAAGGTTAGGGACTGGTTTGTTGGGATGGGTAGGTTTAAGAGTGGGTTAAGGTGTAAGGGATGGGTCAACTGTGTAATTATAAATGTAATTACAGATGTAATTACATGCAGGTATTTTTTAAATATAAGTACAATGTAAAAACATGTATGTATGCAATAAGTGCATTGTACCAAATTATTAATGTAAATGTAAGTACATAGGTGTTAAGGCCACTTAAAATAAAGTGGGTCCCATGACAGCTGCGAAAATGGATTTTTATATGCCAATCAGTTTTTATAATATTTTTTTATTGTGGTACTGTATTTTCAGATAAGAAAAAAATAACACGCGTTGAAATGCGATTTCGGGACTATGTTATTGTGGTAACACATTCACATTCTTTTTTAATGTAATCAGTCTGGCACTTTAGTACTTCAAAAATCTTTTGTAGATTTTTAATAGGGTGAAAGATATAATGAGCCCTATCTGTCAGTCTAATGACAATGACAATCGAAGACGTTATCATGGAAGAATTTGCTCCAGGAGGGTTTTATCTCAATCAGAAGGGGGTCATTAAAACTTCTTAAACTAAGCGCACTTGAATAAAACTTTCACAGACTTCAAGGTAATCTCACAGACTCTGAAACTCCAACAGTTTTATTGTATCAGTGCTTTCTCCCTATTAAAAAAAGCAATGAGGCCCAGTGATATTCCTCGCTTTCCCATTTAAACACCTCCCTATCCGAGTATTTCATTTTGAGTTCTCATTTATATTCCTCACATGCATTTATATTGCTTCATATATTTATTTTTAATCTCAAGTATAGATCTCATCTGATCTTCGATAGGTAGTGAAATTGCAAAACTCAACTTTGACAGATTAGTGCTTTTCTATTATGTATTGCATATTTCTTCTGAAATAGTTAGTGGTGCTTACTAAATCAACAATTTCTTAACGGTTTGTTTCACAGTATTTGTTCATACAGTTGAAGTCAGTGGGGTCCAAAACAACATTAGACCCCATTGACTTTTCTTTTTATTGTGTTGCACAGAAGAAATTACCCTCTTTAGCAGCTGTAGGAATGAACATTTTCGCTGCTGTTGCTGGAGTTAAGCTACTTGTACAGCTCTGTTTGTGGACACTTCAAATAAACAGACATCATAATTTCACTGAATTATAAATTACAGAGGCTGTTTGCTGGCTGATTCAATTTGTAATCAGTGTTCCCCTTATATGACTTTTAACGCCCAAAAGCTCTGATGAAAAAGAAAATAGTCCATTAGATGAGTTCAAGAGTCAAGTTCAGTCTTATAGCCTTTTGAGCTACTGCTTGCAAAATAACGCACAATTTCACTATAAATTATTTGTATATTTTCTGAAAACATTCTGCAGATCAATATGAGACGGCTTAGCTTTGCAAAGCATCAATCTGTCCCTCAGCATCTTAAAACACTAATGCATCTATTTTGGATGAAGCACTTCTTACCCTTCGGCTGTTGATGGGCTTCAGATAAATGAGTGAGAAAGCAATCTTATTTTCGCTAAGAGAGGCTGAGAGAGGGAGGACGAAAATCACATAAACTGCAGTGGGACGATGGAACCAAAAAGCAGAGGTTTGCATATTGAGGTTTGAAAGGATGTGTTTCAGGGAATTACAGCTAAATCATTCCTAACCTCTTGGTTCTGTTGTTGTTTAAGTTGAGCCAGTATTGCACCCAATATTGAAGCGCTAAAAAATGTGGTTTATTTACTAACCACCAATTAAACCATGAGTTGTTTGATTCACATTAATTACTGGACTAGAGTTGTGTGGATTATTGTGATGTTTTTTATCAGCTGTTTGGACCCTCATTCTGCTGGCACCCATTCACTGCAGCGGATCCATTGGTGAGCAAGTGATGTAATGCTACATTTCTCCAAATCTGTACCGACGAAGAAACAAACACATCTACATCCGGGATGGCCTGAGGATGAGTACATTTTCAGCAAATATTCATCTTTAGGTGAACTATTCCTTTAAATTCACACATCACAATTCAGCATGCAAATATTTCAATGTAAATGGAATTGTACAAATGACTGTGTATTAGGGATGTGCATCTCATGACTCAGGCCGATACGATACGCATCTCGATGCATAGCCAACGATACGATACATTAAAGATACATACAGTGGGTACGGAAGGTATTCAGACCCCCTTAAATTTTTCACTCTTTGTTATATTGCAGCCATTTGCGTAACATAGGCCTAGATCAAGCTAGTCACTGTGGCAACTTATGCTGTGAAACTAACCTGGTCTAAAGCAGGCTAACTGTCAGGCTAAGCTAAGCTCCTCTACTGACCAATAGGAACATAATGATATTACCACTGTCTCACATTTTCTAGCCATGCAGCCTTTCTCTCTGGTTTTATTACAGCTGTACCTTTTATAGTTTGCAGAACAGATAGCAGAACATTAGAACATTACAATCTAAAATTGCTCTTTAAAGCATTAAAATAACTAAATTAAAAGTTAAAATCACTGAATTAAAAATGAAAATAATACAGAAAATGACTACATTTTAACTGCTATAAGAAACACATTAACTCATTTGAGCTTAGTAATTAGTACTGTAGCCTACTAGCTTACATTTGATTTACCTATTACAATAGTCCACTTACAGTTACTGCTATCATAAAAATACACTTTATATGTAGGTTTAAAGGGGTGGTTGACTGTTTTTTTATAGGCTTGATTGTGTTTATGGGGTGCAGTCTAACATGTGTTAATGCTTCGTTTGTTAAAAAACGCATTCTTTTTCACATAATTTACCTTTATCCCACACCTCTCTGTCCCTTCTCCTCTGAATGCGCTGATCATTTCCTGCTTTTATGAAGCCCCTCCCTAAACCGCCTCTAGCGCGTCTAAACGTCCTGCCCCTCAACATAGCGGCATGTGCTCCGGTTGTATTGTAAACAATGACGTTGTTTATATTGCTTATCAATTTGAGTCCGATTGAGACGCAGAGGATATTAGTGAAGAGGATCGTGCAGAACCTGTGCAAGCACGGCTTTTAATGGTAGGCCTAAGATTTTTGTTTGTTGTTGTCTTATACTTTTAGATATGCTGTTATTTGTAAATGCTACTGCTACTGCTTCTGTTAGCTTTTAATATACGGTTTTATTCTGATTAAAGCTTTAGGGTTAGGGTTAGGGTTAGGGTTCGGCAACCGCACGCGCGTCCATGTATAACGCTTCTCATAACTATAGTATGTGAAAATAAGTGTATTCACTGAGCTGATGATCTGAATGAGAGAGAGAGAGAGATGCAGAGCGTGTGCAGAGCAGGGCGAGGCCAGGAACATTGATTTTGAAACTTGTGAATCCATTAGAATCGTTAGAAGACAGAATCGCAATTCATATATGAATAGATTTTTACGTGCACCTCTAGTTTTCTCTTCCTCTTCTCTAAAGCAGCGCAGCATGGCCTCGCCCCCTTGTTGCGTGTTCCCGGAGGCGGGGTTTATGTAAAATACTGGGTTCTTGACATAACGGACCTGGGAAGTAACTCGTTGTAGTCCCTTACCAGTCATTTTTGTAGGCATTAAACTGCCAGAATTTTAAAAGACCATATCTCCGTTTGCGTTGAACTTTCATCTTCGTAACTTTGCAGATATTGTTTATGATCAAACAGCAACATTACACACTAACTAACATTAAAAAAGTGAAATCGCAATCAACCACCCCTTTAAAATTCTACAAAAGACACCTTTAATGTCCAAAAACACGTTTTTTTTAGCAAAATGGATATTTTACTCGCGTGCCTCGCACACTCCTGACAGCAAAATGGATATGTTTGCATGACTTTCTAACATTTACAGATGAAAAATATACCTGTGACATGTCGGTTATGCACTGAGGAAAACACAACGTCTCAAATGCATTAAACAGCACAGATATATTCGCTGTTTGTCATGGTGGATCGATTTGATCCATGATCGACATTAAGGGCTGCTTAAGAATAAGCGTGCACAAATTAGTGCGATTGCGTGAATTTAATTTGTCGTTAATGGAACCGCTTTAGCCCCGGTTGATTTGTTAGGTTATTTCAAGTCAGGCTTTGGACTTTAATCACAGTTTTTCCTCGGGTCTCCGTGATGCAGCAGCAGTGATGAGAGTGCGCGCTTGAGAAACAGTTTCGAGAGGAGAAATCAATCTACATATAAAATATTGGTCACAGATTATTGATCCACTAGTAATTATATACAAATAAATCGGTTTTTACCAATGCAAATATGTTAGAAATGATACATCACAATATAAATGACAACTTGTAGCCGATGCACACTTTTTAAACCGATGCATCGCATCGTTAACTTTTTATGCCGATGCACCGAGCGAATCGGGGAATCTTCCCATCCCTACTGTGTATGTTTGGATTGAATATGTTAATAACTTACTGAATACTGCACAGTTTATATGGCATACTGCCAATATTTTTTATTTATTGTTTTTAGACATTATTCCACAATGAACAGTTCAGTTTGCTTGTGTCACATGGCCTTGTTATGCTGCATGTTTAATAATCCAGAGGTGTCCAAACATATTGGATAATTAAAAATGGTTATTTAATTTATTTTGCATTTTCAGTTGATTTTTAAGTGCTATATCTTTCAGATAGTACAGACATGTAAATTAAATTAAATTTAAAAAATGGTTGGACAAACTGTATTTTTTAAAATGCAATGCTTTCAAGCTTCTATTTACGGGCATTCAGGGAACTTTCAGAACTAATATCTGAAAACTGATAACCTAGACCCCCAGAGTTTTCATTGATTTTCTCCCTTATTAGTTTTATTATGACTTTTGTAGGAAGGCACACACTGATGTAAGAAAGACTGAGGATTTCTCTTAAATCAGATCTCTGAGGACAAATTCTACTGTTCCAAGTAATATGTCAGAGATGGAAAAAACAAGTAATATGAAATCTTTATAAATCATCTCAATGTTTAACATTTGTGTGTATAGCAAGGACATAAAAACAGTCTGCATGAACAATAAAGCACTGATGTATGTTGCAAGTTGCTCTTGAATTAAAAAGAATCAAACATGATTCAATCATGATTATTTAAAAACAAAATCATATACTCACATTCACTAAAATTAAACAGCATTAACCACTCCTGTGACATTTGGTAGCATAATGAAGTGTTATTTTCATGCCATCTGGACGTTTCATTTCATTTGTTAATGGAGGATTTGTCTTAATCTGACAGATGGACAGTTCACTACGAACACAAAACAATTTCAGAAAGCAGCA
Organism: Sinocyclocheilus grahami; assembly: GCF_001515645.1. Classification (NCBI taxonomy): domain Eukaryota; kingdom Metazoa; phylum Chordata; class Actinopteri; order Cypriniformes; family Cyprinidae; genus Sinocyclocheilus; species Sinocyclocheilus grahami. The sequence continues at coordinate 1,188,785 of NW_015505292.1, forward strand.
TCGTGCATTCATTCCTCTAAAGTATATGGCTGTAGAGTAAACCATAAACTTCAGAAGAATGAATAGATCTGACAGTGGAACTCAAAGCTGTTTACAGCTGTTCAAACATCTCTAGTTGCTTTGCTCCCTGTTTAAACAGACATGAAATATCATATAATTTCCTGTACATTCTGGGGGAACATTTGTGACCCTGGACCACAAAACCAGTCTTAAGTTGCTGGGGTATATTTGTAGCAATAGTTAAAAATACATTGTATGGGTCAAAATTATAGATTTTTTTTTATGCCAAAAATCATTAGGATATTAAGTAAAGATCATGTTCCATTAATATATTTTGTAAATTTCCTACTGTAAATTGTGTAATATGTTACTATGTTAATATGTTACTATTAGTCATAATTCTATGATTAGTAATATGCATTGCTAAGAACTTCATTTGGACAACCTTAAAGGCAATTTTCTCAGTATTTAGATTTTTTTGCACCCTCAGATTCCAGATTTTCAAATAGTTGTATCTCGGCCAAATATAGTCGTATCCTAACAAACCATACATCAATGGAAATCTTATTTATTCTTTCATCAGCTATTCATCATTCATTCATTCTATTAATCAGCTTTCAGATTATATATAAATCTCAATTTGGAAAAATTGACACTTAAGACTGGTTTTGTGGTCCAGGGTCACATTTCAGAAAGTAAAAGCCAAAAATCACTTGCAGCTGATGATTGCACACACTGCTTGCGTTGTTTTAGTTTTTTTTTTTTTAACAAGGACGACAATAACTTAAAGGAATAGTTTACCCTCAGGCTATCCAAGGTGTTGATGAATTTGTTTCTTCATCGGAACAGATTTGGAGAAATATATCATTACATCAAAATTATCCACTAGTAATCCACACGACTCCAGTCCATCGATTAATGTCTTGTGAAGTGAAAAGCTGCATGTTTGTAAGAAACAACTCCATGTTTTAACATTAAACCATTGCTTCTGGCCAAAAAAGTCCATAATCCATAATAACACTTACTTTAGTTAAAAAGACCCTGTTGTCCTCTCACATCAAAATTAGTTTAGAGCTGTTTTCACTTGTTAACAATGCTTGATCTGTGCATATTTCTCTCCTGATTCATACGAGATGACTTTTCCTATAGAGAAAGCAATATTATGGATAGTGGATATTTTAGCCGGTTAAGTTAAAATCGTCTGAATGATTCACAATAATTACTGGACTAAAGTTGTGTGGATTACTTGTGGATTATTGTGATATTTTTATCAGCTGTTTGGACCCTCATTCTGCTGGCACCCATTCACTGCAGAGCATCCATTGCTGAGCAAGCCTGAGGATGAGTACATTTTCAGCAAATATTCATTTTGGGGTGAACTATTCCTTTAAATTCACACATCACAAATAATTCAGAATTGTGATTGGGCTTTTGTACATTGATTTGTTCCAGCTACTGCATTCTATTTGTGTTTACAACTTTTCTAACTCCTTGCAAGCACCGGTATTTCCTTCTGGAAATGCAAATCTGCATCAAAATCATTGCATCTCTCCTGCTAGACATCACAGGCAATTTTGTGCCTATCCCATGCAGAAAGAGACGAAGACTTTAATGTTTACATCCACTGCTCCGTCAACCGACACAAACCAGTGAACAAACATTCGTATCATTTCATCTCTAGAGCCCTGAAGTCACACACCCTGTGTTCCAAACAGAGTGCAGTCCATCGCCGCAGCAAGCATATAATATGCACCCTCTGACTAAAAAAACCCCTAGAGCCCTCCAGGATGGAGAACAATATTTCCCCCTGACTCGCTACAGCTGCGAAATGAATGCTCCGCTGAAAAACAAAATCACCACCGGGGGTCTGGCAACTTACTGCTGACACGAGAATCAGCGATTTTCAAGACTCCAGTAATTAGCGCCTCAAAGACAGAAAGTTACCGGGAGCCGCTACATCAGCGCGTGTTTTCCACTACCCTCAGCACACACATCACCTGCGTGAACTTCTAATAGTCCGGATGCTACATTGAGACTCGAGAAGGATTTTGCTATACTCATAGATGTTGACTTTCCTTTTATAAACTTTTAGCGGAATATGCAGTATGAGTGGAGAAGGTCAGAGGGCAGAAAAAATTCAGGCCTTGACACTTGGTTCGTTGCTAAGGCGTTGCAAAGAGTGCCAAAAAACAACCTTTTCAACAAGGGATAATATTTTCCTCCTCAAACTGATTTTCAGGGGCATTTTATCTTTATGTAAGCATTAACCATATAAAAACACACAGTGTGCTTCCCATTTATGTAAATGTATATTAACAGGATCAGTGAATTGAAATAAATTGTGAACAATAATTGCTGTTATCTACAAAAACAAATCAACATCAAATAGTTGTAGTCAAATAGCAAGTACAATAGTTGTAAATAATGCACACGATTTGGAGTTGGGGGAGCGTTTGTGTCAAGTTCAATTTATTCAGTCAGCAGCACTCTCTAAGGTGCACTAAACTAAATAGACCTTTAATAAAACAATAAAGAAGTTATATATATATATATATATATATATTTAGTTTGGACAGATTCATTTTATAGGTGGTTGCTTGCTTACTGACCAAAGTAAAAAGTGCCCAAACCCAAGTCTCTAAATATGCCAACCCCAAATTATGAGCAATAGTAATGGTGATACTTGCTTTAAACAGTCTTTGAATCTTTCAGTGATCTGATGAATTATTGATGCTATGCTCATAGCACATGTTGTCAGAGCCAGACCAGAAATGGCCTGAAATCTGAATCATAAACGTGCTGGATGTTACCAGCTTTCTTTATACGCCCTAGTAGACCCGGCATCATCCTGTGAGAATATTACTCACTGTTTAATGAACATACCATCGTCACTTTCTGGCTTGTCTGCCTAACCAAGCATAATTTTTAGACACTTGTCTGGTTTTAAATGTCTCTGCTTTTTCTGTCTTATTTGGTTCCTTGTCCTGAGAAATCGATAGGATGTGGGGAGAAATAAACATGTATCGATCAGTGAAGGGAAGTTAGATGCAAGGGTGGGATTAGAGCAGACCCCCTCTCTATCAGTCTGAGAATGTACCTCTAAATGGACTCACTCACACACACACACACACACACACACACACACACACACACTGTCTCTCTCTCTCTCTCTCTCTGATGGCAATGGCAGAGCTGCTTATTCCATCCGATTCCATATCAGATTTGAAGATTAAAGACTGATCTGGGATTTATCCTCACAGAGACTTTTTTTATATATATAAAAAATTGGAGCAGAGTGCAAGTACAGACCAGTTAAAGGCCATGACAGGTCACCAGCTGTTGGATTTTTGAGAGCCAATCACTACTGTTTGAGCTGTAGCCTAATATTTGCAACGTTTTCCAATTAAAAGTGACAGACACAGACAAACATAAATTGGGCTGAAAAAAACAGTCCAACTCGATTCATTGAACAAAATGGCTGGCAACATCCTAATCTAGTTTACTGTTTCTTCTGATACTGTTGTTGGTTTGGTTTTTGATTGGATGAGAGGCACTACAGACAGACTGTCAGTCTGTGTATTAGTGCTGGAGATTTTTTTTATTAACTCTTTCTGCATGCTAAATCGTTATGCTAGCAGCAAAGAATTATTGATCCAACCAATTTGTTCAAAAACATTTGAACAAAACATGTAACTGTCTATATAAGTCAATGAATTATTCACTCAACTGATTTATTCAAAAACACTAATTAGTTCAGGAACAAAGCAAGTGACAGCCTTATGGATGAGTGATCAAATTTTTAACTCAACCAGATTATTTTGGTAATGAAACGAGTAACTGTTTTTACTAATGAGTCACTTAATTATTCACTCAACTCTTCAGTTCAGAAACATTCTTTCATTCATTCATTCATTCAAGTGACAGACTTTATAGTTGAGTCACTCAACTGTTTTTTTTCCTTCTAAAACACATTAATCCTGGAATAAAACATGTAACTGTTTTTATGAATGAGTCACTGTTCCAGTGAACTATTCCTTTAGTCTGATCATTTGCATCACAGCGAAAAGAAAATGTGGTATCATCCATCCAACCCCACAGCAAGAAGTACAGCTAATATCCAGCACCTCCCCCCAACAACCACATCCCAGTCAGCCCAGCCAAGCGATTGATCATCCTCACCTGCGGCCGCTCCATTTATCATCCTTAGATCGCATCTCCAGTGGACAGGAAATGTTTATTTTCACTCATTACAGTCACCACCATTCCTCTTCCACCAATGCCGACTCAACCCCCAACCCTTATGTGATACCTGGGCCCGTCTGATCTCATTGCATGTACCCCTGTCTCATGCAGACCATGCACCACTGCCCTCAGCCATCAACCCCTCACAGCCTCCAGCACCACTCCATTTGCATTTAAATGGCCAAAAATACACATTTCACAGCCTGTTATTGGATTACACTCCCCCTCCCCTGATATCTCCTATTAGCAACCAGAAAGGTTAAATGGCTAATATTGTCGAGTCACACCAGGACTTGTAATAAAATTGATGCGATGCTGCACAAACTCATATGGAGGGGGTTCGAGGGAATTACCTTCCATTTTATACAACAGCGGCATCCCAATTATTCTGTCAGACCTGCGGTGATAGCAAATAACACCTACTTTTCATACAAGTTAACTCACCCGGGCGAGACTGCATTAGAGTTGAATTATGAGGATCCAATAGGGATTTGTTTGCAATCTTGCATAAAACCCATCATCCTGGAGAATATGATCAAGAGCAGAGTATTATTACAGTGACTGCTACAAGCTACCCTTGATTGCACATCATGTTGTACAGATGGTAAACAACTATCTCCAACCACCGATAAGGGCACTTGAACCTCTTTCACACTTTGCTTCATTCAAGATAAATCATTACAATCCTCTGCACAGGGGCACTTTGCTGGCACCAAACATCCCACTTTTCCCACATGCTGCGTGGCATTGAAATTCTCATTTGGAACCAAATCCATTCAAAATTCTCATTTTTTATTTCTTAGTTAACATCAGTGTGTGCAAAGCCTGTTCTGTTCTGACCCAGTGTGAATAAACAGCTTGATAACTTCACGCTTGTACATTTTCACTGCTCGTATGTCGGTCCGCTGTTTTTTTCTGGCCTCTAATTATTAGACTTGGTTCGGCTGGGATGAACCAAAGCTCCTTTTAGAGTCTGTCTCCCCCGTATTTTGCTGAAAACTGAACCTCTGCCTCCGCTCTCCCTGCTGACAAATCAATCCAACACTTTTCTTTATTGCAGCAGGCCTGAGAGGAGCTATCGGCTGCCTCCTTTGGTTTTGTGGATTGTAAAGTACTTTGGTAACAGGGAATAAAATATGTACATGCTACAGTAAAAAAAAAGCCAATTGTTAAGATACTTTACCATGTAGTCTACAGTTAAATAAAACGTGAACGTTTACAGTAAAAATGCAATTTTTAGTAAAATAATTAATATTGTTTTAATAAAACAAATCATATTGATATCATAATAAAGCCATTTAAACCTCTAATTTACAGTAAAAAGTGATCAAATCTTTTCCCCTGGCTTTTACTGGTCATATTTTGATCATATTTTATTTAATATGTTTATTTAATTTTTGTAATATGTTTATTTATGTATAAATGTATTGATTTATTTTACAAGTATTAGAGTGTTTTATATTACACTTTAGGCAATTTTACAGTGAACCGCAGCTCAGATGTAAGTTTACTAGTAAATTGAACAGTAGGCCTATTTTTTGTTGGTGGATATTGAAAAATTATTTAAAATCTTTGGACATTTGGCTCCAATCTAATGTTCCTTTTATTTATTTTTTGCAAGAAAAGCAAAATATCAGAAATTTGTGATCTTTTTTAAAACAAATTTTTCATATGAAGCCTTGAGTGGCTGGTAATTTGTAGGATACACGTGCAAACAGTGTGTGTACACATTCGTGCGAGCATGTGTCCATTCCCACTGGAATATATCTGATGAGATTGTGTGAGATTAAATTGTCTGAAGCCTCTGCACCTGAACTAAATTGATTCACACTACATGGCAGAGAGCCCAAGAGACCGTTAGATTTATATGACAATAACACAAAAAGCAAGCACTCCACTCTTCTTGCATAAACACAAGACAGAGACAGAAGAATGGAAGATAGAAACGCAACGATGTGTTTATCATGGGCTACAAGACCTGCAGGTTTACCTTCAAACCAGGGTCACTCATATTTCAGAGAACTACTAATTATATATGCTGCATGCTGGATGAATTCTTAGTAGTCCTAAAAAAGTCTGCAAAGCCATTGATCTATTTATCTGTATGATATTGCAAGGCCATGTTCGCAGACAGCCATTTATGTACAATTTGAAAGAAATGTCACCAAAGCTTGTTTATTTGGTTAATTCAGTTCCAAAGAGTTTGTGTTTTTTGATGCACTAAACACCTATTGCTCAATTACTTGCTCCGAAGTGACAAATGTGACCATTTTTATTTCTGTTCTTTTACAAATTTTCAGACACACAATATCACAGTGAGTTATGTATTCAATTAAACTCAGTAAGACCTGAAAACCTTGAATATTTTATACATTTGTTAGATACACTTCTGTTACCGTGACAGAATATGCAGTAGGCCATTGTATAAATTTGATGGTTAGCTTCCTTTGACATTAGCTTGTATTATGCAAGAGCGCTCTTTATTAAACATTCATGCTTACACATCAATCTCAAAGGTGGAGCGAAACCCTTTTATTTTGTGCGAGCAGGAAAAGAAACATTAAATAAATTGCCACAGGAAACATCCAAGCACTAAAGAAACCGTTTGACTTTACAGCAGATGAAAACCGGCAAAGAGTTTTCATAGAGCAAACCGACCTTAAAACGTGAAGCTGAGCCTTACTAAGGCCACCACTGAATTAAATTTGATATTTCTCAATCTCAACAGGGGAGAGCTTTGACTGGCAGATAAATTAAACAAAATGACATGTGTTACCCAACCGCAGTCGCATTTTATGTGAGCAAACACAAACTACTCCATTTGAAGTAAGAGATCAGAGTGCAATTATTTCAAAGTATTTAAAAAGCCAGTTTCTAAACTTCACCTTGAATACTTTGTGCCCCATGTTTGCACAAGTGTTCATTCCATCGGATATTTTGATATGCGAGTCAAAGCTGGTGAGGTAAAGAATGCTATTTTTGCATAATTGCATCTACTGAGTGGACCGGCGTGCTGTAATACACGACTGATGAAGGGGGTGAGAACCAGCTGCCAGCTGTGGTATAATAAAACCCTTTTATGCCTCACACTGATTGCTGCGCTATGTGGAAGTAGAGTTTATGACCACCGAGCTGATTTCCGCCACCAGAATAGCCCTTTTCGCCATCTAAGCTGTGTTTGAACGCTGAGAACGTACTGATTCAGATTCAATGTTTGCGTAATATGTTGTCCAAGATGCCTTCAACTGTTTAATAGGTGTGCTCGAGTTGAACTATTCTTGGCTTCCACCTACAGACGAGTTCTGACGATTTCAGACGGGAGAGGAGTAAAGAGCCACGTTCTGCTTCCTGTAGTGACGCTTACTTGTTGTTTGCACACTTTATCACAGGATTAGATGCAATATTTGTCAAATACTCTGACTTTTCAGACATTTTCTTAAAGCATGGTTTGACAGTTGGCAGTTGGTTGAAAGCTTCTTATACTTTTTCAAACAAATCCTATTTGATTAAGACCGTAAAATAGAAACAGTGACCAATATCTGGGCAGAAACTATACTTACCATGGTACATTTTTAGGGGCTCATCCTTGTGTGCAATCAAATTGTCGAAGTCGATGATCTTTTGGCAAACTTTATAAGAAGGCGGCAGAGTTATTTTCAAATATCATTAAACTGGATTTATTTTCATTCCGGTTGCATGTTGACTTTAATACACTAAGCAAGTTCTTTTTAAAAACATTGCTTTAGACAGTATTAACCAAACTTACCATAGAACAAAAAGTGTGAAATAATGTTCATTAAAGCAGTGGTTTTCAAACTTTTTAAAGAGTGGATTCTGGCTAACCTAAACACCTCTGATAGGCCATTGAGTTCCAGAAATCAGCAGATATGTCTGTGATTGCTACAATATTCAACACTGCAAAAACACATTGTAAATAACCTCTGATTGCTGTCCAGAGCGCACTAAGCTGCTGTGAGGCGACTGCCATGTACTGTATGTTTATTTTCTTATTAAAGTTACATTTACCGGTTCCCGCTTCCTTCTTTTACTTTGTTACACACACATACACATTTTCCTTAAATCATCCGGGCAACCCATTTTTCAAGTCTCGCGACCCTTGAGTGAGGGTTTGAGAACCGCTGCACTATAGTATCTCTTGTGGCAAAACTGATAAATTATTAATTGGGGCATAAAGGTGTTTGTGCAAGTGTGTTTACATACTTACATAGAGCTTATTCCAATTATAAGACCTGACATATTTTGGAAAAAATGTAGGCTTGTGTATTCCAATGTATCATATCTCCAAAAACAAATAAATGAGGATCAATTTGTCATAATTAGTGGTCTGAATGTTACGTCACTTTATTGTCAAAGATGAACTGGGTGCTTTGTGATATGTTTCTCTTGAAAAAACACTCACTCTTACTCTAATGATACTGATTACTTTTTTGTGAAATGGGGGCGTTAAGTACAGTCATGAATCTTGTTCTTCCTCCCAAATGGGAGCGACGTCAGGGGCAGTGCAGGATTAATGGTCATTCCTCCTGCCTTCTCCTTTTTCTTCAGGGCCTGGGTTTCTATTCACCCACAGGCTAATGCAAATTAATATCCACTCTTCCAGAAAATGAGTCCTGCGAAGCTGGGCTCTCTCGGCCCCGACAGATGCCGAAAAGGAGTTGCAGAGCACAAACACTTCATTAACTATTTCTTCCCGCATTAATGGAAATAAAAAGCCGTGGAACCTTGCCACAGACTGGATAGTGGTAATCAGTTTTCCGCTTGATTGTTTGTTTGCTGAAGAGGAAGTCAACCACCCATGGGTTCTCGTTCAGTTAGTGCGATGTGTGTATATTTGGAGGAATTTGAGGACAAATAGAAATTTGTTCATAGTGTAGTCGTCCTTGATAGGATTCGCTTTGCTCTCACTCACTCATTCATTCATGGCTACCAGTGTGTAAAATGACAAATGACTAAGTTTCAGAGTAATTTTGACCCTGACAAGGTTAAACGTCTGCATTGATTGGTAGCTTAGAGGGCAACTTTCATCAATGTCATACTGCACGTGCAAGTAAAGAGCCTTCAGAAAACTGTTCTCATGCACAGCTTTTTAAGTGCAGATGCTACTCAATAAAGTGGCACGATTAAAGCTGTCTCCTCTATTTTTGTCCTAACCAGCTGGGAAAAGGACATTTTGTCAACAGTTTGGTTGAGTCAAAACTTAACGATTCATTTGTGTCACTCAAAATGTTTGGTTTGAAAAAGTAAAGAAGTAATTTTTTTTAATTATGGTTCATAAATTAAATAAAAGTTCAAATAAAAAGTAGCATTTTTGAAACATTTAATATTAATGATATATTCAAGATGATTTGCTGGTAAAGTCAGATTTAAAGGTGACATATCATGAAACCTGTTACATTCATAAAAATAACATTCATAAAAAATATTTGAATAGTCTCTCTGATTTAAAATGGCAAGTTTATTTGATTCTGAATTCATCTTTGAAATGATGGTTCACAAAATGAATACATGTAAAAGTAAAATAAAATTGAATTTTTGAAACATTGGATATTAATGGTATGTTAAGGATGATTTTGCTGGCAATGTGAAATTTAAGCAACTTCAAATGAGTAGGATGTCTGAAAACTCATTATTTATAAAACAATATGGTTTGATATTGTCTCTGATTAAAACTTAATAGCAAAAAATGGCAAATTAATTTCGAGTCAGTTCAGACTATTGATTGAAACTCTGATTCAACCATTTATTGCCATCATCACTCAAACTTTCTAGTTCAGTCTAGTTCAGACTCTAATGAAATGAAATTTTATGGTGCTCTGTCTCTGTATGTGTATATATATATATATATATATATATATATATATATATATATACATATATACTGTATATAATTCCATTTATTCTGTCCATTATCGTGCTCTTTCCTCTTGATGGTTGTTAGTTGAAATTTCACTTTGGCTTGCATGAAGTGGGCCAGGCTTCCTATGCTTGCGCTTTTCAGGAAGTCGCACAGATGGAGACTTGCCTCGGGTGAATTTGTCACATTATCTGCAGTTAGACATTCTGACCAACATGCCTTGCGGGCATCCACTGCCCATGATACAGTTTGTAGCAGTAGTTTTGGGACAAGGAAGTTTTTGCACAATATGATGCATGTTTGACAAATTGAAAGTGCATTGTGCAGCCTGATTTCCATAAAAATGATTCTTTAGATGGCAGGAGACTGTAAAGACACAGAGCTTCCTCAGAGAACTAAAGCGTTCCAACCTCCCCGTGTGCATCTCTGTGCCTCAAGAGAGTAAAAGATGTAAACACGTCACAACACAACTTCACATCTGTTATTTCCTAACCTTGAACCACTTAGATGATTGCATATGAGGTTTATAAATACTGTACCGTTGTTTAAAGCGTCTCTAATATGTGCCACTTTTTTCTTGTCCTTTAAGTAAAAAGAAACGAAATATGACTAACACTGTTAAATATAAAGCTGTCATGTCAAGGGTTAAGTTGAATCACTGGAGAATATGAAAAATATGATTTAAAAAAACAACATAATGCACAGTCTTATACCAAAGTCTTATTTTATGCATGTCATTTGCCATAAATAAATAACCCATGAGTTTTCTAGTGGCATGCTCTACTGTTATCATTAATACATTTATTTATTATTATATTTATTTAATATATAATTATTAATATATTCAACTGTAAATAATAATAATAGTAATTAGCATCTAACATTAAAATATCTAAAATATATATATATATATATATATATATAAATCTAACAATAATCAATAAAAATGAATTAAATTATAATAAAATGTAAAATTATGTAAAATTTAAATGTAATTAAAAATGAGAAAAATCTCATTTGAAATAATAAACACTTTCAAATGTATAATTTTAATTTTATTTAATACTGATTTTTATTTTAAAGGGGTGGTTCACTGGCTTTTTTCTAGGCTTGATTGTGATTATGGGGTGCAACTAATTATTTTTCACATAATTTATCTTTATTCCACACCTCTCTGTCCCTTCTCTGAGAAACGGGCTGATCTTTTCCTGTTTTTATGAAGAAAATATCGCCTTCAGAAATAGGCGATGGGCTCTGATTGGTTAGCTAGTCCAGTGTGTTGTGATTGTCTAAACTGCCTCTAGCACACGTATAATCATCCCGCCCCTCACCTCAGCGGCATGTGCTCCGGTTGTAAATATCGCCTTCAGAAATAGGCGATGGGCTCTGATTGGTTAGCTAGTCCAGTGTGTTGTGATTGTCTAAACTGCCTCTAGCACACGTATAATCATCCCGCCCCTCACCTCAGCGGCATGTGCTCCGGTTGTATTGTAAACAACGGCGTCGTTAATATCGCTTATCAGTTTGAGCCCGATTGAGAAGCAGAGGATATTAGTGAAGAGGATCGCGCAGAACCTGTGCAAGCACGGCTTTTAATGGTAGGCCTATGTTTTTTGTTTGTTGTTGTCTCATACTTTTAGATATGCTGTTATTTGTAAATTCTACTGCTTATGTTAGCTTTTAATATACGGTTTTGTCCTGATTAAAGATTTAATACAATACGGCAACTGCACGTGCGTCCATGTATAACGCTTCTCATAGCCATGTGAAAATAAGTGTATAAATGGAACAGAACTGAGCTTATGATCTGAATGAGAGAGAGAGAGCAGGCGACGCGAGGAACAGTATTAAGAACCGCTGCTTTAGAACATTGATTTTGAAACTTGTGAATCCATTAGAATCGTTAGAAGACAGAATAGCGATTCATATATGAATATATTTTTACGTACACACCTAGTTTTCTCTTCCTCTTCTCTAAAGCAGCGCAGCATGGCCTCGCCCCCTTTGTTGCGTGTTCCCGGAGGCGGGGTTTATCTGGGTTTGTGATGTCACGAACCCGGGAAGTAACTCGTTGTAGTCCCTACCAGCCGCTTTTGTAGGCATTAAACTGACAGAATTTTAAAAGACGACATCTCCATTTGCATTGAACTTTCAGCTTCGTAACATTGCAGATATTGTTTATGCTCAAACAGCCACATTACACACTAACTAACGTTAAAAAAGTGAAATCGCATTCAACCACCCCTTTAATGATTTAATATCTTCAGTAATTCATAACTAACCTTTAGCCAAAGAATTTACAGTACTTTACCGTTTCATTTCAAAGTCATATTTTATGCACATTATTATAAATAAATAAATAAATAAAACCAATGACTTTGCTAGTGGCATGCTCTACTGTAACAAGTATAACAAAAGTATAACAAAAATAATTTAAATATTAATAAAATTTTAAATAATCAAACATTTTATTAAAAATAGTTCAAATCTAATAAAATAATTAATTTAGTGAATTGAATTAAAATTTTATTCAGTGCGACTTTTTGTTTTAATGATTTAATAACTTCAGTAATTCATAATTAATCTTTAGGCAAATAATTTGCGTGGTTTTATACACACATGCATGATATATATTTTTAGAACTGGATAAATTTGCTTTGACATTTAATCTCTTTCCAACATGTTTTATCAAGCAATTTCACATTTGCATGATTTATCAAGCATATGACACTGTGGCATATTCGCTTCTCATTTTAATGACACGATAGAGGCAGCGGCACAATTTCCTGTTGTGAGGGGCTAAAAATACCTCCGACTTGCTGATCTAGACAGATTCAGTCAATAAAAAGATGTGAAAATAACAGCGCAGCTCAAAAGGACAAGGCTAGTAGCTGGTGAGCGTGTTTGTATGAGTAACCTTATATGAATATGTGTGTGTTTGCACGAGGATGTGCATATGAATGCATCTGGCTCTTTTCACAGGTGTGAACGTAATGCAAAAGACCCAGAGAGTTGATGGAAAGCCCGTTCTAATGAAAATACTCTGTTAAAGCCCAGTGCCGAATGGAGTTATAGGAGAGCTGTTTGTTAGACCACTTCTCTCAGCTTTTCTCATTTGTTGAGCTTCAAATTAGATTCAGTCTGTTACCACCATCAGTTTTCAGCAGTCCGTCTACCTTCTTTACTCTCTGCATTCTAATTTGATTCTCTTTGATTCTCCATTAATTTTCCTCCCCCTCTCTCTCTCTTATTCACTCACTTTCTCCTAAACTTCTCGACATCTCTGTCTTAGCAGTCCAATTTCATTCCAATCAGCCTTGTACTGTCCAGCAAAAAAAGAGCCGAAAAGTACAATAGAAGGCATTGTTAATCCAAGCAAGCCAGTGGTATTGGATACCACATTAAAGCTGAAATACCTGCTTTAGTAAACAGATTGCACTTTCTTTTCTAAATGCTGTTGCACTTGGTCTAAAATATTTCCAAATTAAACATGAATTGCAACGGGAGTAAGACACTAACAAGCCAGTATTGCCCATATCGCTTCATTTACTTGTAAATAACGCTGTTTCTTGCCAGGCCTGGACGATATATTGAATATTAATGGTAAGTTCAAAAATGTTTTTACTTGATATCAAATTTAGTTTCCTAAAGATCATTCCTACTTCCAAATATGCTTACTTCCCTGATACACACTACGAAAAAGACATATGTCACATAAATAGGAAGAAGTCTGAACAATAATCATTAAAAAAAATAATGAAATAATATAAATATATATAAAAAATAATAAAATCGAATTGAAAGTCTGCTAAAGTTGTCTGTACTACACAGTATTAAAATTGTATTCTATTTTTTAAATAGTTTTAATAGCAGATCTAATTTAAACTTTGGCAGCAAAAATGCTGTTAGACATACAAAGTTTGATTCATTTTATGAATAAGTTCAAACTATTTGTTTCTGTGAATCAAACCTCTGATTCAATGACTCATCTGTTGATTTGAAAATGTTGATTTGAAATGATGGTTCATAAAATATAAAACAGCCTTTTAGCAAGTTTGATTCATTTTGAATCCATGCAGATTCAGAACGAATAGTTATGATTCTGATTCAAAACTGTCCAGTGTTTGTTTTGTGTATCGGGTTTTAATAAAAAAAAATTCTAAATGGTCTTATTTTAACCATTTTCAGAGGGAATACACAAGTGTTTAGATACTTTGAATATTCCTATTCTATTACATAAGTTGAGATTTTATGGCACCAACAGAGTTTTAATAGCTTTACTAACATTGCTGATTTAAACTTCAGCAGCTAAAATGCCATTAGAGATAGCAGGTTTTATTCATTTCTGTGAATCAGTTCAAACTGTTTGAATCAACACTGTGATCACTCAAAAAAATTTTTATTGAAATGAGGGTGCATAAAATACAAAACAGCCTTTTAGCAAGTTTGATTCATTTTGAATCAGTGCAGATTCAGATTCAAAATGAACAGTTGTGATTCTGATTCAAAACGGATTTATTCAGTGTATTCATTTAAAACCCATTCAAAGATTTGCATTGATTGCCATCATCAATGCACAATGGCGCACTCAAAAAAAATTTTATTGAAATGAGGGTGCATAAAATACAAAACAGCCTTTTAGCAAGTTTGATTCATTTTGAATCAGTGCAGATTCAGATTCAAAATGAACAGTTGTGATTCTGATTCAAAACGGATTTATTCAGTGTATTCATTTAAAACCCATTCAAAGATTTGCATTGATTGCCATCATCAATGCACAATGGCGCCGACGCTGATGGCTGCCTCCGTGGCGTGCTCTGCAGTTGTTTTTATGTTTTTGTTAGTTTGTCCTGTCTTTAGTTATATCCCTGCAATCAGTTTCACCAGAGACGAATTGCTGGACATTCGGAAGTACACACCACCCGATATTTCAGCGGTTTTCGACTATTCTGATGTTTTGCTGGACATTGTTGTCGGGGGAGCTGTGGCGCTGATCAAGCGCTTCAGGACGCACAGACGGGGGAAGCGAGCCGGTGCGCTCGTGAAGCTCAGACAGCGCGGATTCAGGACGCCGTTGCCTAGCATCCATCTGGCGAACCTCCGCTCTCTACCCAACAAAACGGACGAACTTCTTCTGCTCTCCCGGACAAATAAGGATTTTTCTAACTCTGCTGCTCTGTGTTTCACGGAAACCTGGCTGAAAGACGCCATTCCGGACAGCGCGTTGAGTCTCCCGGGCTTTCAGCTGTTCAGAGCAGATCGCGAAGCAGAATCAACAGGGAAATCACGTGGACGATCAGCACTGGAGCTCCTCAGGGTTGTGTTCTCTCTCCACTGCTCTTCTCCCTGTACACCAACGACTGCACCTCTAAAGACCCCTCTGTCAAGCTCCTGAAGTTTGCAGACGACACCACACTCATCGGCCTCATTCAGGACGGTGACGAGTCTGCTTACAGACAGGAGGTCGAGCAGCTGGCTGTCTGGTGCAGTCTCAACAACCTGGCGCTCAACACGCTAAAAACTGTGGAGATGACCGTGGACTTCAGGAGAAACCCCTCTGCACTCCCCCCACTCACCATCATGGACAGCACTGTGACTGCAGTGGAGTCATTCAGGTTCCTGGGCACCACAATCTCTCAGGACCTGAAGTGGGACACTCACATTGACTCCATTGTGAAAAAGGCCCAGCAGAGGTTGTACTTCCTTCGCCAGCTGAGGAAGTTCAACCTGCCACAGGAGCTGCTGAAACAGTTCTACTCCGCCATTATTGAATCTGTCCTCTGCACTTCAATAACTGTCTGGTTCAGCTCAGCTACCAAATCTGACCTCAGAAGACTTCAGAGGGTAGTCCGGACTGCTGAGCGAATCATTGGTACAACCCTCCCTTCTCTCCAAGAACTGTACTCGTCCAGAGTGAGCAAAAGGGCTGGCAGAATCACTCTGGACCCCTCACATCCAGCACACTCCCTTTTTGAACTGTTGCCATCTGGTCGACGCTACAGAGCTCTGAGCACCAGAACGACCAGACACAGGAACAGTTTCTTCCCTCAGGCCATCCATCTCATGAACACTTGACAATAACTGTGGAACACACACTATTTATACACTCATACACTTATTTATCTAACACACACACTCAGTCTACATTTCAATTTGCACATAATATACCTGTACATACAACTGTCTATTGTTATATACCTGTACATACAATTGTCGATTTGTATATTTTTATTCCTTATTTACTTGTTCTATTTTTCTATTTTTTATTATCTGTGTTTTTGTTCTGTCACTGTCATTCTGTTACACTGTGGAGCTTCTGTCATGAAAACAAATTCCTCGTATGTGTAAACATACCTGGCAATAAAAACTCATTCTGATTCTGATTTTGATTCAAAAATGTAAAATGGTCTAATTTCATAAACACTTTCACACCTTTTCAGATGAAATACACAAGTATTGAGATATCGAATATCCTTATTTCTTACTAAGCCCTATTATATCAAACTAAGCTGAGATTTTCTGCAACTGAGAGAGGGAGAAAGTGATTTCAAATTGTATCAGTGGCTCATTTGCATATAGAGGAGGTTGCACAATCGTGACCAGTGCGAAATGAGTTTGGTCACTGATGAGAAAATAAACAGTATTTGTTTGCTCCTCTATACACCGAAATGCACTTTCTGTACAGAGTATGTGTTTCAAAAAATAATAAATATAGTAATAAACATACATTACACTTTACAAATCATTTGAAGGTCATCCTGTGAATAGTTGCATGGAAACTGGAAATATAATTGAAAGGACATCCAGTAATGGATAACAATAAGAACAAATTAATCGAACTGTGTTTCTATCCCATTTACAACTTATCTGTGCTGATAGCAAGCAGTTGGGAAATGGGAAAACTCTTATCTTCAATTTCATTAGCTGGGTTATCTAAATTACAGCCCTTATCTGTTTTAATTATTCATTTAAGTTTTAAGTGACATCTGTATCTGTATTGTTCAAATACAGTGTGGTGCTATACTGCTGAAAGTTATAATGAAAAATTGTAGAAAATTTTAATTACAAGTCTAAATCTACTAGGGTTTTCTTGCTCTAGAACTATTAAACTAATATGAGGTTCCCATATGCTTGTCGTCTTATTCTGTCATTCGACAGACACAAAAAAAGAGGGAAAAGTTCAGTTTGAACCTGAAATCCACATGGTGCACTGCTGTTTCATTTACAAGCCCAGCAGCTCCAGAATACAGTCAGATTTCAGCACCATGGAGAGCTCACAAAGCAAGAGCCACACAGCTGAGCACTCCCCTTTCAACTAGGGAATTTCTCTGTGTATGTGTGTTTTAGTCTGTTTTTGGAAAGTGGCATGAAATATAATTTCCTACCTTACTAGATGGGTTCTGTCATATTGTTGACCTATTTTCCCTCTCCCCAAATTTAAATTAAAGGCCCATTTGAGAATATTTTATGCCACTAAATCTTTGATTACTCAATTATTTGTGTTAATTGTGCAGCCTTCTAAACTCTAAAATATATGTTAGTCATCCTGTCCATTTTTGGGGTAAAATAAAAATGATTTTATTAATTACATAAAAATAATAAATAAAATTATTTATATGCAGCCCTTGTAACTCCAAAATGCATATTTTTGTAAAGAAAAATGGCAGCCTATCCCATTTTTTGATCAAATAAAATAAAATAATTATATAAAAAAAGAAAATGATTATATAAAAAAATATAATGAATATATAATGATTGGTCAAAAAATTATTATATAAAAAATACAATTATTTTATCAATGTTTTTCATGTTTCATCCATTATTTGTGTGTGTTTATGTGTGTCTGTCTGTGTGTGTGTGTGTGTGTGTGTGTGTGTGTGTGTGTGTGTGTGTGCGTTTTTGTGACAAATGAGGACATAAATTCGTATAATGACAAAGGTATGACATGGGTATTACAAGGAGAAGGGGACTTTTCAGGACATTACCCCATGTCCCCACTTTTCAAAACGCTTATAAATCACACAGAATGGAGTGTATTGAAAATCTGAAATAGCAGAAAGTTTCCTGTAAGGGGTAGGTTTAGGGGTAGGGTTGGTGTAGGGCAATAGAATATACGGTCTGTACAGTATAAAAACCATTACGCCTATGGGATGTCCCCACTTTTCACAAAAACAAACCTGTGTGTGTGTGTGGGATCATTGTACTATATTATTATATATATGCAGCCTTCTTAATCGCTTAATGAAACAAGCAAAAAAAAAAGAAAAGAAAATGTTAAAAATAATAATAAATAAAATTATTTACTTTTTTTCATCCATTGTTTATATATATGTAATTCAATATAGATAATGTTAAATCATCAACATAAATAGCAAGTTGTCATTTAGCAGACTCTAAAAGAAGACACCTCAACCAATTAAAAACAGGTATGCATTTAATGTGGTAAAGTTAGTTGTGTTTTACGGTCAGCTGCATTCTTCACTGACTTAAGTAATCGATCTGAATTAAGCTAAACTGAATTTTCTTGCCTTGTATTGTAGTATCGCAGTGCATAATGTTAAAGCAAATGTGAAATGCTTCCTTTCTCTCTCTTTACTTCTCCTCTTTAGTTTGGCCTTGATGCCATTTCACTCAATCCAAGCCGAAAAAAAGCTACACGGAGCTATTTTAGCAACACAATGGTTTTTTTCATTCAGCTCAACAACCTTTTGGCACATTATCCACGGGGCCTCTGAGGTCATTCAAATAAGACTGTAAAGACCCGCAGCCTTTCAAGAGCTATAGTAATACATCTTTGGATTTACACAGTTTCGTTTTGCGCATATGCATATGAATGTACATTTCTAATAAAAAGCATTCACAAGCGCAGACCTTTATTACTGTGCTGCGAAACACCTCACTGTGGTTTAATTAGTGCCATTACCCAGCATTCTCTCTGGCTGAGCATTGATATTACAGTGAATGCAAACGCTGTGTAATTGTATTCGAGGCCCTCGCTTGAAGAGGGCGTCTGCGACACATTAAAAATGAAGCGGAGCACATACCCAACTCTCACAAACACTCCACTTGCTAATCTCCTGCCTGAGTTAGCACTTGTTATGTTGAGGGGAGAGTCAAATAGTATGGCTCACTGCCTCACAGACAAATGTGCCACATTAGCATTTGAATATGTATTGTATTCTAATCTCCTTTCACTCAAGCATATTTGAATATAAACCAATTTCCTTCCTGCCCATTCAGATTAGTCACTTTGCATTGCTCCGAAAAGGACATGGTTAATATTCAGAATCAGATTTTCATATCTTGTAGGTTCATTGTGTGATATTGATATTTTATGTTATAATACTTTTTTAGCGACTTTCAACGATGTGGGTTTTTCACTAGGCTTTGTCTGAAATCTGTTTTTTTTTGCTCTGATATGAACCAGTCTTTGAAGCTGTCATAAACTTTAGAAGGATGTTGAGCAAGGTTTCAGTGCGCTATATTTAATCAAAGCTTTGAAGGCAGGTGTTAGCCAGCTTCTTCTGAGCGAGCCTCAAAAGGCCAGATCTGACTTTTTTTTCTTTTTCTTTTTATTAAGTTTATTACACTAACCCTGAGTTTTAAACATAGGCACATAATTGGCAGGTAACAGGCAGGTAACAAAACGGCTGAAAAATCCCTCAGAAACTTCATCTTGAAGGCACATCTTTCTGCTGGCTTGTGTGTGCGAGCGGCACACAAAACCATACAGCGTGACCAGTGTAGTCTGATTTGCAAACAAATGACTCATATGAACCAGTTCATTTCAGTGATTCAGAAATAACCAATGTAATCGGATTCCATTCGGAATGTAATGTAATCGGAATCCATTAATGAATCACTCAAAAAGGCTCAAGAACTTAGGAATGATCAATTGAATCACTCTAATGAATAATGAATGCGCTTACTGAATCAGAGTAGTTCCTGAATCAACATCAAATTATCCTAACTTTCAGTAATAGAATTTATATTAAATTATATTTCATATTATATAAATATTTAATTATTAATTTACTTTTTTTTTAATTAACAACAAATTATGCATATTATTATACATGATTAATATGATGTTTGAGTATTATTAATATTCATAATTTGGACCCTGTGCATTAAATGCATTAATTATCCTACTATTAATAGGATTGTTATTTACAAATGTATTATTAGCACACACACACACACAGAGTACAGTATCTAAAGTAAATAATAATAATATAAAGAAGATATAATGTGTGTGTGTGTGTGTGTGTGTGTGTGTGTGTGTTCATCTATATACAGAACTACTCTAATTGATTTAGTAAGTCCATTAATTATAAAATTAACAATATTCATATGTAATATAATAACAGCATAATAATTAGATTTTTTTTTAATTCATTTTTACATTTACATTTTTAATTAGTTGTGTGTTTTAAAAATAATTACCTGTTTTCATTTTTAAACATTTATGTAAATGTACCAAATTAGTCCCTGCATAATTTACAGCAATAGCTGAAAGAGAATGTCTTCCATTTAAGCAAAATTCCGTTATAACCAATTATATACCCAGATGAACTGAATGAATCAAACCAAATTGGAACTGAAACTAATCGAGAGCTTGTTCATCTGAATCGAATCTGGAAATGTGGATCAACACTCACTTGAAGGTGCTTAGAAACTTCCGGACAATGACCCACAATTCCCTTCCATTGTGAAAGCGAGTCTTTCTTGAGCAAATACTGCTTAAAATCTACTAGCATCTCCATCCATTAGAATTGTCCCTGTTTCAAGATATGAAAACCTCTGGTGTGTGCCACATGAAAGCCCTTTGCGGCTAATAGGCTTCTATAATTAGAGCTTTGTCAATCAAATATTGAATTTCTGGACGTGTTTTATTAAAGGACAGTACTCAAAAGAAAAAAGAACAGCCTGTCTCATCAGTGTCGTTCTTTATAGCAAAGGACCCAAGCAGGTGGTGATCATTAGTCTCTGGGTTTGATGTTGCTTCTGGGAAGTGTCTACATCATTGTGTCTTATCAAAGAGAAATACACCACAAGGCCACAGCTTCAGATGACCACAGCGGTGCTATTGTGGATCTGTTCACCTCTAACATAATTAGAGGTTAAGAGCTTTTAAAATGGCCCTTGACTCATTGCTTCAGCAGAGCCATCTTTAAAGGATTTGAGTTCTGCACGGGAGAGCCTAATAACTCTCTGTTTCTCACTAAGTGTGAAATCGTGAGAGTACAGTCTCATACTTCACATTAAAAGACTTCATCGCCATTAGCTTACTGGAGCGTCAGGATTCTGGAGGCAAAAATATGATTTTTAGAAAAAAAGAGACTGACTGAGATGTTGTTTAACATGATGTACACAAATAGAACATGTTCCTAGATCAGCATCCTTTGTTTTACCTGAAGCAATGTTTCTGTTAACTAATCATTGATGGGAAAACTGAGACTGAGATTGGTTGATACAAATGTTGCCTTAGGAAAAACAGGATACAACATCAGGAACATGTCTGTGTAAATCATGTTGTGCTTGAGATATTGGTGCTCCTGTTTCATGATCGTAAATGCAAATGAGTGATCCTCATGAAAATTGTCAAAGAATGTAATTTTTCTATTTTAAGGTATCCTCATTAATTTTGTATAAAGAAAGTTAGACCTGTTTTTAAGATTATTATTTTATTTTTATCATTTTTACATATAATTTTCATGACTTTATCATTTTTTCAATAATTTTAAACTCCCATCTCCCAACTGTTAGTAATGCTTTATTATTATTTTTATTATTATTAATAATAATAATAATAATAAATGTATATAATTAAATAGTATAATTCATATAATTACTACATTAGGTATGTAAAAATATAAGTAAATTAATAAATATATTTAGCGTCAAGAAAATAAATTCTATTTTTAGACTACTTTTATTTTTTTTATTTTTTTTTACTTTTTTATGAAAATTAAGCCTATTTAAACCCCCATCCCTCCACTGCAATAAATAAATAAATAGTTAGTTAGTTAGTTAGTTAGTTAATTGAAATATAGCTGAAATAAATATAAATATAAGAATATATATAAATAATAATAGTTCAATAAAAATATTGAACTAAATGAACATTTTAAATGATACCTTGACCGCTAACTGAAATAAGTTTGTTAAAGCACTAAATATTTTAGAATATTTTGTTAGGAACAGAAGTGTCAAGGTAATTTTAGTTAGTTAGTTAGTTAGTTAGTTGTTAATTGTTAGTTAGTTGTAGTAGTAGTAGTAGTATTTTTATTATTATTGATTATGGTTGTGAATAATAATAATAATAATAATAATAATAATAATTTAGTTGTGGACTTACATACTTTATAATATATTATAATTATTATCTACATGTAAACAATTATGAATTAATTATAAATAAATAAATATATTCATTAAAATATAGGTAAATAAATATATTTTGCGCTAAGAAAATTAAGCCTATTTAAGATTTTATATATATATTATTTAATATATTATTATTATTATTATTATTATTATTATTATTATTATTATTATTATTATTATTATTATTAGTGTATTTAAACCTCCATACCCTAACTGGTAACTCATCTTTTTGATTTTAGGCCAAAAAATGATCCAGACATTTCTTTGTAAGATTCACCCTCAGCACTTTCTACTGACCTCAAAACTAAGCTTTGCATTCAGACCCACAAGTGAGAGAAGCGCCTGCAGTCAGCTGCAAGCAGCAGCCCGTGACAAGTTACGTCCATGATTTGACGAAGCGCATCTTCAGAATGAGTGGTGTCAGGTCATTACAATGACATATTCTTTGGGTGGATTATCCTTTGTTTGTTTGATATGAGGCGAACAAAACAAACAGATCCTTAAACAGCTTTATAATGTTGTGTCTGAAACAGCGGGGACATCTAATTGCTGCGTTTGTTGTGCTGTTGAGGCCTGTGTAAATCTGCTCCACTCAAAAGGACAGATATCAAAGTGAACATGTGTCCAATGGCATGTGTGAGGGTGATTGTATCGATGTAAACCCCATGCATTGAATTTCAAAGAGGGATGTGTTGAACCTGACTCCAGACACGGCAGGCTGACAGTGAAATGCCTCGGATTGAGAGTGGATACAATGTCAACATTCATTAGACAAGGCCCTAAATGAAATGGAGAGCTAATGGACTAGAAACTAAATGAAACACTGGTCTGTGTGTGTGGAAAGCAGGATAAATTCATTCGCTCGTCTGCTCTTAACTGCTTTTCTGGAGTTTTGTTTACCTTGGCTAAACAAACTTTGCATCAAATATTAAAATAAGATTATACGTATAATGAAATTGTAAAGCTAATGACATCAGTACAGCATATTATTATGGCTCCTCTTTAAATTTCAAGCACAGCTTAACAGTATCGTTGAGTCTTAATTAATAACAAGCACAATATCTACAGTGACTTTGAATGCTTAAAACAGAATGTTTCTATAGGAACTATGGGTTCTGTCTATCTAGTACTTTTGTGAAAGAGGCAAAAAAATTTAATTTGCAGAAATGAGCTTTTATAGGTGAAATTCCAAGAGTAGGAGAAGAATTGCAGCTCATTTGAACAAAGAAAGTCATAGTTTTCAAACAGTTAGCAAGGCAGAGTTGGCATAATGGGTACAATAGTCTGAATACAGGCTATGTTGTGGAAAGAGAAAGATCTTTTACAAGAAGAGACTCTTGTAAAAGGCCTTTAAAATGGATTTCATTTAAAAGTAATACCACGAGCATTGATCTCAACATTATACGCTCAATTTAGGATCACATTTTCAAAACCTAATGTTAAATATTACACTTATAATCTCTAAAATAAAACTCCCAAATGTTTAGTGCTGCAGACCAGTGTTATTTCAGTATTATTTCTATACTGTAATAGTTTTTATTAATATATATATTTTTTTTTTTTTTTGGTTTAGGTTTCATTTTAGTTCATTTTTAGTAGTTTTGTTATTTGGTTTTTATTTTAAAAATTATATTACTATTTAGGTTTATTTATTTTTATTTCAGTTTTTGATTTATTTACATTTCATAATTTTAGTGCTTCAACTTGTAACAGTTAGTTGCCAATTAAGGAAACATTTCTAGTTTTCATTTATTGTACGTTTTTAATGAAATATTTATATTTAATTTTATTTCAGCTTTATTTCAGTTAACAAAAAAAACACACACTGTAACAGTTTTAGTTAACAATAATAACTGCTGTGGATATGAATGATAAAAAACACCTAACAATGACCGAGAATACCCTAACAACCACTCCAAATCCATTAGCATCCACGCAATGTACAAATATTACTATTTCTATACTATATTAAATATTACTATTTTAGCAAATCATATCTATAATTTCCAGCATTTTTTTTTTTTAAAGATAAAAAAATATTTTAATAAACAAAAAGGAGAAAACTTAAAGGAACACTCCACTATTTTTGAAAATAGGCTCATTTTCCAGCTCCCCCAGAGTTAAACAGTTGAGTTTTACCGTTTTCGAATATCATTCAGCCGATCTCCTGGTCTGGCGGTAGCACTTTTAGCTGTAGCTTAGCATAGATCATTGAATCTGATTAGACCGTTAGCATCTCGCTCAAAAATGACCAAAGAGTTTCTATATTTTTCCTATTTAAAACTTGACTCTTCTGTAGTTACATTGTGTACTAAGACTGACGGAAAATGAAAAGTTGCGATTTTCTAGGCCGATATGGCTAGAACTATACATTCCGGCGTAATAATCAAGGAACTTTGCTGCCGTACCATGGGTGCAGCAGGTGCAATGATATTACACAGCGCCTGAAAATAGTCGCCAGCTAGGTAACTTCCAATAAGCCTATATTTTCAGGCACTGCGTAATATCATAGCCTATTTTCAAAAATAGTGGAGTGTTCCTTTAACATGTAATTAAATATATTCATGTTTTTTCTAGCATATTTTCTATAATATTTTCTATTTTAATATTTTTCTATAATATTTTGTAGCAAATTTAAAAAATGCATAGCTGAAAGTAAAAACAGTTTATTCTTTTGACAGTGAAAATGTTGGCAGGTCAATTAAAATCAGAACTACAGGTCCGACAGGCCAGCAGCAAAAATCCTTAATGTTGAGCCCTGAAGGTATATCTGTTTATTCAGACAGTAATGCCAACAACACACATGCCTGCACACACACACTCATTGATTTTAGATGGTGGTGGATAAGAGAGTCTGTAGACTCAGTATTTGTATTCAGAATGCTTTGGTCCAGTTGAATGAGTTCATGTTTTGTAATGATGATCGTAATAAGAGGCTGTGTGTTTTCGTAAAGATATCCCACGAGCCCCATTACAGACATCAGACAGCTGCCGCCGCCACCTCTGTCCACCAGTTCCAGCATCTGCTGCACACACACACACACACACACACACGGATGCCAATAGACACCATTCACTCACGTACAAAGGCGGACTTCCTGAGGAGCCAGTAGGGGCCTCAAGTTTCACTTCTCACCTTTAAAAGGTGAAACAAACCCATTCGGCCACTGGGACGTCATACTCTTGTGCCAGTAACCGTGCCAAGTGAGGTTGATTAACATTTTTTCTCATTTGGATAATCAATCAATCGATCGATCAATCAATCAATAAGTTTCTTCAACGCTCTACAGAAGAACGAAAGACATATAGGTTTAAAACAACATTAGGTAAAAAATTTGGGTGAACGATTCCTTTAATAATTTTTTTTTTTTTTGTG
The DNA here is from genome assembly GCF_001515645.1 of Sinocyclocheilus grahami. Classification (NCBI taxonomy): domain Eukaryota; kingdom Metazoa; phylum Chordata; class Actinopteri; order Cypriniformes; family Cyprinidae; genus Sinocyclocheilus; species Sinocyclocheilus grahami. Next base: position 1,214,668 of record NW_015505292.1, read on the forward strand.
AAATTCACTTTTAAAATTCTATTTTCTTCCCAAAACTTGTTTAAAATGGCCTGAAACAAAGGAATGCATCAATGTATCACTTAAATGCGCCTCAAATATCATGCTGACAGGTTTTATTTCACATATTAAATCAATTTTCTTTTCTAAAATTGCTTATTCATTAACTAATTCTTTAATGAAATATATTTAAAGAAGTCTGCCATCATGTAAATTTGCCTCAAAACTTATGCCAACAAGTTATATTTTGCCATTTTCTATCATTTTCTACCAGATTGCTTTTATAGAACCGTTTACTCGTTGTCTATTGCATATAAATAAATGCATCCGATTTCTTTTCAAATTCACTATAAACATTATAAATTGTTAAAATTGGCCTAAAACAAAGAAATACAGCAAGGAATCAGTCATCATTTAAATGCACCTCAAAAATAATGCTGACAGTGTTTATTTTACGTTTTAACTCAATTTTCCTCCCTAAAATAGCTTATAGTCAATTCCTTATGTAATTTTATGTACATTTTCCAGATTGCTTTGCTTACTCATTCTCTATTATTTATAATGAAATGCACTGTAAAAAGATATTAAGTCTGTTTTTTGGTCCACAAGAGTAACAGAACCACAAAGCCCCAAATTGATGTCAACAAATCCCACAAGACCCAATCCACAGATGCCAAACATGTTAGCCGATAGCTTCATGTGTGCCAGAAATGGGAGGGAATGTTCTTCCACATTTACCTAAAACTAACTAATCACGAGAAACCAAGATGACCCAAGCCTGCCTTCACCGATCTGTCGTTTTTTCCCTCTGAGGGCTCAAGATTAAGCCGAACAAATGGAGAGATTGTGCAAAAGAAACCCCATCTCCTTTCAAGCCAACTTTATTACATTGTGTTGTCATCCGATACCATGATTAGGACAATGACTCTCACTGTGAGACAGCGTATGGCTATACGAGACAGAAACGAATCTCCTTCGTTTCCCACAAAAGCGGCCTTAAATGTTAGCAGACATCCAAACTCAGCAAGGGACATTTCTCTTTTCCTTTCTTTCCTGATTATTCAGAATAGATGGACCCCAACAATATGTCTGGCGTACAATGATCATAGTGCCCATTTAGCAAAGGGAAGAAAGAGCAGCTTGTTGATTAAAAAGCTTTTTACTTAAGACGTGTCCTCCATTAATTCTATTCAAACGCTCACGTCAAATCACCTTGTCTGGAGGCTAATCACTATGAATGATCTGCAAACTCAAGCAGCCCAAAGAGAAGCTATTCATAACTGTTAGCAGCCTCAATAATAAAGCCTTATAATGCTTTGATGGCTTTAGCTGTTATGTAGCTGGATTCATTTTCCCTTTTAAAAGCAATTACTTTCACATACTCAAGCAGGTGCACAGTCTCAGAGCTGTTTACTGCGACACCGGGTGCAATAAACCTTCTTTTGGGTGACATATACTAATTTAAAAACAGCAGATTGATTCATATGCTAGACTTTAACGCTTCCGCAAGCTCTCTTGACGGATGCTAGCTCAGTTTTAGCATTGTATAATATGTTAAAACTAAGCTAATCTAACTCACGCCTGAGCCTGGAAAGTTTCGCCAGTTGAGCTGTTCGGTGGCGCCGTGATTTTTAACGAGCGCAGCTTCTCATTACTGTCAAGAAAGATCCGTCTTCTCTGACCTAAAGGTGCTAATTGCGCAAACAGTGCATTTTTCAACAGCCAAGACCTCGTTTCTTTATCTTTTTTGTGGCACGCAGCAGATTGAATCCATTCCGCAGCCACTCCTAATAAAGGATACGGGTAAGAAACTTGTCTCCTTGAAAATTTGCTTCCTCCCGCTAATCAAACCAGCAAAGACGTATAGCTTGAGTAACACATTGCAGCGGAAGCTAAAATTCGCAAAACTTAAGTTTGCAGATGACATGTACTGTACAGCACCTCTAGACTCTATTTGTCTTTAGTTTCTGTTACTGTCATCACCTCGCTCCTCCAGACATCTCAAGGGGAAACAGGCAGGTGCAGAGGGTCATTCATGGCAGTAATACGTTCTCATCCATTCTGACAGAGAAAAAGAGCTTTTCTGAGAAAGATCTAAAGTGCTCGTCTGCCCACCAGCTGATAGCAGCATTTCAGACTTAGAAAAAATTTTATTACAGAAATAATTTTGGAAAGAAAACTGAAATTCATCATTTTTACCCTTATGTCATTCCAAACCTGCAGGATTTTATTATTTCCGTAAAACGCAAGAGATTGTTAGATGGATGTTCAAGACGGTTCAAGCCGTGACCAAGGCCTCTCAATGTCAAAAATGAGTAAGAAACGTAGGGTAAATGTACATGTTGCATAAAAGTGGTTCATATCATTATCATATCATTATAAGTCTTTTAATTTACTCGCCTTCATGGCTGACTTTCTTATATCAAACTTAAAAGAAATCTAGCAAATGATAACAGAATATTAATTGTTGGGTTAAATGTTTTTTTTAGACTTACTGGCTATAAAATTATAATTGTATTATAATAACAAATTATGCAAACAAATTTATAGTAATAATAGCTATAATTATTGGTGTTTATTATACATATATTATTGTTTAAAGCTGCAGTTCGTAACTTTTTTTGGTTAAAAATTATCCGAAATCAATATTTGAGCAAGTACATAACCATGAGACGTAGGCTAGAATATGTGATTGCAAAGTACAGTAAATATCCACACCGGTGCGGTGACTGACTGCCACACATTCACCGCAAAACATTAGATTCATCCGCGCTGGAGCCATGCCGACTCGCAACCCTCGCAAGCTACATAATTCCGCACTCAGCTGCAATTCCAGGTTTTCAAACAGAGATGGCGACAAAGAGGCAAAACTTACGGACTGCAGCTTTAAATAAAAACAGCAACAATAATAATAGCTATAATTATTATTTATTAAACATTAAATGTTTTAAAATAGTTAATATCTAAAAAATAATTAAAAATAGTTCGATAATTTAAAATATATTGTATTCATAAAGTTTTATATTTCATAGTTTTATATTTTCATGTCTTACACCTCTAACTCTTAATGAAAAAAGATCAACAATTAAAGATGTTTTCCCCAGATATTTTACATATGTTTATATTTTTAATAGTATAAATCGGTCTTTATATATGAAATAAATGTATAGCTTCCTCAATATTTTTGCAAGGGAGTCAAAGTTAAAAAAACTCTGGGTTAACAAACTCCAGGAAGCATCGCTCATTTATCTTTTTTCTTGAATTTCATTGATTTCTTCATTGTGTTTTCATTTTGATGATGGGCTTCGAGACCGTTTATTCTGTGTGACATTAATGATTCAGACTGACCTACCATGTTTGAGCCAAATAACAAGGCCAGTGCTTACAGATTGCAGAACCAACGAGAGTGGCAAATTATCTAAACATCAGAATCTAGCAGACCATCTGACTCATCGTCTCCGGTGTGTTCATTTCAGTTCATGCCTGATGACATTTCTCAACAAGCGTTTATGTTCGAGGTAGATGGAGGATGAGTCACTAGAAGCGTTTTTAAGCTCATAAATGCACTCTGCTCATCATCTGCAACTGATGAAGTCATAATTACAGAGCTCTCGCCGTGCAGCCGCCAGATATCATTCAGCATCACCTCCGTCCTCAGATGTATGACTAACAGTCGGGCCAATGGAAAAAGATGCTGCACAGCCACAGTTATGGATCCGTGTTCACAGATGGTCACAGCCTTCAAACACTTTGTGCAACATCAATCTTGTGGACGTGACATTTGGCCCCCTCCCGGCGCCTTACACAAAAGTTGCTTTTGAAAGATTACTTCGGAGAGCGATTTTCAGGAGAACAGAACAACCTGATGTATTTCGGTCCTGGAAAAACCTAAATATACATATTTTTGTACAACATGATAAATGGATATCCTAGTTTTTCAGTTATTAACTGCATTAAAGAGTTTCTGTACTGCTGTGCAGAGATAGCTGGTCATTAGTGGTGCCTGCTAAAGCAAAGCATTGCTATTACTTTTGCTCATTCTTGGGGGATTTGAACAAATCTCTAACACTAAGCTTTAAACTTTGGTGCATACATTTTCCTGAATGCCTAAAATCAAGCAGCTTGTTGAGGAAATGTGCTATTGCGTTCGATTTTTATGCCTTGGTGGACAATAAAATAGATGAAAACATCCTTAGACTCATATCATAGAGATTTGGGTTCATCTCTCTCTCTCTCTCTCTATACATACATACACATATACTGTATATACTGTGTATATATATATATATATATATATATATATATATACACACAGTACACTACACACACAGTTGATGAGTGAAATTCGAATGAGTTGGCGGTCAGTGGAGAGTCGTTTTCACCCTCTTCTGGTCTGAAGCTTTGTTGTCCCCAATGTCTGCAGCTTGACCATGTTCTTATGAACAGCTGTCTTTGAAATTTTAAGGATGGAAGTAACCTGACGCTCACTGTAACCCTCTGCCAGTAAAACCAGGATTGAACCCTTCTTTTCCTCACTCAAAACTTTTCGTTCCAACTCTTTTGGCATGGTAATATTTGATTCCAAATACCTTTGAGGTAACACTATCACTGTTTTTGCCATCCAGCTGGTGCTATTGCAAGAGGGTAGTGATGACCACCGCAGTGGTTTTTATACTTTTCCTTGTTAAATAAGATTTGGTTGAGGTGATCACCTAATCAGTACTTCATTAAGCAGAATGAGGTGTGCCTGTGTTGGAATTCAACACACACTGGAATGGCTGCCATACAGCTATAATTTGGAATGGTCTCTTAATTTTCTATATAATTTTATAAACGTATCTAAAAAAAATGTTGGTCTCTTGCACATTTTTAAAACTAAAATGAATGAATCGAAAATAAAAAACAATTGTATTTTAAAATGATAAAAAATTTATATATATATGGAGTGAATGTAATAATGTATAGAGGAACAAATATTTATAAACAAATGCAATTATAGAATTAAGTTTATATTATATTATAAATGCTTTTTGGTCTCTCGCACATTTTTAGAATTAAAATAATTTTGAAAATATTTTATTTATCTATTTATTTATAGTCTTTTAAAGGTAAATTCAGCAAGACAAGACTGCTTTGCTGTCTTCTCGCAGCATGCCAGCTCTGTTAGGCATCCAATAAATCACCCGTGCGTTAACTGGCATGGACACTCGTTCCTGGCAAAACATGAATTAAACCTAATACAGCATGGATCAGCACCACCTGTTCTCACAGAACAACAAGGCTTGGACCCAAAACTTACCGGTTTTCATTTCAAGAACAACACTTTACATAAAAACACTCTTAAACCACTATAAAAGGGCTCTTGGGGACTGACTTGGTTTGAAATGAAAGATACCATTCACTTATAATGTCTGTATTAAAACTATTATCTTTCTAATTTATATTTACATTACATTTACATTTAGTCATTTAGCAGACGCTTTTATCCAAAGCGAAGATAGAATAGAAAAAGAATAGAGCAAGCTAGTGTTAGAGGTCTTTTTTGCTTTTGTTAATTGTATAATAAATGAAAAGAAAACAGATAGAATACAAAAAGATTAGAAAGCAAATGTTAGTTTTTAGATTTTTTTTTTTTAAAGAAAGCAAGCAGCAAATTAATAAAGTGCAAGTCTAAAAAGGACATGTGTGTTTTTTTAAAGAATAGAATTAGAATAGAGAGTGCTATAGTTAGAGGGTCATATAAAGATGGAAGAGATATCACATCATTCCAGGAGGGAACATTTAATTTAAAAGTCCGTAAAAGTGATTTTGTGCTTCTTTGGGATGGCATAATAAAGCGACGTTCACTTGCAGAATGCAAGCTTCTAGAGGGCACATAAGTCTGAAGTAATGAATTTAAGTAAAGGGGTGCAGAGCCAGTGGTGGTTTTGTAGGCAAACATCAATGCCTTGAATTTTATGCGAGCAGCTATCGGTAGCCAGTGCAAATTGATAAACAGAGGTGTGACGTGCATTATATTTGGCTCATTAAAAATTAATCTTGCTGCTGCGTTCTGGATTAATTATAAAGGTTTGATAGAACTGGCTAGAAGACCTGCCAAGAGAGCATTGCAATAATCCAGCCTGGACAGAACAAGAGCTTGAGTTGTGAAGCATGTTCCGAAAGAAAGGGCCTGATCTTCTTAGTGTTGAATAAAGCAAATCTGCAGGACCGGACAGTTTTAGCAGTGTGGTGTGATGAAATGATGGGTTTGCTGGAACCACAAGTAGTTCAGTCTTGGCAAGGTTGAGTTGAAGGTGATGGTCCTTCATCCAGTAAAAAATGTCTGTTAGACAAGCTGAGATGCGAGCAGCTATCGTCGGATCATCAGGATGGAATGAGAGGTAGAGTTGAGTGTCATCAGCATAGCAGTGATATGAAAAGCCATGTTTCTGAATGACAGAACCTAATGATGCCATGTAGACAGAGAAGAGAAGTGGTCCAAGAACTGAGCCCTGAGGCACCCCAGTAGTTAGATGTTGCGACTTGGACACCTCACCTCTCCAAGATACTTTGAAGGAACTATTTGATAGGTAAGACTCAAACCATTGTAGTGTGCGGTTCCTGAGATGCCCTTAGCCAATAGGGTTGACAGGAGGATCTGGTGGTTACCTGTGTCAAAAGCAGCGGACAGATCCAGCAAAATAAGTATTGAAGGTTTGGAATCCGCTTTTGCCAGTCTTAGGGCTTCAACAACTGAGAGCAAGGCAGTCTCGGAATGTTCTATTCTGAAACCAGACTGGTTGCTGTCAAGGAGGTTGTTCTGTATGAACAACTAATTAATTAGTTAACTAATTAAGTCACATTCACGGATTTATATGCTACTCATATAGTCCAAAACATACCAACTAATATTTGTAATCTAAGGTTGTTTATATGTTTAAATTATATTTTATCATATGGTATATATTTTATAGTGCATATTGTTGTTTTTTTTACAGTAGATTCCATACCTTTGTTTCTTATGATGCCTACTAAACACATTTATGCCTAAATTTGGAGATTAAACATTTTAAATCCTGTGCAGCTGGTAAAAAGTAAGTGAACAGCCATCAAACACTTCTTAGCTATTGTAATATCTGGCATAATAATAAAACGACTTAATCCTGATTTCCACAACAGGAAACTATTTCTAATGAAGTCTACTTTTAGATACAGCATTACTTAAAGAAATGAGAAGGTCATTGAAAAAGCAGGAACTTGTTAATCATTTATAATGTCTGAGACACGTAAAAAGATTTTGAATAAAGCGGATGCTTTTCCTAAAAGCTAATTTCATCAAATAATATGCTTTTTACAACGTTTGAATTTTACAAGGATGTACTTTATATTAAAACTACTTCTACTGATAGCAAGGGACAGCTTAAGGGTCAGCTCTATTGGTGCACTTTTTAAAAGCATTCTGTTTTGATTGTCCTTGGTTGATTTTAGGCAATACAAAAGTGATTAGCCTATTCTAAGAGATATTTCTCTGATATCACTATGTACACCAGGAGTTTTGAAGGCTTATTGTAGAGCAGGTTCCTGCTTGTCAGCGACTTTGCCTCTGCTTTGTCAGTGATTTAATTTAGAGCCTTTAACACCCAGAAATGTATCAGGCCATTCATAACACGACGTCTGGAATGTCCCCATGTTCAATCTAGACTTACCATTATTGATCAAAACACATGGCACATCTGAAATTGGACTGGTCGTCTCGGAAAATATATAAAAAAATAAGAGTGAGCCTCTGTTTTATGCACTCTGCTCAGTTTTCAAGCATGATAAGGCGTGAGGTATTTAAGTCATTCTTAAATCCAGATCTTAATTTTGAGAGACAGAAGAAATAATTTTGTTTATGAATATTATTAAACTTTAAACCAGAACAATTTAACTCAAGAAATCCATACTGACATTGTAGATTAATAGAAAAATAAAGTGGGAGGCTAGTTTAAAATGTGTACTTAAAGCGCCATCTAGAGGCAAGTGCATGATTTATTATTTCAAAATATATTTATTTTTAAATTATAATACATATTATTTAGTGTTTAAAAATATGTATTAGAATATTTATACAACATCATCTTTTATAGAATATAATATATAATAAATCATGATGATGTAATTTTATATATAAGTAAAGTATCAGTAAACTTGTACTTTTACTTTATTACATTCCTGAAGAAAAAAATTTGGGGTACTTTAAAGTTGTACTTTTTTACTTTTACTCAAGTATGCTTTTGGCCAGGTACTTTTCCTCCTTTTAATTTTCACTGAGTGTTTTTTTTTTTTTAATTGAGTATAATTTTGTTAATACTTTTTACACCCCTGCAAGCCTGAATATCATTCAGTTCCTACTCTATTAATTGTTCTCAAAAAAACAGAACTATTAATCAGCTTTAAACATCCAACCAGATGTTTAATAACAACTTTATCTATAAAATATTATAATAATAATCAGAATTTTAAAAAAATTATTTCTTGTAAAATATTAAATTCATGGATAACAACAATAATTATATTTCAGCATTAGAAACATTGTGACTAAAGAGCTTACACATTCTGGTGGATTAACCATTACAGAAAAAAACATTTCTTGTAAAGACCAAAGGTTCAGTATGTGCCAAAGACAATGAATTAAACCTGTTTGGTAACAGCTGCTATTAGTGGTGGTTATTCAGTCAAAAGCATTGAGCGATTTTGTCCTAATGCATGGATCCACTGTATTGATACATATCTGATTTCTTTCCCAGCGGTTTACATTCACTTAAGAGCTTGTGCATTGAGTTCTTTTTTTTTTAGCAGGCTACGTCTGTAACATCATACAGCTTTGAGAAACAATGTAACTTGAAAAGGCTGCATTCAAAGCTGGAACTAATCTGAAAAGAAACATGATTTTCCTCACAACAGTCACAGAATGTTCTGCTTTCTTTGATGTTTTTGAAAGGCCCTTTACTGGAATTAACGTTTTCCATCCATTTACTAAGGGCTACCGATTGCACAGATTACTGCCATCCTTTTCTTCTCTCCTCCTCTCTATTTTCATCCATATGATGGCATAATTTACATTTAAAAAGTCATGTAAACACTTAAAAAGCATTAGTACAAAATCCAAGAACTGTGCATTGTTGTTGCCATCTAGAGGCAATTTAATTTGCCCTTGAGATATTTCACATTGATTCACACAGCCATGTCAGTGGACTCATAAGAGAGCAAACATTGTGCAACTAATTATTAGTATAATAAGAAATCTACAGTCCTAGAGTGACACTGAACTAGCTAAGTGACACTAAGCAAACACACGGTAGCCTACCAATTAGAAACGCAAATAAAAAGCGGTGTGTTTTCCACTATTAACTCTGACATACATCTAATATAAAGTCTTTATATAAAATCAGCAAATTCACAACTCCCCAAAATATTCTAATAGTATTAATATATCATATAAATATATGTCATATATTATAAAGAATTATATTACTGTATATATATGAGCTATTATAATATACTGTTTATAATAACTCATATGATGATGATGGTTATTATATCATTTATTACATTATATATGAATAACAATTATATTTTACTAATATGAATTTATTTGGGGGCTAAATATTGTAATACACATTATAAATTGATATATGAATTATTATACAATAATATGATTATTACTACTACTACTAATAATAATAATAGTAATGTATTATATTACAGTGTAGATTACATTGTTACACTATAGACATACAATCATATACATTATAATATATGTAATATTGTATATGTAATATGTAATGTAATATTTTATATATATATATATATACACACACATATGAATTACTTTACAATATTATTATGATTAGTACTACTAACAACATCAACATTAATAGATTACATTGTTACACTATTGATATACAATAATATACATTATATTTATAATCATATACACTATAAATATATGAATTATACAGTATTATTATGAGTAGTGCTACTAACTATAACAAAAACAAGAAGAAGAATGTATTATATTTCATCAACAACAATAATAAAAACAGTAATATTGTATTATACTACAGTATATATTACGTTGTTACACTATTGATATACATTTTTTTATCCATATTATAAAAAATAAAAAATAAAAAAAAGTCAGACACTGGGCCATGGATGTGTAAGCCAAACTTGATTTATCCACAATAAATAGCCTTAATAATTGACCCTAATCTGAACCTTGTTTTATCTGAGCACAGCAATGTGTAGAGCTACCACGAGGGGGCGCAAAACACCACTTAATTGCAAACACGTGAATGCAACTGTTTTTATACAGTCTATGGAATGGAAGTGCCTTTCATGAGATAGGACTAACTGCAGAACCGCAGAACCATACGTCATGACAGTCTGAGGACAACAGC
>NW_015505292.1:1225401-1243286 GCF_001515645.1 Sinocyclocheilus grahami
TAATTGACCCTAATCTGAACCTTGTTTTATCTGAGCACAGCAATGTGTAGAGCTACCACGAGGGGGCGCAAAACACCACTTAATTGCAAACACGTGAATGCAACTGTTTTTATACAGTCTATGGAATGCAAGTGCCTTTCTTCAGTTTATGCTTATAAAACATTTAGACCGAATCAACAGGTATCCACAAGTGGGATTATATATATTACATATATTTTCCATTTCCGTCATGTCCTCTCGTGTTATGCTCAGTGCATATATTCAACAAAGTCTTGCCGCCTGTTTACCTCAGAACACTTAAGCGTGTGCCTAACGTGTTATATCAGTTGCATGAACTGATCTCATCATTTGACGATTATTCCCCACGAACACGGCGAACAACACACCAGAGAAACGTGACGGGGCTGGATTTGCACCGTGGGGCGGCACCAATAGCCGCTCGGATCCCGCGTCCCTCACGCTGGTAATCCGTGCACGTGTCATTCTGCTGCCCAATGAAAGAGACGCGAGGCGCGAAAACATCGCCTATACCGTGACTGCCCCTCATCTCAAACTTCACAGAGAGGCGTATGTGGCTCCCGGACGGCTGAAACCGGGGATTGTTTACGCTTTTGGACTACCATCGACTTCACTGAGCCTTTCAAATGGAATAAAGTGCAACTATGGTGGTGAATTCCGTGCATTGGTTTCGCAAAGGGCTGCGGCTTCATGATAATCCGGCTTTGCAGGAAGCTCTCAATGGCGCGGACACTGTACGGTGTGTTTATATTTTGGACCCGTGGTTTGCAGGCTCGGCCAACGTGGGAATCAACAGATGGAGGTTCGTGCCTTTTGTTTTAGTTGTTATAAACAGGCATACGTTGGGAAGTGTAGTACAGTTGTGAAGGGTAGATATGGTGGCAGCTCTTTTGCACAGCCGTTGTTATGTTTTGGCCCTGACATGCGCCAGACTCGGTGTGCGTGGTAGCTGGTGCCCTGCTATGTCATTTTAAGGCAATACTTGTGCAGATATCTTATATAAGCGCAAAAATTAAACACTGTTTTTTTTTTATTACCCGTATATATTATAAAAAGCGTAAGTCATTGACTTGCGTAAGGGACCCAACTACAGTTTAGAGCAGGTGAACGAATTTCAAAAGTCAGCTGACACTTCAGTTCAACTTTTCTAAATCCAATAGAGTATGTTATTTCTGTTTTAAAAATACGTGCTGAATTAATGCTTCTTTAATCGCATGAAATGTATGTAATTGTGGTGGTGCCGTGACAGCGTTCGGACCATTCAGCTAACGCTATATGGACGCTAGCAGGTCAGTTGTTGTGCTCACGCCCACTTTGGTTTTATATAACAGCTAAAATGACCAATTTCATTATTGCGTCGTTGAATGTGTCTGTCGGTAAAGTCAAACACACGCAGTTTGGAGACAGAATTTGTAAAAGCGTGCGCGATTCTAAAGATTCTAAATTCGATAGCGCGAGTCACGTGACGGAACAGGCCCGGTTTCACGTGCGCTGTCGTGTGCTGCATTCACGTCACGCCATTATGACTGTGATTGCGACATGACAACACGTGCAGTTCTACTTGGAGCTGTTCACACCCTTGCACTCGGAAATATTGCACCATCAGTGAGTACGTTTACCTGGACAACAATACTCCGATTTTAATACGATTAAGACAATACTCTGATTAGGGCTGGACGATATGGCCCAAATTTATATCACGATATATTTCTTAATTTCGGTCGATACGATATAATTCCGATATCGATATGAACACTATTTAAAAAGCCTCGTCATAATCGAAGTAAACCGAAATCGAATTAAGACATGTGGAGTATTCCTATTTTAGTCGCATTACTGAAGTGCAGAATAGACATGTAAACACCTTAATCACATTATTGCCGTCGTGTAGGACTTTTCGCCACATTTTGCGACAGGATACACGCACGGCAGTGCTCAACCGTTTGACGGCAAATAAAGAGCTTCAACACCGCCATAGTCTGTATGCACGTACAAATAATTAACTGCAATTGAAGCTTTCATAAAATTAAATACTACATGGCATCATCACGAAGACGAACTTTGTTTATATGTGAAATTCTGGTGGGGGACATAGTGATGTGTCAAGGTCAGTTTATTTATATAGCACATTTAAAAACAGCTTGTGTATGCCAAAGTGCTGTACATATACAAATAAAGTAAATATAGAGATTAAGAGAATAAAAAGAAATGACTCAAAAACACATAATCAATACAAAACACATTAACATACACAAACATACATTTCATCCAAAAGCCAAGGAATACAGATAAGTCTTCAGGCGGGATTTAAAAACAGGAAGGGAAGGCACAGATCTAATGTCCAGAGGTATGCTGTTCCATAGACGAGGACCGGCTACAGAAAAAGCCCGATCCCCCTTAAATTTCAAGCGAGAGTGACGTATATCAAAGAAAAGTTTATCAGAGGATCTGAGAGAGCGAGAGGATTGCTGATAGCTGAGAAGTTCGGACAAGTATGATGGGGCTAGATCATTTAATGCTTTATACACAAATAATAAAATCTTAAAATGGATCCTATGCTGCACCGGTAACCAATGAAGAGATGCTAGGACAGGAGAAATGCTTTCTCTCCTCTTAGTACCAGTCAGCAACCTCGCGGCTGCATTCTGGTCTAACTGCAAGCTATTCAGTGATGAATGATTGAGACCCATATAAAGTGCATTGCAATAATCAAGTCTGGAAGTGATGAAGGCGTGAGTAACTATCTCCAAATCCTTAAACGAGAGCATAGATTTTAATTTGGCTATTTGCCTTAGTTGAAAAAAAGCTGCTCTTCACCACATCATGTGTGCCGTTAATCGAACTATGTAACGTTACTATTAAATGTAAAACTGGAACATGAAAGGAGTATTCTAAAAGCAACTCATGTAAACACCATAATCATAATATTGGCTTATTTAGAATAAGGTAAATAATTAGATTACTGATGTCCATGTGAATGTAGGCAATGCCTAAACATAGCGCCTAATGAATCTGAGGTGGTCAGGTGGTACAAGTTGTAGCTCTCAGAAAACTCCCGGTTCACAAGTTGTAATTAACCTTACGAGTTCTACGAGGACGTGAACGCTTTTTACGAGTTGGTATCTCGTAATCACGGTAATTACGATATGCCGTGAATGCACCTTTACCACGTATGCTGTAAGATGAATTGTGTGAATTAATGAATAGGCCTAACCCAGTAACTTACTAAAAATATTTTAATGGAATGTGTATCAGAGCATTGTCATGTAGTTAATCGGTCAAAACGCCGTCAGTCTTTTGAATTATTAAAATTTATTACAATAAATGTGGTGCATGCTGAATCGGACATTAAGAGTTTTATTAAATGTTTGTTCAGTTATAAGATTCTTATTTGGGGGGGGGGGGGGGGGGTTGATTCATCCCTTTCACTCGATTCTTTTCAATTCAGCAGGATTTGTTTAGTGATCATTTCGGCAGGTGACATCGCTACGCCAGTATTTTTACACATTTGTAATTCATTCGGAAGAAAACGAGCGAGATCAATTAATTCTCTTGACCGATTAGTTCAAAACAGATTTTATTCACTGCTACCTATTTTAAATAGTATGTTAGGAGTAGCGAGCTGAAGTTTATGAAATGTCAGAGGTTGAATGGTATTTAAAGTTGTCCAGTGAAAACCTGAATCAATAACCAATGGAGATTTGGGTGATCAGTGCAAGGTGCTAATAATATTGCAATTTGCAGTAAATCCTTTGCAGTTGTACTTAAAATATGTCATTTCAATTTGTCTCAAATGTTGACAGAAAAAAATATACAATATGTATACTACATTATTGAGAAATAACTCCTGGTAAACTACTCAAATGTAGCTCTACTACAAGGTCATGGCATATTCATATAAACTTTTGTAAATATTATAATATTTCACATTTTCTCTCTGGCAGATTTTTACTGGAGTCTTTAGAGGATTTGGACACAAGTTTGAGAAAACTGAATTCAAGGCTTTTTGTGGCGCGAGGACAGCCAGCAGAGGTCTTCCCAAGACTCTTCAAGGTTTGTATTTCTCTCAGGATATTTGTCGTGTGCCTTTTAGTCTCACTTTGGCTTTTGAAATCTAAATAGGTATGTCTATGATAACATGAAACATGGAAATTGTCCACCAGGTCTGATGATATACTGGTGCATAAAGCAATGCTGAGTTTTTCAGCATGTCTAAGTGTTTACTATGGTTAGTGGATCTGATGTAGCATAAGCTCATTTTGAATATATCTACAGTGATGTTAGTGGTCAGTTATCATTAGTCGGTTCAGCTGCAAGTGATGACTTGTTTCAGAAATGCACAATAATTGTGTCAGGGTTTAGTCTACATTTTTCTCAAAAACTATGGAGAAACTGCAAACTTTTTTGTTTTGGCAACAGCCGCTGTATAACAACAGATGTTCACTGACGAGCTGCGCAAAAAATCGCACGAATATGAACGTGGTTTTGCGCTGCTCGTCAGTGAACAACGGCTCTGTGTAGTTAATGCTGCTCAATGTGAAAGCCAGCACGTGATAGAGATTTACCGCTGATTACAGAACTGGCTTTACTCATAAGATGCGCGTTAAATATCGCGTGCGATTTATCATGCAGCCCTAGTTTGGTGGAAATCACGGTTTAAGTTGTTTCTGTTTTATAATGATAAGACTAACAAAATCACAAAGTGTTTGGAGATGGTCTCCATGGAGGATGACGAACCTCATGTTGCTTTAGTCTTAGAGATATGTGTTTTAGGTTGTCAGGGGGTTACATCATCTTCCTCTTCGTGTTTTTTTTTTTTTTTTTTTTTTTGTGGGCCGGTTACCAAGTGTGATAATTGATGTATTTTTTTATTACAAGTACACAACCATTCAAAAGTTTGGGACCAGTCTTTTTTTTTTAATTTTTTTTTTATATATATATAATTTTGGAAGAAGTCTCAAACACAGTAAAAACATTAAAAAACATTTTTATATAGTGAAATATTATTATAATTTAAATTAATTTTTTTACCTTTTGAATATATTTTCAAGTATAATTTATTCCTGTGATGGCAAAGCTAAATGTTAAGCAGCCACTATCGCAGTCTTCAGTGTCACATGATCCTTCAGAAATCATTGTAATATGCTGATTTGGTGGTCAAGAAACATTTCTTATCAATGTTGTAAATGTTTTTTTCTAAGTATTTTTGGGAAAACTGCAATTTTGTTTCAGGATTCTTTGGTGAATAGAAAGTTCAAAAGAATAGCATTTCAAAAAGACATTTTGACTTTTATTGTCACATTGATCGGTTTAATGTATCTTGCTGAATAAAATGAAATTGATTAAAATAACTTTTATTAAGTTGCAAACTTTTGAACGGTAGTGTATATGTTCTAATATGTAATTAACTATATACATTATTCTTTTATTATACACTTGAAAGTTACTTTTTTTAATTTAAATTCAGTAACACAAAATCTCTCACAAAATTTTACACTAACTCCGAAAATGTTACACTTAAACTCAGTTTCAACCAATATAATGAAAGCAGTTTGATGTTAAAATCAAATTTCACAGAAAATGACATGGAAATGCATAAAATCTTTAAGTCACAGAAGATTCATGAAGTTCTATAGTGAAATTTTTCTACTTATGCTTAACTGTTAAAAAAACTGCTAAATATATATAACTGCTAAAAATATAAAACTGCTATAAAATAATTTTTCAAATCCTAGACCTCATTTTCCTTATTCAGTAATCATGAACAGCTGGAAAATCATGGAAATTCATTGCTAGAAATGTGTGGGAACTTCATGAGTAATATAAGTGTTTATTAGCTATGCTTGCCAAGGCAGTCATCTCTTTACTATTTAGGGTTTAGGGGACTATTCAAATCCCCAACCTAAAGTAATAAAGTTCAGTGCATCCCACAGCTCTTAAAGTTCTCATTTAGATGCTCCAATAATTCAGTATTCAGCTAAACATCTGAGTCCTAATTGATTTACACCGGCATTTTAGAGTAGTTTGCTATGAAAGATATAATTTTCTTGCCATCAGAGCAGTCTTCTCTCTCTTGAGCACGGCAATACATCATTTAAGTGGCTTGTACAAAGCCTTTGGCAGGTTAATAGTGCTGTTTATGCAAGGGGGTGACGGCACCAGCACATCAGCCCTTCAAAGTGCGCTTGTATAACCAAAAAGTCACAGAATTAGCCTACAGTACACTACTTCTAAACAGCTGAGTTGCACAGCGCCCGTTTGTGACGACTACCTGAGTGATGTGTGAAAGGATATTCAAAATGACTAGCAATGGTTTTCTTTTTCAGGCCTTTTGGTAATAACACTAAATTACTATACCACCAGATGTTTTATAGGAATGCTTTTCAAGTCTTTTATGCTCCCAAAGTCTACATTTATATAAAAATAAAAAAACTGCTATGTTGTGAGATTATTACAATTTCAAGTTTTCTGTTTGAATTTATTTTGAAATGTTATTCGTTCCTGTGATGGCAAAGCTGAATTTCCAGTCTTCAGTGTCACATTATCCTTCAGAAATCATTCCAGTATGCTGATTTGGTGCTCAAGAAAGATATATTATTATTACCAGTAAAGAAAACCGTTGTGCTGCTTAATATTTTAGTGGAAACCGTGATCCACTGTAATTTTCAGGACTTTTATAATGATAATGTTTAAAAGAACAGCGTTTATAATAATGTCCTTGCTCAAAAGTATTCTTTTCCGCAAAAAAAAAAAAAAACTTACTTTCCCCAAATTTACAGTAATATAACAGTAGTGTAATTTGCAACGGATGTTTTATCCACAAATGTAAAACCTACTGGGCCTGTGACAGCTTGTGTGATCAGCTGGATCAAACTCTTACCGAAAATTAACTCGGTGATGCCTTTGAAAATTATTTATCTACTCTAAAACAAGACAAAACCAAAATGGTTCAAAACAAAGACATTTCCCCTTCTAAGGTCTGTTAAAATTCAGCCTTGGAGAGAAAATAGCTGCTTTTAGGCAGTGAAATCTGAGACATGTTTTTTGCTTTTCCCTCAGGATCATAGAAATGAACAACCACAGCCCCCCTCTCACTTTCAAGAGATTTCAAGCCATTGTAAATCGACTCGAACTTCCCAGGAAACCATTGCCGACCATCACTCAAGAGCAGATGGCCAGGTGTCGGACGCAGATCTTGGACAATCATGATGAACGTTATGGCGTACCCTCTCTCGAGGAGCTGGGTTTTAAGACTCAGGGTGACAGCTCACATGTATGGAAGGGTGGTGAGACTGAAGCCCTGGAAAGATTAAATAAACACTTGGACAGAAAGGTGAGACATGGTGATACTTCATAAAGTTAAATAATTTAGAATAGGTTTTAATAATGACTGTTGTCTACTTAATTATTAACAAGAAATACAGTTATGTATTTTTAAATAAAATGTAGTTGTTTTTTTTAACTCCAGTGTATTTCTAGAGCGTAATAATGAATGAATGGTTATATATATCTGTCAGAATAGTTATTTTTAATTTTTATTTATTTTTCTTTTTTTAATATTTGATTGAATCATGTTATTTTGATGCAGGCCTGGGTAGCAAATTTCGAGAGGCCTAGAATAACCGCTCAATCACTGTTCGCAAGCCCAACTGGACTTAGTCCTTACCTACGATTTGGATGTCTGTCTTGTCGCGTGTTCTACTACAATCTGCGGGAACTTTACATGAAGGTAAGTCATTGCTATTTTATGGCATTGTTGGTAGTTTAGAGAAGTGGAAGTTTAATATTCTACGGTAGCTTGTATCGAAATGATGAAAGTGGATGTTCAAATCAAATAATTACACTTGCCAATAGATGCATTAATATATATGATATATGATAATACTTTATCATAGTTGAATGATAAAGGGGCCTAGAATCTAGCCTTGGGGATGCCACAAAAAAAAAAATATATATAATTACATGCTACTTGCCAAAGTTCTGGACACACTTGACTGAATTTATTTTTCGTGTGGTCTTAAAAGTCCTTTTGATCTAAAGGTTGATGTTGAAATGTGTCTAAATTTGAATTTATTTACAAAACTAATAAAATGGAAAAGTTGGTCCTTATAGTGATGCAAAACCATACATGGGAACTTCAGTACTCATAAAAGTATGAAAGGTGGATACTTCATGAAGTTGGCTTTGAAATAGAAAATTCAAATGTGGCAGTAATTATGGTATAAGAAATAATTATCGATGCGTCCTGTTGAATATGCATGTATTGTTATAAAAGACCTACTGTAGAACTGCCACAGCATAGTAAAAATAATATTTTGTGACTATTTTCATGACCTCTTGCACTTGTCCAGCTGCGGAGACGCTCCAGTCCACCCCTCTCGCTCTTTGGCCAGCTGCTGTGGCGAGAGTTTTTCTACACGGCAGGCACCAACAACCCCAACTTTGACCATATGGAGGGAAACCCCATCTGCGTTCAGATACCCTGGGATCACAATCCCGAGGCCCTGGCTAAATGGGCAGAGGGTCGGACAGGGTTCCCTTGGATTGATGCCATCATGACCCAGCTAAGACAGGAAGGCTGGATCCACCACCTGGCCAGACATGCCGTAGCCTGTTTCCTCACTCGCGGAGACTTGTGGATCAGCTGGGAAAGTGGAATGAAAGTAAATGAGATGGCACAACTTTGCCGCCTTTTCTTTTTTTTTATTTCTTTTTCCTCTCTTAATCTCGTTCTCTTTCCTTCAGGTATTTGAGGAGTTGTTGTTGGATGCGGACTGGAGCGTGAACGCAGGCAGCTGGATGTGGCTTTCCTGCAGTGCGTTCTTCCAGCAGTTCTTCCACTGTTACTGTCCCGTGGGCTTCGGCCGCAGGACGGATCCCAGTGGAGACTACATCAGGTACACAAACCAGCCCTGAACCACTCTTAAGCAAGTCATACATCACTGGCAGATGTTATATTTTAAGAGTTTTGCAGATTTGTGTTGCATAAAGGCTTATGTAAACCGTCACAGGTTCAGGCCTTTCCACTGTGCATAATCAAAAGAGCTGCTGTGACATTGTGAATAAAGAATATCAGAAGAATACCTTGGAAAATACTAACGAATACTAAGAAATTATTAAATTAGATTTTTTTAATACTGATAACATAATTTGTAATAAAATGTATATAATTAAATTAGGTAAGTGTTTATTTTGCCATTATTTGTGTCTGATATAAAACCGTCTTGTACATTCTCACATACAGGAGGTACATCCCGAAGTTAAAAGACTATCCTAACCGCTACATCTACGAGCCATGGAACGCTCCAGAATCGGTGCAGAAAGAGGCCAACTGCATTGTGGGTGTGGACTATCCTAAACCTATGATCAACCATGCCGAGAGCAGCCGGCTCAACATCGAACGAATGAAGCAGGTTTACCAGCAGCTGTCGCACTACAGAGGCCTTAGTGAGTAACACACAGTGGACCCATCAATGATGACATAAGGTTTATTACTAAAATATCATTCTGATGATATTGAGGGCTTGTGTATGGGGTTGTTTAAGCTGTTGCAATAATTTACAGTACAGTAATTTACTGTCATTTCACACTAAATTTCTTTGAAGCAGTAGCTCTAAGCACTGTAATGATTCTGTTTGTTTTTGTAGATAGTTAAACTGCATACAGAAGCAATCATGCTTGCCTACACAAAATGGAAAATAGTACATTTGCAGAGGCCATTTTAGCTAAAAATTGATTGTAAATGATGCAATGAAATTAAATGATTGTAAAGCTTTTAAAAACTGCCATTTTAACAGATAAAACACAAGATAACTGGTCAACATTGCACAAGAAAAAACAAGACTGAGAACATTACTTGTTAAGACTAAAAGAGGTCTTGCTACATAAGTCCTGGTGATTTCAAGGTGTTGCAGCATTTTACTAACAGATAAAATAGAGAATCTCTAAATTTTCAACCCAGTCCATCAGAAAGATTTGATTGCATTGTTGGTAGTTTAGAGAAGTGGAAGTTTAATATTCTACGGTAGCTTGTATCGAAATGATGAAAGTGGATGTTCAAATCAAATAATTACACTTGCCAATAGATGCATTAATATATATGATATATGATAATACTTTATCATAGTTGAATGATAAAGGGGCCTAGAATCTAGCCTTGGGGATGCCACAAAAAAAAAAATATATATAATTACATGCTACTTGCCAAAGTTCTGGACACACTTGACTGAATTTATTTTTCGTGTGGTCTTAAAAGTCCTTTTGATCTAAAGGTTGATGTTGAAATGTGTCTAAATTTGAATTTATTTACAAAACTAATAAAATGGAAAAGTTGGTCCTTATAGTGATGCAAAACCATACATGGGAACTTCAGTACTCATAAAAGTATGAAAGGTGGATACTTCATGAAGTTGGCTTTGAAATAGAAAATTCAAATGTGGCAGTAATTATGGTATAAGAAATAATTATCGATGCGTCCTGTTGAATATGCATGTATTGTTATAAAAGACCTACTGTAGAACTGCCACAGCATAGTAAAAATAATATTTTGTGACTATTTTCATGACCTCTTGCACTTGTCCAGCTGCGGAGACGCTCCAGTCCACCCCTCTCGCTCTTTGGCCAGCTGCTGTGGCGAGAGTTTTTCTACACGGCAGGCACCAACAACCCCAACTTTGACCATATGGAGGGAAACCCCATCTGCGTTCAGATACCCTGGGATCACAATCCCGAGGCCCTGGCTAAATGGGCAGAGGGTCGGACAGGGTTCCCTTGGATTGATGCCATCATGACCCAGCTAAGACAGGAAGGCTGGATCCACCACCTGGCCAGACATGCCGTAGCCTGTTTCCTCACTCGCGGAGACTTGTGGATCAGCTGGGAAAGTGGAATGAAAGTAAATGAGATGGCACAACTTTGCCGCCTTTTCTTTTTTTTTATTTCTTTTTCCTCTCTTAATCTCGTTCTCTTTCCTTCAGGTATTTGAGGAGTTGTTGTTGGATGCGGACTGGAGCGTGAACGCAGGCAGCTGGATGTGGCTTTCCTGCAGTGCGTTCTTCCAGCAGTTCTTCCACTGTTACTGTCCCGTGGGCTTCGGCCGCAGGACGGATCCCAGTGGAGACTACATCAGGTACACAAACCAGCCCTGAACCACTCTTAAGCAAGTCATACATCACTGGCAGATGTTATATTTTAAGAG
This sequence comes from Sinocyclocheilus grahami, assembly GCF_001515645.1. Taxonomy (NCBI): domain Eukaryota; kingdom Metazoa; phylum Chordata; class Actinopteri; order Cypriniformes; family Cyprinidae; genus Sinocyclocheilus; species Sinocyclocheilus grahami. Next base: position 1,236,617 of record NW_015505292.1, read on the forward strand.
TTTTGCAGATTTGTGTTGCATAAAGGCTTATGTAAACCGTCACAGGTTCAGGCCTTTCCACTGTGCATAATCAAAAGAGCTGCTGTGACATTGTGAATAAAGAATATCAGAAGAATACCTTGGAAAATACTAACGAATACTAAGAAATTATTAAATTAGATTTTTTTAATACTGATAACATAATTTGTAATAAAATGTATATAATTAAATTAGGTAAGTGTTTATTTTGCCATTATTTGTGTCTGATATAAAACCGTCTTGTACATTCTCACATACAGGAGGTACATCCCGAAGTTAAAAGACTATCCTAACCGCTACATCTACGAGCCATGGAACGCTCCAGAATCGGTGCAGAAAGAGGCCAACTGCATTGTGGGTGTGGACTATCCTAAACCTATGATCAACCATGCCGAGAGCAGCCGGCTCAACATCGAACGAATGAAGCAGGTTTACCAGCAGCTGTCGCACTACAGAGGCCTTAGTGAGTAACACACAGTGGACCCATCAATGATGACATAAAGTTTATTACTAAAATATCATTCTGATGATATTGAGTGCTTGTGTATGGGGTTGTTTAAGCTGTTGCAATCATTTACAGTACAGTAATTTACTGTCATTTCACACTAAATTTCTTTGAAGCAGTAGCTCTAAGCACTGTAATGATTCCGTTTGTTTTTGTAGATAGTTAAACTGCATACAGAAGCAATCATGCTTGCCTACACAAAATGGAAAATAGTACATTTGCAGAGGCCATTTTAGCTAAAAATTGATTGTAAATGATGCAATGAAATTAAATGATTGTAAAGCTTTTAAAAACTGCCATTTTAACAGATAAAACACAAGATAACTGGTCAACATTGCACAAGAAAAAACAAGACTGAGAACATTACTTGTTAAGACTAAAAGAGGTCTTGCTACATAAGTCCTGGTGATTTCAATGTGTTGCAGCATTTTACTAACAGATAAAATAGAGAATCTCTAAATTTTCAACCCAGTCCATCAGAAAGATTTGATTTTACATAATGTGACCTCTGTACATTAATGAATTTGTATGCAGATGGCAACTTAATTAGCGTTTACAAAAAATTGCAACTAAGCCTCTTTCTCTCTTTTCATGGTAGGTTTGCTCGCCTCAGTTCCTACGATCCAGGAAGAGGCGGAGCCTCCCATGTCAGATGACTCTCAGGCCAGCAGCAGCACTGCCGGTGAGGCTCATCAATCATCATACTAACAGGATTCACTGTGCAGCTTTCAGTTTTCTTTTCTTTGCTTTGTTTTTATCTGTAAAGCAAAATGTAACTACACGCCCTGATCTCACAAAAAAAGTTTTACAATGCCAAAGAAAATAAATGCTTAAAGCAGACTTCACCCTTAATATGTTAATAACTAATCATCCCTTTGGCCCTCAAATCAAACGAAGAGTTTTTCTTGTCAGGACAGTGCTTTTGCTGAAGCACCATCATGTTTTCTACAGGTCAAGTGTGCAGTCCTGTCCCGTCACCACACCACCCCACCTCTCCACCATCAACCCCGCCCAACTCAGAGCCCTCCACCCCAAACTCAAGCCCGACAGCGGCTGCCCTGGGGGCCCACATCCAGAGGAAGAGGGTCCGACCCTCTGAGCTCCCATGCAAACAGAAGTCAAAAGTCAAGCACACCAGCCAAGCCAAAGGAGTCGAGCAGAAGACTGACGACAAGCAGTGACCACAGGTACCAGCCAGAGTTATAAAACCCATAATGTTTTTACTGCGTCTTATTATAATAATAATAATTATTATTATTATTATTATTATTATTACATTTTATTTGTTTATTATTTAATCAAAATAACTATTATTATTGTAATAATTAAATGACTATTTTATATATATATAATGTATTCAAAATAACTATCATTGTACTTTTAAATAAAATAATAATTATTATAATTGTGTGTGTATATATGTATACATTAAAATATAAACTATGGAAACAAAACACTTCTAATTTGTCAAATTAAAAAGCATGCATTTAAAATATTAGATTTTATATTTTTAGCTTAAAATAATTCATGATGATAATTATCATTACTCATTTACCGAGTCTGCAGGTTTTCTAACAGTTGACGAGGATTACATTCCACTAATGTGTGTTCATAATAATTTAACAATTTAAGATGTTCTCTCTGGCAATGTGGAACAGCTTTATTTATTTTTCGTCCCTTTTTCTTTTTTTGTATTGTATAAAAGAGTTTATTTTCATTAAAATGCTGATGGGATTGTTAAGCTGTTATGTTTGTAGGCAGTAATTTATTTAAGCCCTTTCACTGCATGCTTCTGTCAGCGACAAACAATGTTTCTGCAATATATTGCATCTACAATGTTTCAGTGTAGATTACAATACAACAATAAATTTCTTGAACCTATTTCAAAAAATTTGAGATTGTTTTTCTTTAACCTGAAAACTTTATCATGTTATTCAGACATGAATGAATTCTCATACAGCTTGCAGTAGAAAGGTGTGTTTTTACTTTTCTAAGTGATCAGACATAAGATTTTTGCCTGGTGGATGTTAGAACAGCTGGATGAATCCCATACCAATAGATCTACACTGAAGGAGGGACTGTAGCCATATCTAGCTATCGCATGATCAGGGTGTGGGCTCTTTTGACTTGATCACACAGAAATTCCTAGCAACTATTTAGCAATTCCATATCAACCATTCACAACACTCTAGCATGGTGATGGAAATTCCTGCACAGTCTGGTTTTAGTTTTGAGAAACACTGACTTCAGCCATCACTAGAGGACATCTAATGTTTGTTTTTAATAAATATATGAAAATGCTGAAGGGCTGCTCACTTGCATTAAGTGATTAAAATTGATCATATTTATGGTCATAGTCATAAATCTTATAAATCATGAATTTTATAAATGTTTCCAAATGTTCAGATGTCTCTTTTTATGACTGCCCAGTGCATATCTCGCATATATATACTGTTAAATGATTTAGTATTTTATTTCTACATTTTTTGCATTTTCTTTATTTTTATTTCTATTGCATTTATAATATATATATTTTTTTATTTATTTTTTAAAGTTATGTTGTGTTTTGGGTGGTTGTATACATACATACGTGTGTTTGTGTGTTTAGTATTTTAGTTTTATTTAAATCTTTAGTGTGTTTTTTTTTTAGTCTAGTATTGTTTGCCTTTGTTTCTATTAAATATATAGTATTTTGTTTTTAGTATTTATTTTATTGTACTGTATTATCTTGTATTGTATTGTCCTGTCCTTTTGGTGTCCTGTTTTGTTTTTATTTCTTTTATTCTCTTTTTGTGTTCTTTTTTTCATAGTTTTCTTGTGTGTTTATTTATTTATTTGTTTTCTTTCTCTTTTCTCTTTCTGGTGTGTTTTGGGCTTTTTTGTTTTATTTCTTTATTTCTGTTTTGAGTTTTTTTTTTATGTTCTTTTTGGTTGTCCTGTTATTTTCTCTCTCTTTGGTTTTTTTTTCTCTCTTTGTTGTTTTTTGTTGTTTTGTTTTACATTAAAGTCTCAAATGCTTAATTTTTGTTTTAATGAATGAGTGAATGATTAAAATGACATCTATGATTTCCTCATTTTTATTAAATCAGTGTGCCGCCAGTGCACATCTGAGTGAACTGATCAGCATCCAGCAGTGTGCTGGTGTTTATCTCAGGCTGGCAGCGTAGTAATGCAATAGAGCTGATGTGAATGGCGTCCTGTGGGAGCTGTGCTAATGAGGAAAGAGCTCTCAGCTCCTGTCCAGGTCAGCTAATGTCTGCTCTTATAGAGAGCATAATGACCATGGAGAGACTCTTATCTCTGCCTGTTTCTCTCTCTTCGTCCTCCATTTTCTGCAGAGTCCCGCAATGAAACGGATCTCTTCCAAGTAAATAACGCATGTTATCTGCAATCACCCCACCGCACAATGTAAAATAAGAGGACGCATATATGATCCGTCAATAACATGCTTGTTTTTCCATTAATGAAATGCAAGAAGATCTGAATCTAATTAACAGGGTTTAGGAGGAGTTCCTAATGAACTTTAATGATGCAATATATATCACAGGAAGCTTTCCAGATATTTTCATCTGGTTATCAATGCCATTGATTCCCAGCAGGCATCTCTTCACCAAACTGGCCTGCACTTGTGTGGAGGTGGCAACTTGAGCCGCATTGATCTGGACCATCAATCACTGGGGTGGCAAACCCTTTTAGTGGAGATTACGCCCCCCTCTCTCTCTCTCTCTCTCTCAGTCATCCGCTGCTGACTTTAATGGTTCCATTGGAGGATGCACACAGAGCAAGGAGTGTCAGGGGTGTACGGTAGAATGTTTTTGAGGAGAAGTGAGGACGTCCACTACAGCTTCCCGTGGCTGATGTAACCCCCCCCCAAGGACCCTCGTGGAGGACGTTTCTGTGTGGAGTGCCGGACGGGTGGTTAAGAAAGAAAGTGGCATAATTCTTGGCTCCATCGATTTCCCCCCAAGAAGGGTCCAGTGGCATCCTGCCCTGCCCTGCCCTGCAGATGGTGCTCAGCCTGCCCATGGACTCCAGAGAGGATGGGGACAGCTGGATGGAGGAACAGTGGGAGAAATGGTACCGTAGTGATGCAGCCGTGTCCCCTGCATGGCCTTTTTGCGATCCTTGGATCAGCTTGTGTGTTCTGAAATAGGCCAAAATGTTAGTTTGGTGTGCATGAAGGAAATATATGTAGGATTATGGATGGGACTGAATGAGATGTGAAGGTTTTGTAATTTCATGTGTGTGTTTAGTGTTTCTGATCTAAAAATAGGCTTGCTTTGAGTCTTTTGCATGGTACAAAATCATAATCAAAAGATAAAATAATGACTGTGGTCTGCAAAAAGAAGCTTATAGTTCTACTAGGTTCATTTGATTGACTAAATTTATGTTAAATTGTCTTGTTCATCTTATCAATCTAGAAATGTGGCGGCTGCACAATTGCAGGTATATAAACAGGAAGCACTGCAAATTTAGTATGTCGGAGTGCTTTTAAAGCTTAATTTATCAGTAAATGGCTAGCTTGCAGACAGAGGGTATTAGAATACTGAAAAACAACTTTATTCAAAACATTAGGTAGAGTAAGAATGTTGTTGTCACTAAGCAAGTTCATACAATGTGTTAAATCAGCATTTAACATTTACATTTAGGAAAAAAAACAGAAGAATTGTTTGTTTTTGCTTGTGCTTTCTTACAACAGATTTCCATATGCATAACTTACATAATTCTGAATATAACCTTGTAATATTATTTTATGTAAATTTGTTTGTATATACATATAAATTGATTTAAAGGTTTATTAAATAGACTTAAAGTTAAATAAACTTAAAGTTAGCAGAACACCAACTGATAACTCCAGGATTACATTAAATGACTAAACAAACTACTTTAAAAGAAAGTGTGTATATATATATATATATACATACATAAACACACACATGTTCTTATTTTATTTACATTTTTATTTGCATTTATAGATCAATGAGTAATACGCCTAGAAGTTACAGCATTGCAGTAGTCGTGAAGTTATCAGATGCGCAGGCAAGCCGTGCCCTCTCTGTGTATGACTGTCTAGCGATGGCCTCGTGGAGGGATGACGTAGTGTGTCACTATCTGTGTGGGTGTGCTGGCACTTTGCAGGTTAACCCATGACATCAGTCTGAATGAATACGAGGATGACGACCTGTCAGAAATGACAGAAATCACGGATGAGAATGGAATCACTCTCAGCCAGCTCGACCTCGACCCTAAAGTAAGTCTTAAATTCCTAAATTATAATTACCCTAAAATAAACTTACTGTACAGATTTTAGTCTGTTTTCATAGCTGGCATTTTGGGGTAAACGTACATTTTCAAACACTCTCAGAAAAAAAGGTACAAAAGCTCCCACTACGGCAGTACCTTTTCAAACGGTACACTTATGTACCTTATTTACCCCTAAATATGTAACTTAAAGGATCATTTTAGCATCTAAATGGCACATATTAGTACTTTTTGAAAAGATACTGCTCCAGTGACTTTTTTTCTGAGAGGGTATTATTAATATAGGTTATTTTAATTTAAATATATTTACTTGTATATTTAAGCAATATATTTATATGTAATTTTTACCATTTATTTATTTTGTTGGTGTATATATATGTGTGTGTGTGTGTGTGTGTATACTGTATATATATATATATATATATATATACACTACCGTTCAAAAGTTTGGGAACAGAACGATTTTGAATGTTTTTTTAAATGAGTTTCTTATGCTCATCAAAGCTGCATTTATTTGATCAAAAATACAGGAAAAAAATTAATATTGTGAAATATTATTATGATGTAAAATAACGTTTTTCTATTTTAATATACATTAAAATCTAATTTATTCCTGTGATGCAAAACTGAATTTTCAGCATCATTACTCCAGTCTTCAGTGTCATATGATCCTTCAGAAATCATTCTAATATGCTGACTTATTATCAGTGCTGGAAACTGTTGTGCTGCTTAATATTTTTTTGGAACCTGTGATACTGTTTTTCAGGATTCTTTGATGAATAAAAAGTATAAAAATAAAACAAAAAAAGAGCATTTATTTAAAATATAAATATTTTCTAACAATATACACTACCGTTCAAAAGTTTGGGGTCAGTACATTTTTTT
>NW_015505292.1:1244747-1254440 GCF_001515645.1 Sinocyclocheilus grahami
GATCCTTCAGAAATCATTCTAATATGCTGATTTATTATCAGTGCTGGAAACTGTTGTGCTGCTTAATATTTTTTTGGAACCTGTGATACTGTTTTTCAGGATTCTTTGATGAATAAAAAGTATAAAAATAAAACAAAAAAAGAGCATTTATTTAAAATATAAATATTTTCTAACAATATACACTACCGTTCAAAAGTTTGGGGTCAGTACATTTTTTTTGATTAAAACTTTTATTCAGCAAGGATGTGTTAAATTGATAAGAAGTGATAGCAAAGATTTATATTGTTAGAAAAGATTTATATTTTGAATAAATGCTGTTCTTTTTAACTTTTTATTAATCAAAGAATCCCGAAAAAAGTATTGCAGTTTCCAAAAAAATATTTGGCAGCACAACTGTTGCCAACATTGATAATTCTAATAATAAATCAGTATATTAGAATGATTTCTGAAGGATCATGTGACACTTTAGACTGGAGTAATGGCTGATGGAAATTCAGCTTTGCATCACAGAAATAAATTATATTTTAAAGTATATTAAAATAGAAACCATTATTTTATATTGTAATACCATTTTGCAAGATTACAGTTTTTCTATATTTTTGATCAAATAAATGCAGCCTTGATGAGCATAAGAGACTTCTTAAAAAAACATTACAAGTCTTACTGTCTAACTGAATATATATTGTGGTGTCAGGGTTTACTCTAATTTTTGGGAGGTGTGCCAAAGCACCACTTGTACATGCCTATATGGGTTAATTAACATCTGCTCTGAGCCTGTAGCTAATCTCCAGTGGGCTAAAATCCAGGTATGAACTTACAGCTCACTACATTAGACTAGTTCAGAAGTCAAACCTTACACTTAACGTTAGATTTATTTACAACTACAAAATCATTTTATGTAGAAAACAAAAGATAATGTTAGGCAAACATCAGTCACCAACTCTAAGTGTGTATAAAGGAGCAGCTTGGACATTCTGTAAAACATTTTCTTTTGCTTTTTATGAACAAAAAGTCAAATGGGTTTAAAAATGACATGAGGGTGAGTAAATGATGACCAGAGTTGACTTTTGCATGATCTATCCCTTCCATTTTTGACCTCCTTTGTGTCCTCCTTTCATTAAAATGACTATAGTACTAATCACAGTTATCTTAATTCAAAAAGAGTAGATGTCAACAGGCGGTCCTAACCACAAAGTAAAACGTGTATATGTGGTTTATCTCCACCCTAAAACCAAACAGTCACTTATCTTTCCATGAGACACAGTCTGGAACTGAATGAGGAGTCATCTGACAGTGCAGAGCTTGGCGAGCTGTTTACCCCACAGCAAAAATAGATTTCTAGGTCAAAGGCACATCATCTGTGTCCAAATATGTGTATAGATTGAGAATTTTAGTATTCGTATGAGTGAGTGAGTGAGGTCACAAGAGACTGTTGTGTTCAGAGTCAATTAGCATTAGCATTTGACATGAACACTGAGGGAAGCTGTCAAAGTCAATCACATCTGACTTTTTATCACTTAACCACTTAAAAATCCCTCATGTATAATTTCACAACTTTTTATGTGATTATTAGCAGTGTTGGGGGTAACGCATTACGTTACGTAATCAGATTACTTTTTTCAAGTAACTAGTAAAGTAACGCATTACTTTTTAATTTACAAGAGAATATCTGAGTTACTTTTTCAAATAAGTAAAGCAAGTTACTTTTTTTACCAATTTATTGATTGACAGCTCTCCTGTCCCCATGTTGAAAGAAATCAGAAGATGTTACTGTAGTTCGAAATAAATATGAATATGCATTAATTCATCTCACTCACACAAAACACACAGATTCAGTATTCCTCAAAATGAATAAAAATAATGCAACTCAGAATATGACGCAAACCTGTAATAATTAAATGTTAAACAACACAAATATCCTTTATGTATTTAATCCCATTCTATTATATAACGAGGTGGGAGTAAAAACCCTGTTTTTTGGATGTCGTGTGGTGCTCTTTTTGAAAGGGTTGTGATTGACATGTTGACATTTTTGGGCTAGCTACTCTAGATAACTTGTTGATTTATATATCATGTTAGAAGAGACCGGGGCATGTTGTCTCAGTTTTTAACATTATAAATGTGTTAAAAAGTGTTACTTTCTTATTAGTGTGCATAATCTTACCTAGTGTTGTTAGTGTTAAATCAAAGTAAAACTATTAAAAATAGTTTCTGGTAATTGAAATGAACCTTAAAATAAATATTAGATAAAAAAATATATATATATATATTTTTTTTTTATCTGAAATGTTGCCTTGGGAATTAACCGAAATAAGTTTAAGTCCCAATATTACTAAACTAAAACTGAAAAAAATAAAATAAAATAGTTAAACATATTTTAAAATAATAATAAAAAAATAATTATGATGACAAAAACACATAACAATATTACTAAAACAAACTAAAATGCATTAAGTGCCATAATATTATACAAAAAAAGTATTAAATACTATAATGATATAGAAATAGTATAACACTGATATTACTTTTTGAGTCTTCTTTCCATAGGCGGAGAGTGTGTAAGGCTGGGGAAGGCTTAGGGGGTCTTCGGTCTTGGGGCAAAAAATGCCCCTGCACAAACAAATTAAATGTATTACGTCTGTTGCTAACAAAAAAAGTGTAAATGAATCGAAAGTGTCGACTGCGCATTATATTAAGATTTGCTCGTGTTGCACCGTATTTCATTTTAGACGTTTTTACAGTGTTGCGCATTTGAACCAATCACACACGGTTCTGTTGAGCTTAGGAATGCAATGGCCAATCAGAGGCGTTCAGATCAGTCATCGCTGAAGTTCATCAGCTTTGTTGAATGCGCGCGCGTTCGCTGACTGAATTCCGCGACTTCCCTCATCATAAACAACAAAGCGCAGATGCTCGTTCAGTGTAAGTAAGGGATTCATTTCGCAGTGTAGACAGCTTCAGTGGTTATAACATAGTTTTGTTTTCTGAGAGTGCGATAGATCAAAGTTAGTGAAAATGTCATTTCTGTACATAATTTATTCGCCGTTTGAATAACCGTGGAAAGGAAACGTTATATAATTATCAATTTATAATGTTTTAATTAAATTGTAATCACATTAAATACAAATTCAGTCCCATTAAACATTTTATTATCCTACATGACACCCGTGTCTGGTTCTTGCCTAAAAAGACGGGTTTATGATGTTTGTAGTTAATATATTTGGCTGCTTCTAGCCTTACCCTGGAGTTGGTTCACACTCCGCCTATGCTTCTTTCTATCTGAGTTTTGAAGTGCATCATGGGTAATGAGGCTGAGGAAACTAAATGATTTAAGTAATGGCCCAGCACTGATCTCCTGAAAAGACTCCCAGCCCTGTACTGAACTCAAAATGACCTTTAGTTTAGCTGAAATTGTATTTGCTAATGCTGCTTGCTGTCATTTTCAATATTGCTCCGAGTTTTTTCAAAAAGACATTTATGATCATAAAGATTCTAGAAATAATGGTTTTATATGTTCCGTATTTTCAACTCAACACAGTTTAAATGAATATTGTCATCATTTACTAACCATTTAGTAAATTCAAACTTCTATCTTTCATAGAACACAAAGGGAGACATTTTGCTGAATGTTCCAGCTGCTCTATTGCATATATTAAAAGTGTCAAAAAGTACTTTATTCCAGATCTTCTGATCTCATTATTGATTTAATACAGGTCATTAATACAAGTTTGGAATGACATGAGGGTGAGTAAGTGATGAAAGAATGTTCTTCTTTAACCTGCGCTGAGCTAAAAATGCACATTTAACATAATGCAGTTTAATCAGGTTGTTCTGCAGTAATTGCAGCATAATTACTATTAGAATAAATTATAATATACCATCTTATAGCATTAGTGCTGGCCAGTCCAGTGTCATGAATTCCCAAATCACCGGATATATTGAAACAGCCCACTTGTATTATATCGAATTACTTTCCCAACTGGTTATTATGAGGTGACATGAAACCTCGTAGTTGCTTGTGTAAAAAAAACAGGCTTTTGCTTGAATCTTTGAGCACACTGTATCATTTACAGGTCGGCAGACTGTTTTACGATCAGAGAAGATAATGGATGACTGTAAATGTGCTGTCCTGTCTTTAATCTCATAATCTTGGCTTGTCGAATCTCTCCACGTCTGCAGCATTGGCACAGCCGCTGGGCTCAAAGGGCATTTGAGGAATTAGCAAAGAGCTTTTCAACAGAAAGAGAACAGAGTTATTGGGTAATACAAGTAAAACCATAAGAAAGTCTGCTCTAAAAATATCTACATTGCGACGGTAATATTTTAGACCTGGGTGTTGGCTGAAACCGGGTGTGCCTCACACATCCTGAAAAGTTGCGGACTCTTTGATCGCCCCTGGTGGCTGACTTGAGTCAAAATAAAAAAAATAAATTACATTTCCAATACAATTTTCCGAAATATGGTTTTGGTCATTTAAGGTAGTTGTTATCTGATATATGTTCAATTGTTAGTTTTTTTGATGCTATAAAAACGGGGTGTGTCGTTATGGTTGATTGGGTCTGCTGGAGTTTGATACCACGGCTCCACCTCAAGACACTACTGCGCAGACTCTGGCTCCAAACAAATCTCTACTGCGCAGACTCTGGCTCTAAATGACGTCATTTGCTCAAGATGGCAGCGGCCATACTGAGATGCTTTGGCTTCACTTTTCTATAGTGGAAGGAAGTGGAGACGCGTCGTCCATCTTTTTTTACAGTCTATGGCTGAAACCCTAAGAATCAATGTGAAGCGCTATTGACAACTTATTTCTATCACTTCTGTAATCTGACACATTTCTGAGAGAAATGGGATATTCAACCGTTAAAAATGTAAAGACTTGATTTACGAGGAAATATTTTTAAAAGTGGTCATGGCATACCTGAATGGAATTGGAGGGGCTTTGTGATCTCATCCAAAAAGTAAGGTCGTTTTAGATGCAGAGCAAGTTATGTTCATTTTGATAAAAGTTTATAAAGAAATTTTTTTTCTTACTTAAAATAACATGCACCAATGATTTATGCACCAGGAATGTGCATTAAGAAACTAAATAGGGTCAAGTCTTGATGAATTTGACAATTTCACATTATTGTCATAAGAGGGACATTTTTTTTAATTAATTTATTTGGATTTGATTGAATTTTGTGGATAAGTATTAAAACTGGCTGCCTTTTGACTGTTTAAAGACCCCATTAAATAAATTAACTTGCATTTTTTTTCTTTTGATGGCATATTTCCTATTGAAATTATATGTTTGGGCAGAAGTAGTCCAGTAATAGGAGCTAACCCATTAAGGACCTTATAGGCAAGTAATAATATTTTGTAACTGATACGGAACTTAATAGGTAGCCAGTGCAGAGACTGTAAAATTGGGGTAATATGATAATATTTTCTTGACCTGGTAAGGACTCTAGCTGCTGCATTTTGGACTACCTGTAGCTTGTTTATTGAAGATGCAGGACAACCACCTAGCAGTGCATTACAATAGTCCAGTCTAGAGGTCATGAATGCATGAACTAGCTTTTCTGCATCAGAAACAGGTAACATGTTTCATAACTTGGCAATGTTTCTAAGATGGAAGAATGCTGTTTTTGTAACATAGGAAATATGATTTTCAAAAGACAAGTTCCTATCTAATATAACACCCAGATTTTTGACTGTAGAGGAAGTAACAGTACACCCGTCTAGTTGCAAATTGTAATCCAAGAGATTCTGTGTACTGTCTTTTGATCGGACAGGTAGAATCTAAACCATCTTAAAGCCTGCCCTTGAATACCTGTATAGTTTTGTAATCGATCTATGAGTATGTCATGATCTATAGTGTCGAACGCAGCACTAAGATCAAGTAAAACTAGTTATCAGCCATCTGTGTCGTCTTTCTCCATCACGAACACTACTGTGTGTTCCCATCTACCCCCACACTTACGCACACACTGACATGCTCTCACGCATGCCAATTCCTGCATCATCAATTGGGCGCGTTGCTATGACAACATAGGAGTGTCAGTGTTAAAGGTGCATTATAGCGTGGTCAATTCGTGTGTCAGCGTCAGGAAAGAGCAGTAAATCTATTGGTCAGATTGCTCTTCCTGTAACTCTCTCGTTTTATGGACTAGTCAAATATAGTTTCTGTTTCACTATATGATAGAAAAGCACCTAAAATGTGGTGACAATTAGTAATGCTGACAAAATCACATGATTTATCCAAGATGGAGGGATGTACATGTCTGTCTGTGTTTTAGTGTAATTTTTTACCTTTTTATTTATTTATTTTAGAAATATAAAACAGCTATGCAAAAAATTTATCATATTTAGTTTTGGTATATTTTTTTGCAAGTGTTAATCTAAACAAAACTGACTCTCTCAGCATTTTGTATATTGAAAAACCTATCCCTCATTTTTTTACTTTAATCGCAGGACACAATAAATAACAATTCCTTTGGTGAGAAAGAGCGGAGGAAAGAAAAGAAAACCCATTCTTCATCACCACACATTAAGGGTGAGTAATGGCCACTCATACCACACAAATGAACATGTCTGAAGAATTGCTGAGACTTGAATTTTCCAAACAAGTAATTTTCCATAATCACTTCTATGCATTAGAGGAATTACCATGAGATAAATGAAAGAAGTACAAGATGTAGGTGTATTATTGTTCCTACTGTAGGTGTTTTTGTAGTATTCGCTTCCATGGAATGAAAAAGTGTTTACGTGTTGTAATTAGCTTAATGGGATTTTCGTCAATCTACTTACCCAGAGAGTTCATCAGATATAACTTGTGTCTGACTCTTCCAGTATGAAAAAAGGTTTGGATACTGTAAAGCTAATGTGTTTAATTTTTGTTGAAATACTTTATTCTGTTCCAGCTTTACACATCATTGGAGTGTAAATATTATGGCTTTGTCACAATTTAGATGAGTTTACTATATACTAAAATGATATGCTTCCCTAATGATGGGAAATTTGCATTTGGCATGTAAGCATTAGCACCTACCGAAACGCATTACCCATCTGTATGAAATGAAAATTCACACTATTTTCTATTATCTATTTTATAAACCCATGTTTTTGATCTTATTGTGAACAATTAATATTCATGTCCTCTTATTACCTTGCGATTCTTAATCAAAATGTCATAATTGGATCTTTTGTTGAAACAACAGACTTCTTTCTGGTGACAAACTTCTCCAATTAAGATCTGGCTCCATCCAATCAGCAAACAATTGAAAGAAGTCCCCATCCTACAATATTTTATTTTTCGATAATGTGTTTCATTTGAATGTACGTCACAATATGGATAAAAACTACTGTTGCAGCTACTTCCATTGCATTACGATTTTAAAATTCATTACTGTTTTAATTTTAGGTTCATACATTTGGTACTAAGGAAGCTTTGATCTCATATTATTTGATGGTACCTTTCTTTAGTTGACAAAATTACACACTTCGCCTTCATATATTATACCATATATATCATATATTCACCTTCTACATTGGTTTAAAAGTAATCAGGATTCATTACTTCCTGTGCTGAGTTAAACTTGGCATTTGGCGTGGCTTTAACTGTGGCATTAACTGACATTTTACATAATCCTCTTCAGATGTTTTTCTCCATTAGGCTTATTGCCTAATGTATAATCTTCTGTGTGTGTGTGAAACAGGAGATCCCGCGGTGAAACCTGAGCAGGTTAGCCTGACCGATGGGGACAAAGTTCAGGCCAGGGCTGGCACCAAACCACGGGGCCCTGCCTCCTCCACGAACAAAGCCTCAGCCTTTCACACCAAGAAGCAGGATAAGTTGTCCGAGCCTTTGAACAAGCCCAATGTGGTAGCACCCCTTACGCAGACAGTCATGAGGGAAAAATCCACGGAAACGACCCTGATAGAGGGTGTCCTTGACATCCCAACCATTTGCAAGGAAAAAGCGCGGTATCACACTGTCAATGGCTATCGGGAACAAGTGCAGTATCCTGCGGAAAATGAAGGTACGTGTGACCAGTTGGTCGACAAAAACAAGGACTATCACATTTCAGAAGGAAATGCAACAGAGGAGATCCACCTCACACCAGTCAACGGTGAACAAGAGCGACCATTTCTGTCCCAGAGCAGCGACAGCAACCGCATGTCCATTAGTTCGGACACAGAGCTTCCTCCGCTTCACTACTACCCATCAGCGGGGTGTCCGAACCCCTCTATTAGTGAGGAGGATGAGGTATACCCACCTACGCCCCCATGCCGGACTGTCAGCCTCAGAAATGCGGGGGACGCTTGTCAGTGGGCTGAAACCCGTAAGCCTAAATTGGTGAAGGAGGACACAGGGAACTTAAAGGCAGTGGCAGTCAGCACGGATGCTTCGGGACTGACGTATGACTCGGTTAAGTACACCCTGGTGGTTGATGAGCATGCTAAGCTCGAGCTAGTGAGTATCAAGGACTGCTACAAAGGTTATGAAAGTGACAGTGACAATACCGTCTATGAGTCTGCCATCGATGAGGACGAGGAGGATCAGGAAGTGGACGAAGAGGAGGAAGAGTCAGGAGCGAGAAGCATGAGGAGAGACACTTCCTGTTTGTCTGCGGATTCCACCACAGACACCACCTCAGACATGCCTCGTTCCCGCAAGTTCATGAACGTCTTTGTGAATGGACAGTCACGTTTCTCTGGTGGGTAATAGAAGCTGATTTGGAATTTAGAAAATAATGCATTTGAATTTATTTTTTAAAAATAAAATAATTTTCTTAACATAGGGGTTGTTGCAAATGTGTCCAGATCTTAAATATTGTAAGTACTCTAAAATTCGTTTAGCCATTTCTCGTGGCTGCTTCGGCTACCTTTGATCATGAAACACTTCCACTGTCCACAATGCCAAGTTTATGAGTTTATTTTTTACTTCTGGTATGTTACAATAATATGCGGTGGATACACCAAGTGAAGGCAAGAGCGGTGTGAGAAAGGCTCAGAAAGAATGGCAAAGGGCCAAGGGTTGAACCTTGTGGCACCCCTTCAGGAATTCTGCCAAGACTTTGCAAGAACAACAGGTTTTCTTCATTTATGGGTTTGCTAATATCAGACCCGCCTTTCAACAGCCAGGATCAAGATGATGAAATTCACCCAGCAGTTCCTACCGAAATGTCTCTATCCTTTGTTGTTCTTGTTGTGACAATGAACGTTTGTTCTCCCACTCAGCTGCTGAGTTTGGATTCTTCTCCTGTGTTATTAATGGAGAGGAAAGAGAACAGAGCCACAGAGCAGTGTTCAGGTAAGAATTCAGTCAAATTCTTGATGCACCGTTTAAAAAAAAAACAAGAAAGTAACCATGTGACTTAAAAGGGATATTGAAACATATCCTGGCCAAGAAATTTTTAGGAAGAATTTTTTTTTTTAAATGAAGCCTATTTTTGGGACCATTATTATTATTTATTTTTCTGTTTTTTTTTTTTTTACTTTTTTTGACAGTTATGCAAAGAGCATAAATGTAATACTGCATTTGTTTATTATTATTGTTGCTATTATTATTAATATATATTTTTAAATGTGCTAAATTGTCATGAAAATAATGTCATGACTCATAATCTTTTTTATTTTACTGTGAATTTCACCCACAAACCAACAACAGTAAAACCAGCCATCGACACCCCCCCCCCCCCCCCCCCCCCC
>NW_015505292.1:1254450-1256080 GCF_001515645.1 Sinocyclocheilus grahami
AGTAATAGGACAAACTATGCAAATATATATTTTTCTTCAAATAGACGCTCAGCTCATTGGTTATTACCCTAAACCAAATTTTGGCTTGTTTACAGGTTTGTTCCTCGTCATGATGATGAGTTGGAGTTGGAGGCAGATGACCCCTTACTGGTTGAGGTGCAGGACGAGGATCTATGGTGCGAGGCCTACAACATGCGCACTGGATCCAAAGGCATCTTCCCTGCATTTTATGCCGTCATGGTGACAAAGGATGAACTTGTTAAAGGTACATCTTGGCTTTGCTATAAGTATTTTAAGTGTTTAAGCTTTTGTATCTTGTGCATTGAGGAATAATGGCCTTCTCTGTCTGCTGTGATTTATGCAGAGGTCAAAAGTGACTGGATGGACAAATTCTGGGTAAAATTCCTTGGTTCTGTTCAAGTTCCGTATCACAAAGGGAATGATGTGCTTTGTGCCGCCATGCACAAGGTATACTAATCAATTTCTGCATTATAATTCTGCCCTGGATTTCCATATATTTACATAATTACAATGACATGATGTTGTTCATATGTAATCTGATGTTCATATGCAATCTGATTATGTCAACAGATAGCATCAAATAGACGAACAACAATGCAGTTCAACCCCCCTTCGCCTTGCATTCTGGAAATCAACACACAAGGATTGAAAATCATCGTTCAGGATGACTGTCGGACTTCTGGAAGGGTTTGTATACTGTAGAAGACCTATAATATTCTTTTAAAAGAAGCACAAGGGTTTTCAAGCCTTAAAGTTACAAAAATAAATAAATAAAAATCGATATTATTTTATAATTTATGGAAGTAATTCAATAAAGGTTTGACGGTGTCAATTTAATTTTGATAAGTTTTATCCTTATTTTAACCTTGTTTTTGATATTTGTAACATTATATTTGAAGTTATATATATTTCTCAAGTTTTCAACATTTTTGAAACTTTTCAATCTTGAAATATTATGATACTAATTTATATGATGTTATCAAAAATGTTGGAAAAGGATGAACTGAAAACTGAGCCACACCAAGCAATGATACAAAACCTCACAGAATTCATATAATCAATTGCAAAAAGTGATATTAACTAAACCTGTGATATGGGTTTTTATAAATTATCATTTAAAAAAAAGAGGGCATGTTAGATCAATGTTATGAAGAAACATCTGGAATAAATTAATATTAAATTAAAATTATTAAAAATATTTTGCAATATAATATTAGAACACATACAATTAAATAAATAAATATATATATATATATATATAAAATAAATAACTAATATGATTTCTATCTTTAAAAATTTGATGACATGAAATAGCATAGTAGGAATGAATAACATGACACAGTTCTCAGCTCTCAATATGACCATTTGTAGATCTATAATATGGATAAATAATGATTTGAATTCCTTATTTGGAAATAAAAATGTACCTTTGACCTCAAGGTCAAATGATTCCTCCTGCCTCTGCTTCATATTGTAGCTATGTTGTCACCAAAATGCTCTTCCACTCAGCTGTGCTCTATGATGCAACATTTGCAGTCCCACAGTTATGCAATGAAGCGTCTTAAGACCGAATGGTAATCTGTAGCCATAATGGGGGGGGGGGGGGGCT
>NW_015505292.1:1256341-1304467 GCF_001515645.1 Sinocyclocheilus grahami
GGGGGGGGATCTCGCCCCCTAAACCCCTAAAAGAGTGAATTAGTGAGTGCGCTCAGTGATGTAAACCACAGGATTCAGGAGTTAAGCGTACATACTCAGACAACTGCACTGATATCATGTGGCTGCAGCTTACACTAATGTTTCAATCCCTGCTGCTGATTAGACCACTCAATCTTTCTTTCTGTATTTTACAGGGTGAGAAGTGCTTTCACTTTTTTCAGCTGAAAAACATCTCCTTCTGTGGGTGCCATCCGAAGAACAAGAAGTGAGTTTGAACAGAAATGCATGGTTTCTCTCAAAGTGCTATTATTAGATCCTTTCTGTCCATTTTGACTTGTTCTGATGTGAAAATAAGCGAATTAGGGGTTAGGGCATGGTCTTTGATGAATAGAACGTTCAAAAGAACAGCATTTATTTGAAACAGAAATCTTTTATAGCATTATAAATGTCTTTACTATCACATTTGATTAATTTAATGCATTGCTGAATAAAAGAATAAAGCCGTGAAAACAATAACCCAATTTTTACCCATCTATAGTTACAGCTCCCCCTACAGGAAAAAATAGAACATACAACAATAACAACATACTAGACAGTAAATACTCTGTGTGTTTCTTTCAGGTATTTTGGAGTAATAACGAAACATCCAGCATACCAGAGATTCGCCTGTCATGTGTTCTTTTCAGATGATACAACCACAAAACTGGCTGAATCTGTTGGGTGAGTGCTCTAGTTGCTTAAAGATCCCACAAACACAATTTTTGTTTCTCGATTTGACTTATTTCTTGTTGAAACACTAACTAATTTATTGTGAAACATTTCCTACTCATTTAACATACTGCTTTTTGTACGTTACAAATCATTATGCATACTGCATATACAGTAGTATACATGGTTATTTACTAGGTGATTGCAGGTGGCATATCATCTTCATTCTAGTAAGCATTTGATTAGATAAAGTAAATTAACATATATGGGCCATTTTCCAAGAAACAGAATTTTTTTACACAATTTTTTACAAAATCTTGTTGTCAAAAGTAAACTTTTAGCAGTATGCTGGGCTAAAAGATATGGACTAAAAACCACAAAATGTTGCGTTTTCTTTACTTTTCTTTCTTTTTTTCTCATTCGAGTCTTTTTGCTGATTTGTCAAAAGGGAAAATAGAGTGCAACAGTGCCTGTCCACTATTTATTTTTCCCATAGTGAAAAAGTCTTTGTAAAAAAGTTATAAGCCATGAACTAAACCAATCGGCTACAAAGTGATTCACAATGTTACAAACTTTGATTTGAAGCCAAGAAGTATATGAAAACTGGACCAAAAACAAAGGTGCAAGACTTTGTGGTTTTAATGAGGGGAAAGAACAATCGCATTAAACATTGTGAATGACAATTGAATTAAAAGCAATAGATAAATATAAAGCTACTGATTTAAAGATGTTGATTACAATATGTTTTGTTTATTGCAAAATATTTTTATATATACAAAATCTTTAAGTAGTTTGAGAGCATATTATAGAGAGACTGACTCTAAAGAGCTCTAAAGAGTTATTTTGATGTAGTTGGTGGCGATTCTCTGAAGAATCATGGGTAATGTAGTTTTTCACCAGGAATTCTGCTATTAAACATAAAAAAAAAGAAGAAAAAAGTAGTAGTAGTTAAAATAATGCAGACTGGTGCCTTCAACAAAAGCATATACCATTGATTAACAACATTGTAGCTTAAAGGGATAGTTCACCCAAAAATTAATTATTTCTGTCATTACTTACTCACCCTCATGTCGTTCCAAACCCGCAAGACCTTCGTTCATCTTCGGGAAAAAAAATTAAGATATTTTTGAGCTACGAGCTAAAACAAAAACAACGACTTTATTCAACAATTCTTCTCTTCCCTGTCACTGTCCTCCTCCATTCACGAGAGTACCATGACGCACACATGTGGTGCTCCTGACATAGAACAAGCATGCGCTGCGCCTTGTTTACAAGCAGAGGAATGCACATGCATGCGACATGGTACTCTCGTGAATGGAGGAGGACAGTGACAGGGAAGAGAAGAATTGTTGAATAAAGTCGTTGTTTTTGTTTTAGCTTGTAGCTCGTAGCTTCATAAAATTAAGGTTGAACCACTGATGTCACATGGACTATTTTAATGATGTCTTTTCTATGTTTCTGGGCCTTGAATGTGGTAGTTCCCTTGCTGTCTATGCAGGGTCAGAAAGCTCTCGGATTTCATTAAGAATATCTTAATTTGTGTTCCAAAGATGAACAAAGGTCTTAGGGTTTTGATGACAGAATTAATGACAGACTTTTCATTTTTGGGTGAACTATCTCTTTAAATTTGGTCTGTCTTTAACAGTTTACAAGTTAGGCCATGTCCACACGTACATGGGTATTTTTATAAACTGAGTTTTTCCTTCTTCTGTTTTAAAAAAAATCTCTGTCCACATGAAAACGCAAACGCATGCTATGAAGCACTGTCAAGAGCATTCCCAACCAACAGGTGGCAATATAATCTCAACCGTAAAGCCATGTTGGCCAATCAGAAGCCTGAAAAAGTTTCCAGTAGGCGGAGATAACAGCGCAGGCTCCGATGACGCCACAAGCCAAAAACTCTGGTTTCGCTGTCTACACGATAACACTGCAACTGGAGTTTTTGAAAATATTCACCCTGGCAGGCGTTTTCAGAAATGTTCGGTTTCAGTGACCTGGTGCTGCGTTTGCATGTGGACGAACGGCAAAATCGCATAGTTTTAAAAACACCCGCGCTTGTGTGGACAGGGCCTTAGTGGTAAAAATGTTATGTTAAAATATGGCAGAAATATCCTGCTTTTTGAGACAGAAATATGAGTTCTGCTCCTGAGTCAATTTTTGAAAGCACAAATAAAAACAAAACTCTATTTTTCTAGATCTAATTCTAGATCTAAAATCACGTCTAGACCTTCCCAAAATGCAATTAAAATATGACTTCAGTGCATATAATATAGATATGCATATAAATAAATACTTATGTTTTTACAGGAAAGCTTTTCAGCAGTTCTACAAAGAACATATGGAATATTCCTGTCCGACAGAAGACATCTTCCTCGAATGACCTTCAGTCTATTTGTATTTTTCCATTATCACATACTATATGAGGTGTCGCATGATGGTGGTTTTGAGCCTCTTTGTACCGTGTTATGTTGATGATATAATGTTGATGATGTCTATTTTAGACAAATGTTAAAATCGAAACAGATATCAGCTACAGCGCAACTACTTTCACATAGTACAACTCGAGTATTACTGACTGGTGTAAAGCCTTATGAAGTTTAATAACAAACAAAAAAAGTTTGATGTGACTTATATAAATCATTTGTGCGAAGTCTGGTTTTGAATTAATTCGAAGCACAATGTCTGATTCATTAATGATGGATGAAACATCACAAGGAGATCTTAAAACAACTGTATGTCAAAAAAAATGTTACCTTGAAATATCAGTTTCAAAATCATTCTGATTGCTCACTTAATCTGAGTCGAATGGTTTCCACAAATGCCTGGGAGTCATTGATTAACAACATTGTAGCTTAAAGGGATAGTTCACCCAAAAATTAATTATTTCTGTCATTACTTACTCACCCTCATGTCGTTCCAAACCCGCAAGACCTTCGTTCATCTTCGGAAAAAAAAATTAAGATATTTTTGAGCTACGAGCTAAAACAAAAACAACGACTTTATTCAACAATTCTTCTCTTCCCTGTCACTGTCCTCCTCCATTCACGAGAGTACCATGACGCACACATGTGGTGCTCCTGACATAGAACAAGCATGCGCTGCGCCTTGTTTACAAGCAGAGGAATGCACATGCATGCGACATGGTACTCTCGTGAATGGAGGAGGACAGTGACAGGGAAGAGAATAATTGTTGAATAAAGTCGTTGTTTTTGTTTTAGCTTGTAGCTCGTAGCTTCATAAAATTAAGGTTGAACCACTGATGTCACATGGACTATTTTAATGATGTCTTTTCTACGTTTCTGGGCCTTGAATGTGGTAGTTCCCTTGCTGTCTATGCAGGGTCAGAAAGCTCTCGGATTTCATTAAGAATATCTTAATTTGTGTTCCAAAGATGAACAAAGGTCTTAGGGTTTTGATGACAGAATTAATGACAGACTTTTCATTTTTGGGTGAACTATCTCTTTAAATTTGGTCTGTCTTTAACAGTTTACAAGTTAGGCCATGTCCACACGTACATGGGTATTTTTATAAACTGAGTTTTTCCTTCTTCTGTTTTAAAAAAAATCTCTGTCCACATGAAAACGCAAACGCATGCTATGAAGCACTGTCAAGAGCATTCCCAACCAACAGGTGGCAATATAATCTCAACCGTAAAGCCATGTTGGCCAATCAGAAGCCTGAAAAAGTTTCCAGTAGGCGGAGATAACAGCGCAGGCTCCGATGACGCCACAAGCCAAAAACTCTGGTTTCGCTGTCTACACGATAACACTGCAACTGGAGTTTTTGAAAATATTCACCCTGGCAGGCGTTTTCAGAAATGTTCGGTTTCAGTGACCTGGTGCTGCGTTTGCATGTGGACGAACGGCAAAATCGCGTAGTTTTAAAAATAACCGCGCTTGTGTGGACAGGGCCTTAGTGGTAAAAATGTTATGTTAAAATATGGCAGAAATATCCTGCTTTTTGAGACAGAAATATGAGTTCTGCTCCTGAGTCAATTTTTGAAAGCACAAATAAAAACAAAACTCTATTTTTCTAGATCTAATTCTAGATCTAAAATCACGTCTAGACCTTCCCAAAATGCAATTAAAATATGACTTCAGTGCATATAATATAGATATGCATATAAATAAATACTTATGTTTTTACAGGAAAGCTTTTCAGCAGTTCTACAAAGAACATATGGAATATTCCTGTCCGACAGAAGACATCTTCCTCGAATGACCTTCAGTCTATTTGTATTTTTCCATTATCACATACTATATGAGGTGTCGCATGATGGTGGTTTTGAGCCTCTTTGTACCGTGTTATGTTGATGATATAATGTTGATGATGTCTATTTTAGACAAATGTTAAAATCGAAACAGATATCAGCTACAGCGCAACTACTTTCACATAGTACAACTCGAGTATTACTGACTGGTGTAAAGCCTTATGAAGTTTAATAACAAACAAAAAAAGTTTGATGTGACTTATATAAATCATTTGTGCGAAGTCTGGTTTTGAATTAATTCGAAGCACAATGTCTGATTCATTAATGATGGATGAAACATCACAAGGAGATCTTAAAACAACTGTATGTCAAAAAAAATGTTACCTTGAAATATCAGTTTCAAAATCATTCTGATTGCTCACTTAATCTGAGTCGAATGGTTTCCACAAATGCCTGGGAGTATGTGAGTTTGGTGAGCGGCTACGAAATACCGCGAAAAGGGCGGATTGCTTTACGGCAGCAACAAATGCACATGTACTGTTAACTGTAATTACGACAGCGAATTCCACTCTTTTAAATGTAGGGGGCTTCAAAGTCGCAAAAATACACATACGGTTGCTTTAAAGCTAGACTGGATCCAAAATCAAACATTATCTGAAACCAAAGCTATATTGGGCCATATCCTTCTTCACTCAGAATGGATGTGAACTGTGTAATTGAATTCAGCCCAGTCTGTCCATCTGGTGTCCCACTATGCGAAACCCCAGGTTGAAGACCACTTTCCAATGTTTCTCACATTGTTTTGAAAGGGTGGTTAGCACCGCTTTGAACCCAAGGTTATGAACCCGTGATGCAGAGCATTGCTGTGCCACAATTTCAAGTGTTGTATGTTAAATAGGGTAATTGCTGCCGTTTTTCTTCAGTCAGTTGAGCACTACAAAGTCTCTCAAATACAATATGGCATCCATGCTCACGTCTGTGAATGCTTTTACTTTTTGGTTCTCGTATTTAATGTTTATGTGTGTTTATATTCCCATATGTTGCTCTGTTAAACAGAACGTAGTCGGGCTTCTTCGCATTCTGCTTCAATCTCGGTATCCCTGACGTATGTAGCTGTGAAAACCAAATAATTATATTTTCTTTT
This sequence comes from Sinocyclocheilus grahami, assembly GCF_001515645.1. Taxonomy (NCBI): domain Eukaryota; kingdom Metazoa; phylum Chordata; class Actinopteri; order Cypriniformes; family Cyprinidae; genus Sinocyclocheilus; species Sinocyclocheilus grahami. The sequence goes on from NW_015505292.1 coordinate 1,262,404, forward strand.
TATATATTATATATATCTTATTTATAATTCTATTGAAATGGAAAGATCTTAAAATATATTATTCTGGCAATTGAAACATATAAGGAGAGGATACAACATTACTGTCATACTGACAGAAATGGTGCTGAGGAATACAGCTGTCTGGTAATAAAAACATTTGTGCTAATTTTTTCTCCCCAGGGCCCAGATACAAAAAGAAAGGTTTTAAAGCCAAGGCCTAAAATGGACCCATCTTCACCAGTCCTTTCAAAATGGCACATCCTCACAGCATGCGCTTAACTAATATGCAATATTCACTAAATGAGCAAAGTTTTCATTGAATAGATCAACAGGCCAAATGGTTTTCTGTAGAACAGTGTGAAGATGTTTTGCTTGGTACGGCCATTTTGAAAGGTGGAATTCAGTTATTAGGATCATTTGTGTCTGCAAAAAATATCTGCAAACCGATCCTGCAAAATCACAAGTTGTGCCTATTTCATTTCTCACTGTACATTGTTTTTTTTTGTTTTATGAATGATCATAACTGTTCTGTGGAACCCATAAAGTTAAATCCTATTTGTAAATGGATTGTCCTGGTGTGTAATTATTAAAAGTGTATGTGTGGCTATGTGTATACACACAAACAAGATTTTTATACACGACTTTTCAAAACTGTGGGATTGGTATGATTTTTTAAATGTCTTTGAAAGTCTCTTAGGCTCACTAAGGCTGAATTTATTTGATCGAAAATACAGTAAAACCATTAATATTGTGAAATACTATTACAATTTAAAATAGTTTTGTATTTTAATATTTCTTAATGTCATTTATTCCTGTGTTGCATCATTACGCCAGTCTTCAGTGTCACATGACCCTTCAGAAGTCATTCTAATATGCTGATTTGCTGCTCAAAAAATTATCAATGTACAGTAGAAAAGTTCTAAAGAACATTTATTGTAAATATATATATATATATATATATAGTGTAACAATGTAAAAGTAAAAAAGTATTTTGAATCAGTTTAATGCATTCTTGATGAATAAAAGTTTATGTAAATTAATTAAACGTACTGACCTTATATGTTTAATTAAACTAAAATAAATTTTTATATATACACTATTGCATTCAAATGTGATATTCTCTGGGTTTAACCTCTAAAAGTACATCACAGATCAATTACTCTACTACTATATTTTTTACATTTCTACAAACAAGTTCATATACATTTTTGACATTTCAGACACCACATTGCAAGCTATTTTGTTTATTTTTTTGCTTCAGCAATGGAAGTAGTTGGGTTACAGAGAAGCCCATAGAACTGGAAAGTAGTGAACACAGACACGTATCAGCAGTATTGGATTTTTCTAATCAAATTAGTGAACCGGCACAGTTGTCTAAAAAACCCATTAAGATGCTCACAAGCAGGTCTGTGCATGTTAATTCTCAGAAGAGTCGGTCTCCTCCGTGGAACCATCACTCTCCATTTCGATCCTCTTGCGTTGGTGCAGGGACTTGCGCGGTGAGGCCTTCTTGGACGTTTCCTTCTGTCCCGCAGCACTGCTGCTGCTGTTGTTGTTGGAGGTCGGGCTGATGGCGACTTGAGCTATGCTGGAAGAATCACAGAATCATAGTGTTAAATGCTAGTATATTATCAGTTTAATGCATTCTTGATGAATAAAAGTTTATGTAAATTAATTAAACGTACTGACCTTATATGTTTAATTAAACTAAAATAAATTTTTATATATACACTATTGCATTCAAATGTGATATTCTCTGGGTTTAACCTCTAAAAGTACATCACAGATCAATTACTCTACTACTATATATTTTTACATTTCTACAAACAAGTTCATATACATTTTTGACATTTCAGACACCACATTGCAAGCTATTTTGTTTATTTTTTTGCTTCAGCAATGGAAGTAGTTGGGTTACAGAGAAGCCCATAGAACTGGAAAGTAGTGAACACAGACACGTATCAGCAGTTTTGGATTTTTCTAATCAAATTAGTGAACCGGCACAGTTGTCTAAAAAACCCATTAAGATGCTCACAAGCAGGTCTGTGCATGTTAATTCTCAGAAGAGTCGGTCTCCTCCGTGGAACCATCACTCTCCATTTCGATCCTCTTGCGTTGGTGCAGGGACTTGCGCGGTGAGGCCTTCTTGGACGTTTCCTTCTGTCCCGCAGCACTGCTGCTGCTGTTGTTGTTGGAGGTCGGGCTGATGGCGACTTGAGCTATGCTGGAAGAATCACAGAATCATAGTGTTAAATGCTAGTATATTAGCTTTAAAAAAAGGTGTTAAATATAAAAAGATTGTTAGCAAGCTCCCCTTTTTTAAATAACAGACAGTTCATATTTAACCAGCAAGTGACTGTAATATACTCTTTTAAGCAAGTCCGTTTCTCTCACAGTCTCTCCAGCTCCTGGTCCATCTCTGGATCAATCAGCAGGTCCGGTTTATTGGGAAGAGCACCTGATAAATATATATGACACCAGATAAAGCGTTCAGTTTATATTTCTAATTATTAAAAGTTACATGTATTCGGAAATACATTTAAGCATCATCTAATGCTCACCGATGTCTTGGTTTACTCCCTCATGTTTGGCCAAGGCCATCAGGAAGCCATAGAAAGACACTCGCTGACTGCTCTCTAATATCTCCTTAATGGCAACACTGGAAGGAAACCTAGGAAGAAAAGAAATCACTATCATTTTCTAGTAGTGAGGATGGCTATAGTGGGTCCCATTATATTTTGTGATAAACAAGTTACTATATAAGCCTATTATTATAATTGATGCAATAATTAAAATTTAATTTAAATATTAGTATATATTTAAATATAAACTGAATATAATTAAAAATTAAATAGCAAATTCAAGTGTAATAAAATTACTTGAAATTATTTCAAACTATTTAAAAAAAAATCTGTAATGGAAATTTTAATATTATATATATATATATATATATATATATATATATATTATTAGTATAATAAAATATATAAAATAAAATATAACAGTTAAAAATTTTAAGGTGTCCTTGTTACACATGATACATGTACTTACTATTATAATAGCAATTAATTATGCATAATTACAAGCAAGTAACCCTAAGCCAAACCCTAATCCTAACCATATAGTAAGTACATGTAGTTAATTAATATTACTCAGTACTTATATGTATAATTACATTGTAACAAGGACACCTAAAATAAAATGTAACCAAATTTTACACTTAAAAAACGTAAATGAATATGACAAATGTTGCCTTGTCAACTAACTGATATAAAAAAAGTTTAAACTAAAGTACTAAAATTGCATCTGAAACAAAAATAGTCGAATAGAAATAAAAAACAAAACTGTCAAGCAGATAACAACATTTCTAAAACTTAAACTAAAATTTAAATAAAAAATATAAACATAAAAGCAAATTCAAAATATGAATAAATACTATAATAGTACACTATATGAATGAATTATGAGTGTTAAAAATGTCTTATTTTTGTCTTACAGGACACCTAAAATAAAATGTAACCAAATTTTACACTTAAAAAACGTAAATGAATATGACAAATGTTGCCTTGTCAACTAACTGATATAAAAAAAGTTTAAACTAAAGTACTAAAATTGCATCTGAAACAAAAATAGTTGAATAGAAATAAAAAACAAAACTGTCAAGCAGATAACATTTCTAAAACTTAAACTAAAATTAAAATAAAAAATATAAACATAAAAGCTAATTCAAAATATGAATAAATACTATAATAGTACACTATATGAATGAATTATGAGTGTTAAAAATGTCTTATTTTTGTCTTACTTGTGTTTAAACCTCTCACAAAGTCCTTCTATACATTCACAAAAGATGGAGGAGTCTACGCCGCCTTGAGCGTCCGGCTCCTCGTTGGCTGCGCTGGATAACTGCTCCACCGAGGTGGAGGTCGGGACTATGACAGTGTTTGGGCTCTTCCCCGACAGCAGGTCTTGGTAAATCACAGACACACTCTCCACAAACTCTGCGGAAGTGAATGAGGATGAGATCATTCGGAGCCTCGAGTAACCATAGAAACGCTTTCACATGGTAGTGATGATGTCACTCTGTCCTTTTGTTACAACTGCTGTTAAACTCTCAAGGTCAGAGCGGCTTTTGTTGTAAGCCAGACCTTTAAATATCATCACCTTGGAATTATAAGGTTCTATCTGCCATTTCTATCTGCCATGTTGTTCCCCATATCCCATATCACTATATGGAATGCAAAAACTTTGAAGCTCAATATCTCAAAACTGTTCAGAATGCAGATAGAAGCTTATAATTCCAAGGTGACGAAATCATCATTGCTGTTTTGTGATTGGGTGCTTGAGTGATAACACCTGTAAGTAAGTAAATAATTAGCAAAAACTGCAGCTTCATATTGTTAGATATTTTTATTATATTAAATTATAAGGGATTACCTTCAAAATAGAACTGGATTTGGAATGAATAAATAAAATCTGAGAATGACATTAGACAGTCAGTGGCATCTTCTATCAGGACAATCCTGTGACAGAAAGAAAATATGAAAGTTAATAAGTTAAATATCAATGTGAAACGAGGGAAAGTTCAAGGAATCATCAATATTACTGTATATATATATATATATATATATATGAATCTACCTGGCTGCATTTTGTACCATCTCAGTAGGAAAGTCAGGACACAACAGCTGTAAAAGTGAACTATATTCTGCCATTGCCAACAGATCTGCAAGAAGAAACAGCCGTATTTGTTCACTGTAAACACACCAATGCAAGCAATTAATGTAAAGAGTTATGGCTTGACATAAAAAATGATAAGAGGATTTGCCTCTGCTTACCCCCATTCTTTCCAATCTGTCTGAAGCATTTCCAGAAGATATGGATGAAGGACTCTCTGTTGTGAGTAGTCGCCTTGATGTAACTGAATTCCCTGAAGAGCACATGATTCCCATTCTTCACACTGGTAAAACTGTAAAATGATATTATATTTTGGAACATGGTTCAAGCATGGTATATAATCTGTATTTAAAAAACATATACTTATATTTAAATATTGAATATACAAATCAAATATTATAATATAGTAATAAATAAGACAGGAATAATAAATGTTTTACATATATTGTTATTATTATTCATTTCTATTAATAGCTGTACAGCCAAAAGTGCTAAATGATAACAACTTACTATTCTGCAAAATATCGGGCCACACCAAACTGAGTGTATTCCTCTTTATGTTCAAGTAGCTGTGTGACTGCATCGTTGAGATAGAAGAGGACATTCGTTTCAGCTGGAAAGTAAAAAGAAAGGGCAATGACATGACAGCAGGGATCATTCTTTATATATAAATAATTAATAATTGTCATTTTATATATATATATATATATATATATATATATATATATATATATATAATGCTAATTATTATTAATTATGTATTACTATTAATTATTAATTTATATTAGTTGTTTTGTTTTGTTTTGTTCTAACAATCCAACGCTCTCCATTGACTTTCTATTGCGGGAAGCTGCCTCCTTGTCATTTCTGATTTTTAACAAAAAAAAACAAAAACCGGGGCAATGCCTTGAAGCTGCTATGTGACAAGGTGTACCCAGAACTACGTTTTTATCAGCTGTCAACCCAAAAACCGAGCGTTTAGGACACAACTAGTTGTAGATGTCGGGGTATTTCACGTTTGGGCCGTTCAGTTGGATCATTTCTCAAACAAAAGGAAGGTTAGGAAAAGGGGCACTGCCATAGACCAATAAAATTTAGTTTCTTAATATATCTCCTCCCCTCAGATTCACATAGGGTGGTTAAATAATCCTTTGACATGGTTAAAAATAATGAATGAATTGTCGCCGATTACTTTTCCCTCCGGTGGGCGCAGTTCTCAAGAGTAATATGACACGTTGCGCTCTACTTTTGTGTCCTAAACGCTCGTTTTTTTGGGTCGACAGCTAATAAAAACGTAGTTCTGGGTTTTTTAGCTTGTTTACTGTACACCTTGTCACATAGCAGCTTTTAGGCATTGCTCTGTTTTTTGTTATAAGTCAGAAATGACAAGGAGGCAGCTTCCCGCAATACAAAGTCAATGGAGAGCGTTGGATTGTTTTCCCCGCAGGTGGGCGTGGTTTTCAGGTTATGACGCGTGTCGCTCTGTGTCTACAGCCTATAGCAGACGAGGTGGTGGTTTGAATGAAAGCTAGGCGTCTCCTCCTCCTGTCTCCCCGCCCTCGGAGGCGTTTCAAAGCCTGGAGAGTAATGACCAAATATCGGTCCCAGCTGATGAAGCTCGCCCTGTCTTCCCTCTCAGAAAGCAGGTAACTAAAATTGATATATTTACTTGTGATCGGGAGAGCTCGGAGATTATTAGGCGAAAGCCGTTTTAAAATGTTTTCTGCCTCGTTGTAGGTTGCTGCGTTTTATTTGAGGGCCTCAGTTTTAGTGACGGACTGAATAATGTCAAGCCGCTTTTATATCTGTGACAAACAAAAGTGTGAGTCACGTATCAGGTTAGGTGAGATCGCAAGGGTCAGTTTTGACATTTCCAGCGTTGTGTTTGTTGGGGAACTCTGTGAAAATGGCGATATTGTTTGAATCTCGTGATGGTTTAAGCTGTTGCAGGACTGACGTTAACAGACAGTCAGCCAGGGCCGCGTATGTGCTAACGGCTAACCGGTATATTTAAATTGAACCATATTTACACTTCGAAGCTAAACAAACCGTACACGGAAATGGTTTTAGAAAGCTGTAAGGAGTAGATTTGCTGTGTCCTGATTGAAGTAGGAACGTATTTAAACGTGTTATCCTGCAAAAAGCCCTGGCCCGAGCGACAGCAGCTGCGGGTCACTAACGGCTCTGCTGCACCCCGAGAGTGTTCTCGCATGTGATGCGCTACAAACCGCGAGCGCCTTTAAAACCCTCAAACTACTTGATCTATAAATATTTCAGCTGCTAAGTCATTTAATCGTTTGGTATTGCGAAGAACACTCCTTATTTGCTCTTTTCTGTTTGTTTTGGGCGGGCTGAATTGGCGGCGGTTTCTGCACGCATCATTCTTCTACACGTTTCTTGGGCATATATGGTGTTTTCCTCACTTAAAGCCTGGGCTTTTGTGTTTAAGGATGTTCTTTTCGGCTCGGATCGATATGTAATATGAAACTAGCCTCTTCTGGGAGATGCATTAGTGGATGTTGCTCTGCTTTGGCTGCAGATCTGGATGTGTGCATTTAGCGGGGTTAAGTTAGTTTTGTTTTCGATTTTCGTGACACATTCAGAGATAAATGGCAATAACTCCAAAACGACTTGACCTAAAAAAATCGAAACAATGTGACCGCCAAAAGGGCAAAGCTGATCATGTTTCACAGCCTCCCTTTTCATAATTTTCGCTCGATGTAATAAGCACTGCCCCGTGGAGGGAGGGTGTTGCTGTTGTTGTTGAAATGCATGAGGATGATGATCTTGCAAAGTTATTGTGACAAGCTTGTCAAGTTCCCCATGCCATATTAATTACATTTGTTTTTAATACTTTAGATGGTTGAGATGTTTGTTGCATGCATCAGATGAGCTCAAACATGTCTAATTAACATTTAACTCTAAACTTCTGAATTTTGTTATGTGGCGTTTGTTTGTTATGTGTCTTAAACTGTAACCTTTAACGTTACATATTTAGTGGAGAATGCTGTGATGAAGTGTAAAAGTTGGTCTGGTAGACTTGCTTGTTCTGCTTTGTATGCTGTGCGAGCAACCAAAGTTTCCCCTTCTTTTGTTTAGCTGAATAGATAAGACAGACAGAAAATAGCCATGGGGGACGACAGTGAATGGATGAAGTTACCGATGGACCAGAAATGTGAACACAAGGTGAGTGATCCCGGCTACTTTTATATTTTGGCCCATCCAAAATCTCCTGATGGTGTAAGACGACCAGCTTGTGGTTGTAGAGCTAAACCGTCAGCGGATGGCTCACCCTAATTGTTGCCTTTAGAGATGAATGCATGCAAAGCACTGAATTATGGAAATAACACCCCTGTTGTCAGCAATCTCATTTACAAGTGATCAACCACCTTGCTATATGGTTGTCATGTTAAGTCATTTTGCGTCACTTGCACCCAAAAATGAGTTTTGAGTTTTTAAAAAGAAAAAAAACGGTGTCGGTTTTCAATCATATGATGCTTCTTTTTTTTTTTACTCAAAGCCACTGCAAACCTTGGATGCTATAAAATCATTTTTAGACGTTTATTTGATAGAATTTGATTTTAAATGTATTATAATACACGTTGTTCAAAAGTAATGTTGTTAAAATAAGTCTCTTATACTCACCAAGCCTGCATTTGTTCAATAATACAGTAAAACAGTAACATTGTGAAATATTACAATTTAAAATTGTAACTGTTTTCGAATGTTAAAATTGTAAAAGGTTACTTATTCCTGTAATGGTAAAGCTAAAGTTTCAGGAGACATTACTCCAGTCTTCAGTGTCACATGATTCTTCAGAAATCAATCTAATATGCTGATTTGCTGCTCAAGAAGCATTTCTTGTCAATATTGAAAAGTTATGCTTAATATTTTTGTTTTGATATTTTATCAGGATTCTTTGAATAGAAAGTTCAAAGATCAGAATTGATTTGAAATGGAAATCTTTTGTAAAATTAGAAATGTCTTTTACTGTCACTTTGTCATCAATTTAATGTATCCTTGATAAACAAGTGTTAATTATTATTTTATTTTTTTATGTACTAAACCCAAACTTTTTGACATGAATATAATATATAAATGTAGTGATGTTTCCTCTAGAGTTAATTTTTCTAACTAACTAGTTACTGGAGAACTTTACTGAGGTGAATGTCATGTTAGGTGACCGGTTGTTTACATGTGACGTCTTACCACATTTTAAACTGATTGGACGATTGCATGATGGATTTCAGCCAGTTGCGTTGCTTCTTTCAACATACCCTCTGATGTTCATTCATTTTTATTCTTGCTGGAACTTGCAGTAAAGAGGCGGGACAATCAGGGGGAGATGGTAGTGAGCAGTGCTCCTGTTTGAATCATTTAGTTCATTCTGACAGATTCTTAAATTGCGGATTATTTAATTGCTACATCGATTGGTCACACCACATTAAGAGCAGCACAACTTTTGCTTGAGTTTCTTGATAAATTCAGTTTAATATCTGGTACTTTGTTTTATCAACCTGAGTTTTTGCATATACAGCACATTACCACTCAGGAAATAAAGCATTTCATATACATAGTGTCCTTGAGTTCATGTGTCCTGTATTATGAATAATGGTTGTTAAACGTATCAGCTCCTGAAGAAAGTGGGTCACTTTATCAAGTCACAAGCTCATTTATTCGGTTGTTCGTTGTCATGATTGATCTTCTTTTTTCACTTAGATTTGGAAAGCGAGATTAAATGGATACGAGGAAGCGTTGAAGCTCTTCCAGAGGATAAAAGACGAGAAGAGCCCAGAATGGGGCAAATACCTTGGACTTATCAAGAAATTTGTAACGGATTCAAATGCCGTAGCTCAACTCAAAGGGCTGGAGGCAGCACTTGCTTTTATCGAGAATGCACATGTGGCTGGCAAGTAAGTAGATTTATGTATTTATTTATTTTTGTTGTCTCTAAATGTCAAAAAGCATCATAGAAGTAGGAACAGAATTCTTTAGTGCTAGTCATTAGTTTCACAAACCACTGATTTTGTCCTTGGAGGATTAATAGCAGTGTTTGCTTTTTCCCTCAATCCCTGAGCAGCTCTTTGTTTCTGTGACCTGTTTTATATGGAATAATGCTTGACGAGCTTTTTGTTTACAACTGAGTTTTGGAACAAAGCAAAGAAACGTGATCCCTGGTAAAAAGTCTATTTCTGGACTGAGTGAGTCATCAGGCAAAGTAGGTCTTGTTTAGGAACACGGTAGTTTTAACCCATTCAGGAAACATGGAAATATACCTAATTTCCTCGTTTCCATGAAGAACACTGAGATTCCTTAAATTTAAACAAGCTTTTTGAAGAAAAATGCTGATATTTCTGCTGCTATCTGTGACACCAAAATTGTCTTCAAGTTGGTGCTTTAAACGCAGGGCTCTACAGTGTGACTTTTGCGACTGAAAACTACTGTGTGCGACTATGAAAAAAATATTTAGGAGCACCAGTGCGACTGACCCGGTCAGCATATTTGTGTTTGCGCTGAGGGAGCTTCAAAGTTTCTAACGTAGCCTACTTGCGTGTTTCTGCAGCGTTGAGTAATGTATCACAGACGTATCCTCACATTATAACAAACAAAATGTAGACCCAGTGTAAATAAGAGATTAATGTGCAGTGTAAGGAGCTTCGTTGATTATAATGGCGTTTTGTGAGATCGCGATGAACTAAGATGAGTGACCGCTTTTAATGATTAAGGAAGTTTGCAAATGTGAGATTGATTTAATACAACAGTTCATTAAACAAGTGAATATTAAGTGACTTATATTGTCCGACAACAACACAGTTGGCTTATTTTGCTCTATTTCGTCAACTAAAATAGTAAAAAAAAAAAGTAACAGCTGAGCCGCTGCGCATCTCCATTCAAACACAGCGGTGTTTCGTTTACGAATGAACTGCGTTTTTAAAGGGGTCATATGATGCTTTTTTTAAAGATCATTATTTGGTGTAACAGAATATGTTGACATGCTTTAATGTTCAAAAAACACATTATTTTTCAAATACTGTACATTATTGTAGGTCCTCTATGCCCCGCCTCTCTCAAACACTTTGTTTTCTACAAAGTCCCTCCTTCCGACAAGCTCAGTCTGCTCTGATTGGCCAGCTGTCCCAGTGCATTGTGATTGGCCAAAAACCGCAAGCACTCGTCAGAAATGTAATGCCCCTTACCATAATCGCGAGCTTCAGCTTTCAAAATAAATGTAAGGACAGTTAATAATGTCATTAGTTTTACCATCAGTTCAAGCCCGAAAGGGGAACAGAGTCGCGTGACAGACACAGTGATGAAGCTGGTATGTGTTTGCAGTACACAAGCCACGGTTAAGACAGCTGAGTCCACTGTGATGTTACTCTCTCGCTCGCTCGCACACACACACGATGCGCAGAACCCAGCATTTGAACGGTCAATAGCAAATACTTAAACTAATAACAAAACAGTAGCTGATTCAGAAGCGCCAGATTGTCATAGCAAAGTCAGAATTACCTCCTCTCCTAGGTTCACGAAACGGTCGTCCATAAAATGCATTGCTGTTCTGTTGTAAGTCATCTTAAAGATTCCTAAATGCATCTACTTTCGGAAGGCCAAATAAAGTGCTTTTGCTTTCGCCTAGAAACACACAGCATCTCCCTGACATGGCTGTTTCAACACTAACTGTGGTTACTGAAACCACGCCTTTCTTTGTGTGCACATTTGGGTGGCATTATGCAAATATTTCGACATAGTGAGGTAGATATGTGGGGCTGTGTTAGAACGAGCCGTTTTAGGGGGGCGTGGCAGAGTCTTAACTTTGATAAAGAATATCTCTTTGGTTTTGAGACTTTAGTCTTTGCAGCTTCAGGGATCTTATCTATGCACAATCATCTTGTAACACTCGAAAGAGAAAGGAAAACTTGAAATCGCATCATATGACCCCGTTAAACTAATCTAGCGAGTCAACGATTCAATTACCCACTACCCAAAGACAATCACGTACTTCGTTCCTGAATGAAACAGACGTTCAAATGAATCAATTGAATGAATGATTCAGTGATAAAGTCAGTGACTTGCCGCCACCTACTGGCAGTTTGTTTCATTTTTAAAGTACCTTTTCTGTTATTTAAATTATTTAATATTTCTATATTATAAAACATTAAACTCAAAATTAATTTAGTTGCACTCATGCCACCTCTGAGCCTCATTAAACGTCTGAAAATACACCTATAAGCCACTTGTGTGTTATTCTGTGCCAACTCTGTAGTACAAATGTATTTCTTAAATACTGATTTCATTTGATTGGTAAATTATTCTTATTATACTTCTTATTCTACTTGGTTTTTAATCTGTTGTATTAATTAGAAATGTTAAAAAGCTTATAAATATATATTTTTGAATTTGACACAAAAGATTACACTTTTAATAAAGTTAGAAAAATGCCATTACTAAGGTAAAAACTAAATTCCCTGTAAATCACTTTAAGGAGTCAAATATCACCTCGTAATGGGAAGGTTAATTTTTTTTATCAGCATTTTTGATTACTGATTAGAAGGTGCTCCTAAATTTTTGACCGTGCTCCTACATTCTTTTAATTAGGAGCACAAGCGCTCCTAAAAAGAAAAGTAAGCATAGAGCCCTGAAACGGGGAACGTACTTGGCGCAGTATAGAAGAATTTTCTTGATACTGATCGTGTCGATTTGTGGGGCCTAGGATCTATAATGTCTTAATGGGATCTAATGGAAAGTCTTGTCTTGCAGGACAACAGGGGAAGTGGTTTCTGGAGTGGTTGGCAAAGTCTTCAACCAGCCCAAAGCACGAGCCAAGGAGCTGGGGACTGATATCTGCCTCATGTACATAGAGATTGAGAAGGCAGAGGTGGTCCAGGATGAGCTGATCAAAGGACTGGATAACAAGAACCCCAAGATTGTTGTCACTTGCATTGAGACGCTAAGGAAAGCACTTTGGTGAGTAGGCAATTTTTAAACCTGTTAACCATAAGACTGAAGAAAATGCGGTGGTCAAATTGTCACTTACTTGCTGGCATTAAATACTTTTAAATTTTTTCTTTTTCAGTGAATTTGGATCGAAGATCGTTACTCTCAAGTCTGTTGTGAAAGTGTTGCCAAAACAGTTTGAGTCTCGAGAAAAGGCAGTTCGAGACGAGGCCAGACTGCTGGCGGTGGAGATCTATAGATGGATCCGCGATGCTCTGCGAACTCCCCTCCAGAATATCAACTCTGTACAGGTGAGTCTGCTTCTCACCATGAAGTTTTCAAATACATAATGTTTTCATTTTAAAAATATGCATTGAGGTATTCATAAAGATTGGGTCTTTTGAGTTAAGTGGCATTCATCTCTCAATGTTAATGGTCTATACAGGTTGTATTATTACTTATTTGATGCTTTCCTTTCAGTTGAAAGAGTTGGAGGAAGAATGGGTGAAACTGCCAACTGCAGCTCCTAAGCAGACCAGGTTCTTGCGCTCTCAGCAGGACCTCAAGACCAAGTTTGAGCAACAGCAGGCTGATGGAGGAGATGAGGCTGATGGTGAGAATACAGCTTCTGCACCAGTGCAAAAAGAAGACTGTAGTGAAAATTCAGCATTAAATTTGAACTCTCTTATGAAGACAATATTGATAGTTATAATCCTTCAGATTTTTTTTTTTTCTCTCTCAAATCCTGTTTTTATAACCGACTGTCCCTACTACCATTTTGTATGTTATGAAATCAGATCTATTTGTTCAGGTTGTGTGGTGATATCTGGTATATCTACATTGGTTGCCATAGTAATGAATTAGTTGCCAGCACAAAGCAAGGAGACTTTCTTTAACAACTGAGTAGCTGTCAGTGAGGAAAAAGCCATTTTATTGACTTATTGAGGCTTGTAATTTTAAATGTAATAAATTGTGCCAAAAAAAAAATATATATATATATATATATATATATATTAGTTTATTTATTCTTTAAGGATTAATTTTATTTTTTTCTAAGAATTTAACTTAATTTCTAATTGTAGGAGATGACGATGATGAGGCTGAAGCTGCTCAGGTGGATCCTTACGAGCTTTTGGAAGCTGTCGAGATCCTTTCTAAACTTCCTAAAGACTTCTATGAAAAAATTGTAAGTCAAACCAATATAACACTGATCTATTTAAATAATATTGGAATTTGTGTCAATTTGTTTCATTCCTGCATCATTTCACTTTCTCGTCACAGGAAGCGAAAAAATGGCAGGAGAGGAAGGAAGCATTGGAGGCAGTGGAGGCTTTGATTAAGAACCCAAATATATATATATATATATATTCGTTTATTTATTCTTTAAGGATTAATTTTATTTTTTTCTAAGAATTTAACTTAATTTCTAATTGTAGGAGATGACGATGATGAGGCTGAAGCTGCTCAGGTGGATCCTTACGAGCTTTTGGAAGCTGTCGAGATCCTTTCTAAACTTCCTAAAGACTTCTATGAAAAAATTGTAAGTCAAACCAATATAACACTGATCTATTTAAATAATATTGGAATTTGTGTCAATTTGTTTCATTCCTGCATCATTTCACTTTCTCGTCACAGGAAGCGAAAAAATGGCAGGAGAGGAAGGAAGCATTGGAGGCAGTGGAGGCTTTGATTAAGAACCCAAAACTAGAGAGCGGAGACTATGGGGACCTGGTTCGAGCTTTAAAAAAGGTAACGGTCCTAGTGGGATTCTGGGTAATGGGATATCCTCTGCGAGCAAGGTCATTAGAAAATACTCCCTTTTTGTTCTAGGTTATTGGGAAAGATGCCAATGTGATGCTAGTGGCCATGGCAGCCAAATGCTTGGCTGGACTGGCAGCAGGACTGAGGAAAAAGTTTGGGACATATGCAGGTCTTGTAAGTGCTCACTATGACATGAAATGAACTCCACGGAAAAAAGATAAGCAAATTATGATGGTTGTTCAATTTTAGACAGCTATATGATTTTTTTTTTTTTGAAGGTGGTGCCAACCATCTTGGAGAAGTTCAAGGAGAAGAAACCTCAGGTGGTTCTGGCTTTGCAGGAGGCCATTGATGCGGTCTTCCGTACTGTGAGTGTTCGAAATGCATGGTGGCAATTGACAGAAATGATTCAGAATTTTTTTATTTATTAGTAACTTGGAAAATGACAACTGTATCGCAGACAACCTTGCAAAACATCAGTGAGGATGTTCTGTCAGTGATGGACAACAAGAACCCCTCCATCAAGCAACAGGCTTCACTGTTCCTCGCCAGAAGCTTCCGTCACTGTACCCCGAGCACGTTGCCAAAAAGCGTTCTGAAGCCCTTCTGTGCAGCGTTCCTCAAGGTATAGATTCCCCACCAGTCAACGCAGGAAAATGTTTTTTGAAACTTGTCCGTACTGGTGTCTTTGGGTCATGAAATGAATAAGTTGTCCCTCTTCTCTCTGTGTAGCAAGTGAATGATTCTGCTCCGGAGGTCAGAGATGCTGCTTTTGAGGCTTTGGGGATGGCCATGAAGGTGGTAGGGGAGAAAGCAGTCAACCCATTCCTGACTGATGTTGACAAACTCAAGTTGGACAAGGTAAAAATATGTTTAGCTTTGCATTATGACATTTAGGTTGCTGTTTTTAGAGGTACAATATTATTAATATTCTGGTGAATACTGATAATCTGATAACTGACTGAATAAAAATTTCGATGCTATTTTGGTCTAAAATTAAAAACGGTAAAATCTAGGCATCACAACTGTGCAGTATGATTTGCCAAAGTTTCTTTTTAGTTTTTAGTTTTTTGAAGAGTCAGTGATTTACAACATGTAGGCCTAAAAACTGAGGAAATTAACATGCACAAATATCCAATATTGGTCAATAAAATTAATAAATATCTGAGAGATTCATTAAATTTAAAACACTGAGTTTTAGAGTTTGATTTTGTATTATGAGGTGTTCGGTTTTAGATTAGTAATCTCTGATAACTGACTGAATAAAAATTTCGATGCTATTTTGGTCTAAAATTAAAAACGGTAAAATCTAGGCATCACAACTGTGCAGTATGATTTGCCAAAGTTTCTTTTTTGTTTTTTGAAGAGTCAGTGATTTACAACATGTAGGCCTAAAAACTGAGGAAATTAACATGCACAAATATCCAATATTGGTCAATAAAATTAATAAATATCTGAGAGATTCATTAAATTTAAAACACTGAGTTTTAGAGTTTGATTTTGTATTATGAGGTGTTCGGTTTTAGATTAGTAATCTGTATATTTTAAATATTGGTCTTTTTTTGTTTAAATTGTTGGTCTTTTTTATATAATGATGTTTCACTGTAACAGCAAAATAATTCAATGTTAACAGCAAAATGTTTTTAATATCTCAAGAAACTCTATTGCTGAAAGGTCAATAAAACAATCATCCTTTTAAAAATAAATGTTAGATTTTTTTTATATATATGTGTGTGTAAAATGGCATAAAACCAGCTAGGTGAATGATCCACACTTCCTTTGTATTAACTTGCCAGTTTTGCATGCAAATGTGTATCAGGCAGTCAGCGAACAGACTGTGGGTGGAACAAGTGCAAAAGTTCATGACTCTTCCTTTCACGTTTCATGCATAAATAGATAAAAGAATGTGCTGATAAAGTGGAGCTTGTTGGAACGAAAGGAGGAGGCGGTGGAGGAGAGAAGAAAGCGAAACCTGCTGCAAAAGCACCTCCACCTGTTGAAGCTCCTGCCAAACCATCCGGGCCTCCTAAGAAAGCTCCTCTTGCAAAGGTACCACCAGTTCTTATTTTGTTAAATCGGTTATTTTAAAGCAAGACAAATGGTTTTGTACTGATTTGTTTGTCTCGTTCTTTGTGAACAGGCTGCAGGACCTCCCAAGAAGGGCAAACCAGCCTCAGCTCCGAGTGCAAAGTCCAAGAAAGCTCCAGACACAAAGGAAATTGTCGAGACTGAGTTGTCTGTACGTCTCCAATTTTACATTCACACTTTTAATATTTTATTGAACTGAGGACTTCATCATGCAAAATTGTCATGTAATTGTGATTTTATGTGTCAATTAGCCGGAAGTGTGTGAGGAGAAGGCTGCCGCTGTGCTCCCAGCCTCCTGTATGCAGCTGCTGGACAGCTCTAACTGGAAGGAGAGACTTGCTAGCATGGAAGAGTTTCAGAAGGTGACTGGGTTATGTGTCTCTACCTTTTGTGCTGTTTTCAGCTTATTTGTAATGATTTTAACTTGAGGAATATGCTCTAAACTTGAATGTGTTCTGCTCAGGCTGTGGAGCAGATGGACACATCTGAAATGCCATGCCAGGCTTTAGTCAAGATGCTGGCTAAGAAACCTGGATGGAAAGAGACCAACTTTCAGGTAGTCCTCTTTACCATGTAGGGCTGTTCTTAATTCTCAATGTTTGGCGTTCGATCTGGTGCTAGTTTCCAGTGTCTTTCCATTTCCAGGTAATGCAAATGAAGCTCCACATTGTGGGTTTAATCGCACAAAAGGGATCGTTCTCAAAGACGTCCGCATTGGTGGTTTTGGATGGTCTGGTTGATAAGATTGGAGACGTGAAGTGTGGAAGTAATGCTAAAGAGGCTCTCACTGTGATCGGGGTGGCCTGTTCTTTGCCGTGGACTGCTGAACAGGTTAGTGTTTGTGGTGTGGGACTGTTACCACATTTTAGCGGGAAACTAGAAAAATAGTTTCCATTTTGCTAATTTTTTGAAAGGGTTATTTGTGAGATTTATTTTATTATAGTAATAGTAATAATAAAAATAGACATTTTTAATATTGTATCCTTATTAAACATCAAAATAGTTGTAATAAGTGTAGTAAATAATGCTTATTGTTCTACCTTTTTTCTATTATAAATGGTAATTGAAGTGTAAACTTGTTGCTGTTGTATTATAGACATGTTTAATACTTTTATTACTAATACTAATAGTGGTTTATTTTATTAAACATTTATTATGATGATGATGATGTTGATATTAATGTAAAAAAAAATAAAAGTATTATGATTTAAATGATTGCTCTGTGGTTTATTTTATTAAACATTTATTATGATGATGATGATGTTGATAATAATGTAAAAAAAAATAAAAGTATTATGATTTAAATGATTGCTCTTGTTTCTTAATTCGCAGGTTGTCTCGATGGCTTTCGCTCAGAAAAATCCTAAAAACCAAGCAGAGACTTTGAACTGGTTGGCGAATGCCATGAAGGAGTTTGGATTTGCAGGGTGAGCAGTGTGTATACCTGGACTTTTTTTCCTTCGTGCAGTTAATCTTTTCCTCATTTCTAACTCTGAATCTAATTCCCCTTAATCCAGAATAAATGTCAAGGCATTCATCAACAATGTCAAAACTGCTCTGGGTGCCACAAATCCTGTGAGTAATTTTCTGAGTCATGGTTTCAATATACATATCCTTTAAACATGCCTATCCACTTGAAAGTTACAACAGATGTATGGTTAAGATCACTTCCAGAATGAAAACTGTCGTCATTTACTCTCCCTCCAATTGTTCCAAACCTGAATGAGTTTCATTTTCTGTTGAACACAAAAGAAGATATTTAGAAAAATGTTAGAATCCGAAGAGTTGATAAGAACGGTGCCCGTCAACTGTTAGGATACTAACATTTTTCAATATCTTATTATATCATTATTACTAATGATGGTGATTTAAAGGGTTAGTTCACCCAAAAATGAAAATGTTTATCTGCTTACCCCCAGGGCATCCAAGGTGTAGGTGACTTTTGTTTCTTCAGTAGAACACAAATGAAGATTTTTAACTCAAACCGTTGCAGTCTGTCAGTCTTATAATGGAAGTGAATGAGAATCCCTGCTTTGAGAGTAAAAAAAAAAAAACATACACAAACAAAACCAAATTAAACCCTGCGGCTCGTGACGATACATTGATGTGTAAATACACGAAACGGTCGGTCTGTGCAAGAAACTGAACAGTATTTATATAATTTTTTACCTCTGATGCACTGCAATGTCTGAACTGTCCTGAGCGTGTCCTACAGCCAACGCGTCTTCTTGCTTTACGGCGGATCGCAGACTTAAGTGCATTACTGCCACCTATCTCTCAAATGGACCATTGACACTCCTAATTGAGATTGTAGATGGTGTCAATGGTCCATTTGAGAGATGGGTGGCGGTAATGCACTTATAAGTCCGCGATCCGCCGTAAAGCAAGAAGACGCGTCACGCGCTGGCTGTCGAGTACGCACTCAGGACAGTTCAGACATTGCAGTGCATCAGAGGTTAAAAATTATAATAATACCGTTGTTTCTTGCACAGACCGATCATTTCGTCACGAGCCACAGTGTTTAATTTGGTTTTGTTTGTGTATTTTTTTTTGCCTGGAATATTATGACTTATTGAGCTTTGCTTAAACTGCACTGCAAATCCATTTGTCTGATTGTGTGTAATTGTGTATAATGAGCTGTGTTCATGTTAATGTAAGGCTGTGAGGACCTCAGCGATCGCTCTGTTGGGAGTTATGTATCTGTACATGGGCGCTCCCCTGCGCATGTTCTTTGAAGACGAAA
The DNA here is from genome assembly GCF_001515645.1 of Sinocyclocheilus grahami. Lineage (NCBI taxonomy): Eukaryota > Metazoa > Chordata > Actinopteri > Cypriniformes > Cyprinidae > Sinocyclocheilus > Sinocyclocheilus grahami. The sequence continues at coordinate 1,281,608 of NW_015505292.1, forward strand.
AACCAGCCCTACTTTCACAAATTGATGCAGAGTTTGAAAAGGTAAATATGGTCTTTTAAATACACTAATCGAAAGTGGTCATTTCAAAGAGTTGCCTTGATCATCAGTGGGTGTTAGCTTGCATTAAAAGAGTCATATGATGCGATTTTCAATTTTTCCTTTCTCTTTGGAGTGTTACAAGCTCTTGGTGCATCAAGAAGATCTGTAAAGTTGTAAAGACTAAAGTCTCAAATCCAAAGAGATATTCTTTATAAAAGTTAAGAGTCAACCACGCCTACCTAAAACGGCTCGTTCTAACACGCCCCCACATCTACGTCACGATGTGGGAAGATTTGGGCGGCGTTATGCAAATGTTCACGCAAAGAAAGAAGCCGTAACTTTTATTCTCGCTGTAGTAGTGTTGTTGCCGCCGCCATGTCGTGAAGGCGCTGTGTGTTTCGTTGTGAAAGCGAAACTACTTTGGTTGGCCTTCCAAAAGAGGACGATATCCACTTCGTCATACCTGGAGCGGAATACATCAACTTCGCGCTGTCGATCACCGAATTGGCTTTCACTGTGGATGAAGCGGAGTCCAGCCCGGGGTCGTCACATGTGGTTGCCGCAAGCCCGCCAGAAGCTCCTTCATTGAATCCGCCGGCCGTGCACCTAAAACGGCTCGTTCTAACACGCCCCCACATCTACGTCATGATGTGGGAAGATTTGGGCGGCGTTATGCAAATGTTCACGCAAAGAAAGAAGGCGTAACTTTTATTCTCGCTGTAGTATTGTTGTTGCCGGCGCACGCAACACGTAAAAAGACAGTAGAGGTAATTTATAATCCGTAATTATGTCCCCACTGGATGCAACAAATACCTCGTTTATAATGGGTTTTATTGTTTTTGTCTCGTCGCTCCGGCCGGACAGGGCATCACAATATGGTAAGGGGGGTAACATTTCAGTCACACGCTTGAGGTATTCGGCCAATCACAACGCACTGGATAGCTGGCCAATCAGAGCACACCTCGCTTTTCAGACCGATGAGCTTTGTAAAAATGTATGCGTTTCAGAAAGGTGAAACACTAGAAGAAAGAATATAATAATGTACAGTATGTGGAAAATGTGTTTGTTTTTTTTACCTTAAACCGCATAAATGCATTTCATTACACAAAATAATGTTCTTTTTAGCAGCATCATATGACCCCTTTAAAACCTGTTTTATCTACTTAATCATTTGAACCACACCTGCTTATTCATTATTTTTATTTGGTATTAACCCAAATATTCAGATGTGTCCAGCGCATTTTATGGAGGACTGTTACCTGATCCTGATAGAGTAGACTACAATGCTGGCTGTTCACAGACTGTAAGGAAGGTTTTTTTTTTTTAATTTAAAGAATTTGCCACTGACGATTCAAACGTGAGTTTGGCGGCGTTATGCAAATGTTCACGCAAAGAAAGAAGCCGTAACTTTTATTCTCGCTGTAGTATTGTTGTTGCCGGCGCACGCAACACGTAAAAAGACAGTAGAGGTAATTTATAATCCGTAATTATGTCCCCACTGGATGCAACAAATACCTCGTTTATAATGGGTTTTATTGTTTTTGTCTCGTCGCTCCGGCCGGACAGTGCATCACAATATGGTAAGGGGACTGTGGATGAAGCGGAGTCCAGCCCGGGGTCGTCACATGTGGTTGCCGCAAGCCCGCCAGAAGCTCCTTCATTGAATCCGCCGGCCGTGCCATTCTCAAGCCCGCCACCTCTGCTCACTCAAGCCGGCCTCCGCTCACTCAAGGCCGCGGTGTGTGATGCCGTTTCGTTGTGAAAGCGAAACTACTTTGTTTGGCCTTCCAAAAGAGGACACGACTAGAAATCAGTGGTTAAGTTGTATTTACAAAACCGTTTAACCCAAATATTCAGATGTGTCCAGCGCATTTTATGGAGGACTGTTACCTGATCCTGATAGAGTAGACTACAATGCTGGCTGTTCACAGACTGTAAGGAAGGTTTTTTTTTTTTAATTTAAAGAATTTGCCACTGACGATTCAAACGTGAGTTTTTTTGGGCAGTGTAGAGTAGCACTTTGTCATTTCTCCGATCACAAATGCAGACATGGTTTTATGTTTATGCGGCGCGATGCAACACGTAAAAAGACAGTAGAGGTAATTTATAATCCGTAATTATGTCCCCACTGGATGCAACAAATACCTCGTTTATAATGGGTTTTATTGTTTTTGTCTCGTCGCTCCGGCCGGACAGGGCATCACAATATGGTAAGGGGGGTAACATTTCAGTCACACGCTTGAGGTATTCGGCCAATCACAACGCACTGGATAGCTGGCCAATCAGAGCACACCTCGCTTTTCAGACCGATGAGCTTTGTAAAAATGTATGCGTTTCAGAAAGGTGAAACACTAGAAGAAAGAATATAATAATGTACAGTATGTGGAAAATGTGTTTGTTTTTTTTACCTTAAACCGCATAAATGCATTTCATTACACAAAATAATGTTCTTTTTAGCAGCATCATATGACCCCTTTAAAACCTGTTTTATCTACTTAATCATTTGAACCACACCTGCTTATTCATTATTTTTATTTGGTATTGTCAGTCCCTCCCTACCTAGCTTGTCACATACCTAATAGGTTTGTGAGTTTGTGTATATTTTTACTGCTTCACTGTCTGTATTGCTTATGTTTGTCCATTTAGTTATTACACTTTGTTTATCAAAGCAGATTGTTTCATAGTGCACATTATCTTAATTTCACACTACTGATGTATTTGAAACTAGGGCTGAACGATTAATTGCATTTGCGATAATATCGCGATATGAAAATTTTTTATTTTTCAATCGCAGAGGCTGCAATTACACGGTCATGTGACAGGCGAGAGTAAAGGGGTGTGTTCGACTTGAAGATCAGATCGGTGTATGACATCAAAGTACGGCGAGCGAGAGAGGGTGTGTTCGACTTGAAGATCAGATCGGTGTATGACACACAACGATCGGTCTAAGCAGCGCTGCTTCAAGTCGAGCGCGGGCCATCAGCAGAAAAAGAAAACAGTAAACAGCCAAAGGACGTAACTTAGGATGGGAGATGGATCGGTTTGAGAAAGGGAAGAGAAAAGCCATAGATGAAGTCGCACAGACCCAGGCAGGTGCTGCTGTGATTGTAGTTGTTAAAAATGTAATTCATATCAATTCATGCATCACCTAATTTCATCGTAACATAGAGGCCTGACCTACAGAAAAGAACATTTATGTTTAATCTATCTAATAGTGTGTTGGTCATACTATACAATGATTTATAGCTTGTCTTTGTTGAATAATACAGAACATAAAGAGCTTTTAAAAAAAATTGCATATTAAATCGCAATCGCAATATTGGTAAAAAAAAAAATCGCAGATTATTTTCCAAAATCGTTCAGCCCTATTTGAAACCAACTTCCTAAGGCATTTGTGGACTGATTCTCTTTGATATTTTGATTGTAATTTAAATTAAATAACCAATAATATAAATAAAATAAACTAAATAAAAGAAAAAAGTCAAACTAAAAACAAATGTAAACAAAAGGACATCTATTGAACTACAAAACGATAACTTTAATAGACCACTGGTGCTAATGTATTTTTGTGTTTCCCCCTGTTAAGTCAGTTTTCAGCTTGTCACTTTTTTTTGTTTTTGTTTTTCATAAAGATGCAGGGTCAGTCTCCTCCTGCCCCCATACGTGGCTCCAAAAAAGCAGGAGCGGATGAGGAGGGAGATGCAGCTGAAGAAGAGGAGGTGGACAGCGGAGCCGGAGACAGCATGGACCTGCTGCCCAGAACTGATATCAGGTCTGTGAGTAGGGGTGTGCCATATTATACAGTCCACGATGATACCGGTATAAATTTTTACATGATAAAAAGTAGTGTCATATCGCGATATCAATGATATAGCGACGCGATGACGTATGGCGGATATACATTCCCTAGCGTGCACAACAACAACGCCACAAACCCAATAGGTGTGTTCGACTTGAAGCAGATGCCACAAACCCAATAGGTGTGTTCGACTTGAAGCAGCGCTGCGCAGACTGATCGGTGTATAAAATCAAAGTATCGCGAGAGCGGTTCTACAGCATATTTGAGCACACACTCTTAACTTAAAAAATAGGCGAGGCGCATATCTTTAGCGAAGCGGCGCGGAGAGTGAACACTGGTGTAAACACAAGCATTGACTAGAGTGGCCGCATCTGAGACGTAACGCATCGCAGACGAGTGCAGTGTAAATAAGGGGTAAGTCATTTTCACGGTATTTTGACGTCATACACCGATCGGTCTGCTTCAAGTCGAACACAAAGCTGCTGCTGCTGCCACCTTATGACAATAGATTTACACTTCAAATTAGGTAGTCTGTTATCGATGACAGTAGCTCATTGGAAAAGGCCTTCATTTTGTTTGCACTAATGAATGCTGCTGCCTGCCAGCTGCAATCACCAATAAAACGTTGTTCCATGTTTTTTTTTTTATATATATCGTCATAAATATTATCGCAAATATTCTTGAAATATCGTGATATAATTGAGGCTTTATCGCCCACTCCTATCTGTGAGAGTGTGGCAGTGCTTCACAAAACGTTTTCTTTTCAAATGTTACGTTCATCAGGCAGTTTTGGGATCCCAGTGCGAACAAACCGTTCAAATTAAGAGTCCGATTCTTGTTCACAGTGATAAAATCACATTGGACATGGTGTCAAAGATCAGCGACAAGAACTGGAAGATCAGGAAGGAGGGGCTTGATGAGGTGGCAGCCGTCATTTCTGAGGCCAAATTCATCCAGGCTAACATCGGCGAGCTGCCAATGGCATTGAAGGGCCGTCTCAGTGATTCCAACAAACTACTGGTAATTCAAATTATTTCAACTAAACCAGATTTAAACATTTTATTTCTGACATTAGATAGTTTGTGCTCTCTATTGCCATTCAGGCATTTCAGTTGTAGCATTCAATTAAAGGCATGGTTGTAATCATATAACATGTGTGTGTAGGTCCAGCAGGCTCTCAATATTCTGCAGCAGATAGCTACTGCCATGGGCCCGTCTCTCAAGCAGCATGTCAAGAACATGGGAATTCCAGTCATTACGTTTCTTGGTGACAGCAAGGTATGAAACACTTAAGAGTCTGTTTGTTACACTTGTGGTGTGGCATCACGTGCACTTGTGCTGCTTGTCTGGCTCTTCAGGTAACCTACAGCTAGAGAGAGTGAATTGTTTCTAATTTTCTTGAAATTTGACTTTTCAGGCTAACGTCCGTGCTGCAGCCTTGTCAACACTGAACGCATGGGTGGAGCAGACTGGAATGAAGGAGTGGCTTGAAGGAGAGGACCTATCAGAGGAACTCAAAAAGGAAAACCCCTTCCTCAGACAGGAGGTACAGCATTCATGGTTTACCCTGTAATGCCTGGTATATGAAACGAGTCAGTCTAATTTTATGAAATGGAAGAATTTATTGAACCTTTAGGCAAATTATTAAAAAGGAAAATAAAATGGCATCATGAGAAAATATGGAGCTCATGCTTATGGAAAAAAACCTGGCGGAAACAATTTTTTAAAAACAAAAATAACCTTAAATTAATTTTACTTGATCAATGATCACAAGCTAAAATGCTGTTAAAATTCTGTAGCTGCTGGGCTGGCTTGCTGAGAAGCTGCCCACCCTGCGTACAGTGCCTACAGACCTCATGCTGTGCGTGCCTCACCTGTACACCTGCCTGGAGGACCGCAGCGGAGACGTGCGCAAAAAAGCTCAGGATGCACTTCCCTCTTTCATGATGCACCTGGGCTATGAGAAGATGATCAAGGCTGCTGGCAAACTGAAGGTAAGAGGGAAAAGTATGTTCAATTCTCTGAATATAATTGTAAAAAAAGCATTTCTTTAAGCATTTATACGTGTCTTTACTTTCCTTTTCGATCACTAATGCATCCTGAAAAAAGTATGATTTTCATTCAATGTTATCGTAGATGGTTAATAAGACCAAAACGCATGGATCAACTTTTGACCATAGAAAAGCAGTCATGCAACATCAGTCTCCCTCTTGTCTTTCTGCAGCCGGCGTCAAAGGACCAGGTGGTTGGCATGCTGGAGAAGGCCAGGGCCGTGATGCCAGCCAAGCCTGCAGTTCCTGTCAAAGCTGCAGCTTCCAAACCCGCCTCCAGTGCCCCTGCTGCCAAACCAGCCTCAGGTTCATGCACTTTCCCTTTAACCACAGCTAACATGACCACTACTTCCTGGCTGGTTTATTGAACACATTTATATTTGCATGGTTGTTAATGTGAACATATGCACTCCATAAATTTACCCTTTTTTGCAGTTATTGATTTTATTTTTTTTGGGAGGGGGGGTAATTATGTGTCTCTTTCAGAAAAATACAAAAGGGCTTTTTTCTTTATCTATTTATTTATTGGTTTAAGGAAAATGTAAATTAAAAACTCTGATTTGAGATCTTTTAAAGATGCTGGACTCAACTTGAAAGTCTTTTTATTTTACAGCTCCAGCCAGGAACCAAAGTCCCAGTGAAGATTTTAGTGAACCAGAACCCAAACCAGACACTAAGAAAGCTAAACCAGCAGGTCCTGCGGCTAAAAAGGTGTGGCACATTTCAGTGTTTCTGCTTTGCCTGGTTTGTTAGGGAGTTGCTGCTCATGAGAGATTTAAAACCTTTTCCCAAATTGTGATCTGAAACATCAGTTCCATAATACACAAGGGACTGTTCATGGGAAGACGATGACTGTTCTTTTGCAGTTCCAAAATAAGAAGCCTCAATTGAATGTGAATTTAGATTTTGGCCGACTTTCTAAAAGTATGAAGAGTCCGAGGATGAATTGGGTTCCGCATTTGTTTTAAATGAGTGTTGCTCTCTAAAGTGTAATTTTGTGCACTAGAGAGAGAGCATGGAGCTCAAGGTGAAGGGAGAGAAAGATAATGCTAAACAAAACAGGCTCTCGAGAGGGACGCCTAACAGCGAGATGGTGTATTAGAATCTGGTATGAGGTGGCGCGTTTGGTGTGGAAGCACTGCATGTAATGTAAACTGATTCACAACATTTCTGTAATCCCATTTTCCTTATTTAGCTGTAATGGTCCAATCCAAGTTTGGTAGTCAGTGGAAATTATTACAATTATTGTAATGAGAAACGATTATAAACCTGTTGTAGTGTTGTCACGGTACCAAAATTTCAGTATTCGGTACCAATACCAGTGAAAATCCACTGTTCTCGGTACCAATTTCGGTACCAAAGCAAAACACAAAAACATGCTAATTGAACAACATTTTTTATTAATAACGTTAAACAAAAATTAAATACAAAACCAATGCCATTCTTTATACTTCAAGGGGATGAGTGTCGGCTGTACAGTTCGCAATACTATTACAATATAGATTAATGTACATAAATCCATATTGTAAAAGTATTGTGTATAGTATAGCTCTACAAAAATGTGGGGTTTGAGTTTTTGTTTTTTCTGCAAACATGGATTACATTAAAAGTAACGGTAAAGAATTTCACCGTTACAAAAAAATCCAATGCTGTAATTTTTTGCTTTATATTCAGAGCAGGGTTATTGTTGACTAAAAATCATTACTGAAACATTTCTCTTTTTAATTTAAGTTGAAGTACTAAAATAACTAAAGCTAGATATTAAAAACAAAAATATTAATAATTACAAACTAAAACTAGATACTAAAACAGTTACTGAAATAGAAACAAAACTTAATCTAATTCAAAATATTAACAAAACTATAATAGTTTATCAATGATACTAAAATGACACTGCATCAACGAATTTTGAAAAAAAAAAAAACGTAAAAACGCAGTACAACTTTGTTTTTTTTTTTACATTAATAAATTAATTTTTACCGCAGTATGTTAACTGAGTTTAACTCACTGTGCTTATTTGTTTGTTTCCAATCTGGCAACACTGCTTAGTCTATTTCTTGCTGGAAGAACGTTTGTTCAAAGCCAAAGTTCTGAAAACGTTATCTGGGTAGCTGTTTTAAATGTAATTTTAAAAATGAAAAAAAAAAAAAAAAAGTGTTAGTTTACACATTTTGACATTGCACCCACTTCGTGCAATGACACGTGTTTTATCTTTTCAACACACTAATGATTTTTATTGAGCTTTTGATCGACCCAAGTTCGTTTCCTCACGCATGTTTACACCGGAACTTATTGATTGAAATAAGTATATACCCTCATAATGTAATCTTCACACACGGTAGGAGCTCTTCGAGTGTTTACCGGGTGACCTCCCGTTCTGACACACTCAGCGACGCCTCATTGGATGAACTCATTTATAGATACGAGCTGAAGCCGCTGGAGTCAGAGCCTCAGAGGCAGACGGCCAACACAAACGCAATGGGACATTCGCGTTCCTTCACATGCGTTGCATTTCTTCTGATTGCACCAGACCTCTGGATTCTGGTTATTTAACGTTATCTTCCCTCCGACGGCCAAACCTCTCATCATCAATAATAGCACTCCTCCGCTTATCATAGGTAAGCAATCTTACATTCATAGTTTGGATATTTAAGTTGAGAGTTTGTTTAATGTGTTTTCTATATTGGTTCATTAATTTAGTAGGAAAGAATATCAAATTATTACATAAGGCAGGTTAGAAAAGATAACAGATTGACCTCTCATGCACTTTTAGACCAGTTCTGTCTGTGATAACAAAATATGTATCTGCTTAATTACATAAATGTTTAATTTTTGACCCCTTTTGAACAGTACCTGGAAATCTGGGTAATCGCCTTGAGGCCAAAATAGACAAGCCCACACTGGTACACTGGATGTGTTACAGGAAAACCGAGGACTGGTTCCCTCTCTGGATTGACCTAAACATGTTCATGCCCATTGGAATTGATCATATAAGGTAAACTCACTTTGAAAACTTTAAACAAATCTTTATAAATTTCTGTCACTAAAACTGTAATGCCTCCTTGCTGAATAAAAGTATTCATTTCTTTTAAAACAAAAAAACTTAGTGTATGTATTTATATATCACTATTTTTTATGCTTGGAATGTATACTACTCAATATTTAAACTTGTTTTGTCTCATGTGCGCAAATTCACAGAGCAACCCTTTCTGGGTACCTCTGATTTATTAACCGCTGTTTCCTAATAATCCTCAGTTCTGTATTTCAGGTCATTGACCTTTTGTCTATTGTTTTTGGAGGGTTCTCAGAGACCAATGTCATAAGTCAGGCCAGTGTATCATAATAATCAATATTTAGTCGCACTCTACTGTCCTAGCTAGGTTAAGAAGAACAACGTCAAATCAGGTTATCAGAAGCTCTGATATATTTGAACAAAAGCCTCCCTGCTTTTGTAACCTTGAAAGAAAACAATTTCTTGTTTTTCATTGGCTCAGGCTTGATTGTAACATTTGTTTCTTTTGTGTAGAATTGTGTACAACAGGACAACTCGCAATACTTCTAATGCACCCGGGGTGGAAGTAAGGGTCCCTGGATTTGGACAGACGCACCCTATAGAGTTTCTTGACTTAAACAACTGACAGGTGAGTATAACATCTCAAGTAATTGTGTTATTGGCAGCCATATCACCCTGTAGCCCAAGACTGGTTACCCACTGAAGTTAATGTGCTGTTAAATCTGAATATTCAGCAGCCATTACTCCAGTCTTCAATGTCTCATGATTAATATCATTAATATTGAAAACTGTGGAAACATAGAAAGAATATTATATTATTAAGCAAATTCATTCAGTTCGGTCCTTCCATTAGTAGCAATGTTTTTTAGTATCACTGATACAGTTGCAAAGGGGCAGAACATTTCCAGAAACTTTCCAAAAATGTAAATATTTTCTGAAAGTTAAAAAAAAAAATCTCGAATTTTTCTAGGAATTTACTGAAAATGTTCTGCCTCTTTGCAACCCTAGTCATTGATATACTATTATAGTTTGTGTTAAAGCAGCACTATGTAACTTTTGGCGCTCTAGCGGTTAATAAACAGAACTGCACACATCCCGCGGAAGAACATTCTAACCGGAGCTACTTCTCTAAGTTTATGTCTATGGCGATTCACGCAGGTATGTGTTACTCCGCAGCGGCGAGGACCCGAACAGGCTACAATAGTCCAAATAGAAGTACTTATTATAAATGTACTGTAGTGATTCGGAATAAGACAAAAATGTGGTTTGGAAGATGAATTCATGATGTACTCGCTCATTATATACATTTTGCAAATTTTGAACACAGAAAAAGTTACAAGGTGCTGCTTTAACATTCTGGATTAAATTTTATTTATAGTTTTTCTGTTGTAAATTAAATTTTATTTGACGTTTTAGTAATTTTGTTGTGTGTTTTTGTCTTTTTTTATTAGTTTTTTTTATTTATTTTACAAATTAATTTTTTATTGTTAACAATACTATCCTTTTTACATAATAAAAATTTTGGGTGACCTATTTCTTTAACATCTATGAAATTTTTTTTATGGAGTTTTGATCTTTATGCCATTTCAGGTGAAAACGATGGCATACCCTTCGTGTCCAATATAAAAATCTGCGAAGAGCAACGGATGACCTCCACAAATCCGTGGATGATCCCTTCTGAAGAGGCATGGTCCAGTGATCACACCTTCATCTCCACCCCCTTTTTCAACTACACCAACCAGGACTATCAACAGTTCTTCAAAGACATCAACTTTGAGGATGGCTGGTATATGTGGGAGGACTCCAAAAACCTCACAGCCGGTCTGCCCTCACCTGGCGTCGAGGTCTACTGCCTCTATGGGGTGGGCCTCCCTACACCTGTCACGTACGGGTATGACGAACAGTTTCCAATCGCTGATCCCATAGATATTATTTACGATGACGGTGACGACACCGTTGGCAGTCGCAGCATGAGTCTCTGTAAGCGCTGGATGGAGAAACAGGAACAAGCCGTGCATGTGACAGAGTTCAGAGGCATGGCTCATTTGGACATGGTCTTTAATCACAAGGTTCTCACCGCAATCCAGAGAATTTTGGAGGGAAAATACCATGAGAAAACGAATGACAGCTCTGAAGATCCTCCATCTCTTAGCCTAGGTTTTGTATGACATTTTCCCAGAAAGTATGTCTTACACATCTCTTTGTATTAGTTTATATTAATAGGCATGATATAGTAATTTTTTGCTTTGTTACAGTGTATTATACAGAATTTATCAAATGTATTTAATCTGTACATTAAAGATTATACACTCTAAAAAATGCTGGGTTAAAAAGGGACAAACCCAGCTATTGGGTTGTTTTGACCCAGCGGTTGGGTTGTTTTGACTCAGCGGTACTCTGTCTCCTCTCCACCAATAAGCTGGTGTGTGGTGTGTGGTGGGTGTTCTGGCGCACTATGGCTGCCGTCGCATCATCCAGGTGGATGCTGCACACTGGTGGTGGATGAGGAGATACCCCCTGACAATGTAAAGCGCTTTGAGTGCTTAGAAATGTAATTGCGATTAATCATTTGACAGCACTAAAAAAATACAGCATATTAAATATGTATATATTAAATAAACAAAATGAATAAATAATAAACACAATAAAATGGCAACATTAATAATGATTATTATAAAAGAGCATTGATAATGTTATACATGTGCATATTCACACAGATTTTGGAGGAACCAGATCCACTTCAACCACACAGAACAATCTACCAACATGCTAAAAAGCATTTCAAACATCTTAACAACAACATAGGAACGCCCTGGCAACTCCATAGCAACACACTGGCAACTATTCACACAGTGTTCTTTCTGTGTCCCACAAACAACTATGTGAATGTTTCTGTTTGGTACCACGTAGATGAGCAGGAGGAATATTTTTCACGTTTGAAGGACCTGGTGGAGGAGATGCACGATGAGTACAAGCAACCGGTCTACCTTCTGGGCCACCGTATGGGCAACAACTACATCCTGTACTTCCTCAACCAGCAGACTCCGCACTGGAAAGACCACTACATTAAGGGCTTCATCTCTCTGGGAGCACCCTGGGGTGGCGCTGTGAAGACCCTCAGAGTCTTAGCATCAGGTACAGTGAAGAAAGCATTATCCATAATACTGTCATATAATTTTTTTTAATGAAAAACACAGTTAAACATTTATATTATGGTTATATTTAACCCAGCATTTTTTAGAGTGTAGCCACCATAGCTCTTAAAGTGTGAAATGTACTAGATGTTTCTTGTTTTGTATAACATAGCATAACTTAAACTCTTTATGCTACCATAATATGTTAATTACATTTCATATATATATATATATATATATATATATATATAAGGAACATTGAACCGTTAAATATATTATAGACTACAGTATATTCCTGCATCTGTTTGGGAAAAGGTTCAGATGCACGATGAGTACAAGCAACCGGTCTACCTTCTGGGCCACCGTATGGGCAACAACTACATCCTGTACTTCCTCAACCAGCAGACTCCGCACTGGAAAGACCACTACATTAAGGGCTTCATCTCTCTGGGAGCACCCTGGGGTGGCGCTGTGAAGACCCTCAGAGTCTTAGCATCAGGTACAGTGACAGCCTTCATTTGAAATACAGATACAGATGTATATAAGGAACATATTTTTTAGGCTGTGACATTGTTAAACTACTAGTTTAACGACTGCTTACAATAAAAACATAAATATGTTTATCCATATTAGTGGTGCATTAATGTGTCCATGTTTTTCATATGCCTATCTGCACACAGTACAGATCATATTTGCTGAACTCTGTAACCTTTGAACCACTTTAGGAGTTCTAAGTATGATACACGTCAACATTTTCCCCCTGCCATTATTTTAGGGGGGCTGCCCGCCCCCCTTGAAGGTCAAGTTAATTTTATTTAATTATATTTTCTCTATAGCGCCAGATCACAACAGAAGTCATTTAAAGTTACCTTTCTTATAGAACATGTCTATACCTTGTTCTTTCATTAAGCAAACTAAATAGCCTTATGTTATTTATCTTATTTACACGACGGCATGTGATTTCAGTCTCTAGTTATGGTCGCGCTCTCTGCATCTCACACAGCGGAGTTCCGCCCGATGCGCGCGCTCACACACACACGTGAGCCCACTCCCACTAGTACTTGTAAATATAAAGCCGCAAAACGATTCATATTTAAATATGAATTCTGCGTGTCTCTGTGTTAATGAATGACGCAGACGCGCGGTTTTGTGTAGTACTCGTACTGAAACGCTCGTGACGCTTCCGGTGATATTAACCTCTGCCGTCTCACTAATGAGGACATAAAACATGAACAACATCTCCAGAACTGCTCTGAGAGTCACTTCATCAGCATTTGACCGTTTCATTTCAGTAAAACTATCATCATGTAATACACTCACAGAAATGTAATGGTATTCACGGCAACCCGTCAAAATAAAAGTTCGGTTTAACTTGAGGGCATTGTGGCAGAAATATATTACTGTTGAGTAGAATGTACGTAACAGACTGCTACTACTACTACTAAAATTATAAAAACCTTATTTTTAAGGAATAAGCATTCAATATGTCTTCAATGTTTTAATTGTAATATTAAATTACCTTTATTTTCCCCAAAAAATTAATTTGTTTAATTTTCATTACTTAACAGATAGATTAAATGAATGCCTTATGAATGCAAAATGTAAATACACAACACAGAATTTCTGAGCAAAAAAATCATAAGGCTATTGTAAGAATAAATGAAACATGTTTTATGCTTTCAAATAATTAGACATGCTAAAACAGAATTTGGTTACAATAAAACATAAGGTTGGACAAATAAAACATTTTATAGGGCCCTAAATGTAATATTTGTTAAACTTTTACTAAATTGATGTTAAATTGTTTAAGTTTCATGCTTTTTGATTAATAAAATGTCATTTAACCATTAAAAAGGAGTCCAGAAAAAAAACCCCGGAATCTACCCCCCTCCCCCAAAGCCGTAAACCTAGGGGAAACACTGATCAGTAACTTGTTTTTGTATTTTTTTCCTCCTTAAACCACATGATCTTTGAACATCATCCTCACATGGAGTGAAACAAAGCAACCTGCATGTGCAATATGACTAATTCTATGATCATCCCCTTAACCCGTGACTACATTCAAAATTGACTTCAAAATGCTTACTACACAATGAAACAATAAGAACACACATTTTCGTTAAAATATATATATACATATGTGTCATTGTTCTGTTAGTAGCATGTTATTTTAGTATCATTGGTATACTATTATAATATTTTATTTTTGAATTAGATTTTATTTTTATATTACCGATTTTCATTTGAAAGTTTTAGTAATTTTGTTGCATGTTTTTGTCCTTTTTATTAGACTTTTTCTTTTTCAAACTTGTCTATGTATTATAGTTCTATACTTAATGTATAGTTTTAAGTTTTAGTTGTAACTTCTTTTTAGTTGATTTGGTACATCAACTAAAAATAAATGAAAAATGGTAACTAGCTGAAGTTGGAGTTTTTATTTGAGTTAATGTTTGTTGTTTCAATTAAAGTTTTTATTCATCTTTTTTTTCTATGGTTTTAGTGGTAGTTTTAGTTAACAATACTCTGGTTGTAGCATAGTTATTGAAAACTAAAACTAAAACTATTATTGTCATTTCAGTTGAACTACTAAAATTACTAAAACTGAAATAAAATAATATAGAAATATAAAAGAAAACGAATAAAAATGTATAAAGCACATAAAAACATGACGAAAACTTAACAGATAAAAATAACTGACAAGAAAACTGACAATATATAAATAAAAGATCATTCAAAATATTAATACGAACTATATAAGTATATAGATAATACTAATTTAGCATGGCTGGAATTGACCAGTTAGTATCAATGATCAGAACTACTGTTCTTTTTCTTTTAATAAAATACATTTTACTCAAATTAATTGAGAAAGAGAATATTTGAGATTTCAAATATTATTCAGATAATTTTTCAAAACAAAACAAAAAAAATGTAATTCGGGCAATATCATTTTGCAAACTAATTTGCTATAGGTTTCCTAAAGAATAAATTAAGGTCTGTGATCATTATTATCTGAATATGTTTTTACGTTTTATTCTGAAACATAAATAACATACAGTCCGTCCTTAGCTGTAGTCCCTAATTAGCATCTTAGATTTTCAAAGCACACAGTGATTTCGAAGTTCACATCTGATGTATCTATGACTATGTGTAATTTATGCTGCAGAAAATAACATCTCTGTTACATTAATTCTTGCAGCATTTTTTGCGATAATCGAACTGTCTCTCAAAGCTCCGCCCACCGACCCGATATGCGCTCTCCCATTGTTTATTCGCGTCTAGTTGCTTCACCGCATTGTCTCTGTGCTTATCACGCCGTCACTGTTCCTCAGACCCAGAAGGGACACTAGGGATGGGCGATACCACTTATTTTGTTTTCGATACGATACCGATATTTTTCAAGGCAGTATCATCGATACCGATACGATACTTCTGAACTAAACTTTTAAATGATGAAAATTATTAAATTACTAAGCGTAAAATGGGTAATGATAACCATTTAACTTTGTTTAAAACACAGTTTAACATTCAATACGCCTTAATTGTAATTTATTAGGTTATATTTTTGTTTACACATGGTTCAAATGTGTTTTTGTTTACACATGATTCAAATCTACAAATACTACAGATGAACTATGGTCATTTTAGTAAAACCATGGTTCATTATCATAAGGGACTGCCAGTGACCGGCTGTTGCATCCATAAAATGCAACCTTTTTGTCCTGACAGTGTATGATTTCTATTAACATTACAGAATAGAACATGATCTATATTATCGTTCAACGTTCAATTTAAATAACTGTAATTGTACAAACTATGTAGGCTACGATTTCAATTTGTTTATTGTGAAATAACTCTGTCCTCTGATAAGCATTGTTCAGGGCTGCCGTTCCCAAAAGCTTTAATGCTTTCTTATGATACTTTTGGGAAACACAGCCCTGTTTGAATGCACTTTTAGAAGTGAGTGAACGCTCTCTGCGATTGATTGGTTCTGTCTTGCAACATTTGCATGTGTTCAGATGAGCAGGAAAATAGTTCTATCCTACACAATTACTTGCGAACAAAGGTTATTCGTCCAATTCAATGCATTTGTACGCATTATAATTATTATTTTAAATAAACAAAATCACTGGTAAATAAAACACACCTCAGTATCGATATTTTTAGTTTGAGTATCGATACTTTCGATACTCACGTCAGTATCGATATATCGATACTTAGGCTCGATACGCCCATCCCTAAGGGACACTACTCCGGATCATTCCCAGACCACCTCACGATGGACAGATAAACAGGAATGCACCCTTGATCCTGTGAGCCACTGAAAGAGATGCTTTCCTGCCATCGGTTGATCCTCGCGTCGCTCCAGCTGTGTTTGTTGTTGTTGTTGTTGTTGTTGTTGTTGTTATTTACCGACAGCAGAAGTTTGAAATGCTCACCGGGGAAAGTGTGCCCGGACCGACCGCCTGTGGTTCTCAGTAAGTTCGTTTATTACAGCACACCCTCTTATGTTGAAATGTCCTGTTGCTTTTCTGTACTTGACACCAGACTCATGATGAACTGTCAAACGGGCTATTCAAAACCTACCTAGACAACATTTCCGCTGTTCAGGGAGGCAGCTCACTAGTTGCTCAAAAGTTGTGATGGCCAAAATGTTGTATAGATAGCGTTACATTAGGATTTAGTGGCTTTAACAAAAGCCATGAATAGACGGTGACCAATTACCAGTAGAGACCAACAGGCGCCTTTACAGTTTCCATTAAAACCAATAAAATTTTCATTATAACCAGTAAAACCATTACAAATTATGTGATGCGTTCTATTTTTTTTTCCAACAGAGGATTGAAATAAATGTATTTTTGTGTGAACTAAAATACTTGAAATCTACATAAAAAGAGCAGAATGCAAAATGTATATGACAATGATAAGCATAAACCTAGAATCTAGAAACCTGAAACAACAGAATTATTTCATTTGAGTATTCATATGCCTCTCTCTCTCTGTGTGTGTGTGTGTGTGTGTGTGTGTCATGTTAATCAGACTAATCACCTTATAGGCTACTTCATTTACTCTATTTTCTAACTCAATAGCTCTCAAATGTAACCCGTTGTAGAATCTCTGCTGTCTCTTTATGAATAAATGGATTATTCATGCCAGACATTGCGGAGTGATAAATAGCAGTGAACGCTCGGACCTGGGATTTTACTATATCTACATAAAAAGAGCAGAATGCAAAATGTATATGACAATGATAAGCATAAACCTAGAATCTAGAAACCTGAAACAACAGAATTATTTCATTTGAGTATTCATATGCCTCTCTCTCTCTGTGTGTGTGTGTGTGTGTGTGTGTGTCATGTTAATCAGACTAATCACCTTATAGGCTACTTCATTTACTCTATTTTCTAACTCAATAGCTCTCAAATGTAACCCGTTGTAGAATCTCTGCTGTCTCTTTATGAATAAATGGATTATTCATGCCAGACATTGCGGAGTGATAAATAGCAGTGAACGCTCGGACCTCGGATTTTACTATACACTCTTAAAAATAAAGGTGCTTCAAAAGGTTCTTCACAGCGATGCCATAGAAGAACCATTTTTGGTTCCACAAAGAACCATTCAGTCAAAGGTTCTTTAAAGAACCATCTCTTTCTAACCTTTTTATAATCTGAAGAACCTTCTTTCACCAACAAAGAACCTTTTGTGAAACAGAAAGGTTCTTCAGATGTTAAAGGTTCTTTATGGAACCATTTAGACAAAAAGGTTCTTCTATGGCATCGTGAAGCACCTTTATTTTTAAGAGTGTAGTGCTATAGGCTACATGCTGTGTATAGTGAGAGAGGCGGGCAAAGGTAACCTGATGTAACTGTTTGCTTTTTTCCTTTTAGCTTTTCCCAACCGCCATTATCTTCATTTCTTTTGCTTGTCATCACGAGCCCACTCTCCTTCACATCAGTTTTGGTTTCTTATAAAAATAGATTGCTTTAGCGCTCCCCCTTTGTTGGCCGTCAGCGTCACTTAATCTGACACTTTTTCTTTGATGATGAACCAGCCAGGCCAGGATTTCTCTAGAACATCCAGATGGCCAGTCCGCCCCTGGTTCCTGTGAAAAACTGTTCCTGTGGGTGGAGTTTACGTGAATATTCATTAGTTCCCTTGTTAGTTCCCTTGCTGTGGGCGTGTCCTTGAAACAACGCACAAACGAATGGAACTAAAAATATTAGTGCACGCTCCTCAAATCGCTACTTGTTTAATGGATTATTTTGAACAGGTAATGAAGTGTCTTTATTTATGAAGGGGCTTTATTTTTAATAGTTTGATTTGATTAGCCTACCTAGATGTCATTGGAGACTAGTACAGTTTGTATACAACTATGCCTGATACAAACCACTACAAATGTATCTGTGGCCTAATAAAATTGGTGTGAGCATCCTGTGTCATTCTTTCTTTAATCTTTTTTTTAAAGGGGTCCTATTATGCTTTTTCCCTTTTTCAGCTTTAGTTAGTCTGTAATGTTGCTGTTTGAGCATAAAAAAGATTTGCAAAGTTACAAAGCTCAAAGTCCACTTCAAAAGGAGATACTTTATTTAACAGAAATCACTTTTCAAAAACTACAACGAACGACTCGTTTGGACTACAACTAGCATATTTTCCAGGATTTGTGATATCACAAGGAGAGAGGTGTTGTAATAATGTATAATATATGAAAAAGAATGTGTTTTTCGAACAACCTAGTATGAGAGCCTGTTCTAGTACACCCCCAAAACAAAATCAAGACTTTGTAAAAGAACACAATAGGACCCCTTTAAAAAAATAACCAGTTTTTACCAGCATCCACAGCCCCATCAGTATTTTTTTTTTTAATTATTCTGAATATCAGGTCAAATTATTAAAGTGACACAAAATGTACATTTACTTCTGTCACATATTTTCTCCTATTACTACTACTATTATTATTATTATTATATTTTTTATCTATTATTATTATAGTTTTTTTTAAACACCAAAATCTTTCCACATAAGCCTGTTTGGGAATCAAAGTACTAATAGATTATAATATATTGAAGGTAGAAATCCACCCAAAAATGATAATTC
This sequence comes from Sinocyclocheilus grahami, assembly GCF_001515645.1. Lineage (NCBI taxonomy): Eukaryota > Metazoa > Chordata > Actinopteri > Cypriniformes > Cyprinidae > Sinocyclocheilus > Sinocyclocheilus grahami. The sequence goes on from NW_015505292.1 coordinate 1,300,739, forward strand.
TGTCATCATTTACTCACCCATTTGAAACCAGTATGAGCAACAACAACAACAAAAATTTTTTTTTTAACAAATAACATGTTATCTTTTTTAGTAAGCGTTTTATTTTTATTGTTTCAAACTATACTCAAAAATTATATTGTAGATCACATAAATATTAATTACATTCATGATTTTGCTTGACAATCCTCATAAGGCTGCGGTTCTCTCGGTTGGTTGTGCATCTTTTTCTTCCACACTTTTTCCTTCCACTCAATTTTCTGTTAACATGCTTGGATACAGCACTCTGTGAACAGCCAGCTTCTTTGGCAATGAATGTTTGTGGCTTACCCTCCTTGCGAAGGGTGTCAATGATTGTCTTCTGGACAACTGTCAGATCAGCAGTCTTCCCCATGATTGTGTAGCCTACACTGACAAAAAAAAACCTGTTGGATTAACATTTAAAAAAAAGTACATCGGTTGCACTTATTTTTATTACATTCTCTCAACATAATTTATCTCTGTTTATGTTACTTAACTTTTGTTTGTCAAATTAACATGATTTTTTAATGTTGTTTTTATGCTTTTTGTGCCACATACCTCCTGTTGATTTAACATGATTTTTGTTTAAATAAAAGCTTTATCCACTATAGGCAGTGGTGTTTTAATAAATTAAATAGAACTATGATCAAATGTATGATAAATCCAGATAAAATTAATAACAGAATAAAAAAAAGCTTTGGTAAACTATAAGTACTACTTTTTAAATAAATAAAAGCATTTTAGCACCCTAATATTTTAGATTTTCTTGGAAAGAAATACTGTATTTTTTCAATAGTACACAACAGTTCATACATATTACAAATATACAGGAGACATGTTACAGACATAGCTAATTTGTTTGAAATGCATCTGTTAAAGTATAATATAAGCCCATATAAAAGCAAAATCCAAAACTAAAACTTAATTCCCCTCAACCCACGCCCCCCAAAAATTGCTTTATGTAATACAATGTTACACAATAAGAACAATAACAGCATAACTAATGTACTTCAAAAAACATTTCTACATTTTTTAGGAAGGACTTTCTTTGAAAGTGTGCCGATTTTAAAGCTCCACCATTATACACCTCAAATAAATACTTCAAGTTTAAATTCTGGTATCATTTACTCACCCTCAAGTTGTTCCAAACCTGTATACATTTCTTTGTTCTGCTGAACACAAAGGAAGGTATTTTGAAGGATGTTTGAGGCCAGACAGCTTTGGGGCACCATTGATTGCCATAGTAGGAAAAAAATACTATGGAAGTCAATGGTGCCCCTAAAACTGTTCGGTTATAAGCATTCTTCAAAATACATTCCTTTGTGTTCAGCAGAACAAACTAATTTATACAGGTTTGGAACAATTTGAGGGTGAGTAAATGATACCAGAATTTTCATTTTTGGGTGAATGTTCCCTTTCAGTTAGATGGGCAGTTGAATTGTGCAGTAGCTAATGCCAAGTTATCCAAATAACTGTAAGATTATCTGGCCCTCATTGACGATCCTGATGTCCCCTGGTCTATCGTGGGCATTGTCTCCTCAATGCATTCTGGGATGAGGGCTTCATTTGCAGCCTCGAGAATGCACAGTTAAAAAATGAGATTCAGTACAGAAATATTAAACTTAATTTCAATAATTTAGTAACGTCTGTATCCTGAGAAATGTGAACTTGAATATAATAAGAACCAGTCATGGTCAACAAATACTGATTACAGATAACTGTTATACCTCAGTTCTAGGATTGCGAATGGTAGGCCAAGAAATCCAATAGTGTCTTCCTACAACAAACTGTAAAATGATATTGCAAACTTTGAATACGTACATGGATAATGGCAGAAATGTCCAAATTGTGGATGTTTTGGTAACTCCAATCTAACTGCAACTGCTACTGTGCACCCTTAATACACTGACACATTCAATGGACAGGGAGAGAGAAAAATAATAGATTAATATTAACATTTGCAACATTGTCAGACAAAGATTTTAAAAGTAGCAAACATGTGATTTAAACCGATCAACTAAACATACAGATTACAGTATAGTTTCATAAATACCATTAATGTAGAGGCTTTGGACTGACAGTGAAGTGGATGTCAATAAGTGTACCTGTCTGGTGAAATATCAGATATCTGTAAAATATCAAAAGTATGCATCAGTTTTAAAACAGTTAACAATTATTAGAATTAAGACTATTGGATTATGCTCATCAAATTATATTAAGACGCATATCATTCAAAGTAGTCATCAGAGATGTACACATGTGAATGCAACCTCTTAAAACAAAAGTAAAAGTTTTTAATAATACTCACCACTACTAACCAGTATTCCAAAAAAAAAAAAACAGTCCAGGAGAATAAGGGGTCTTCAAAGGGCAGGAGAAACCAGACATCTAAACAGAACACATTAAAATGATAATTTTCTTTTAAACAAGCATTATACTGGATTTTTAATAATAAAACTGATTATTGGTTATGCTTATTGATGCTCATTGGTTTAAGCAATAGTTCTCTTTCAAAATGTTAAGAGATTTTTCAAAAGCCTGATATCATGTTTTTATGTGTATAAATTGTTTGAATATACTCTCTGAATTATGTGATTGCTGTCATATTACTAAAAAGTGCATTAAAATACATCTGTAAAAAAGTCTTATTCATTGTAAGTTAGCACCATTACTTAAATAACATCCTTGAACTCGCATCATCTCATGTGTCTGATCCACTTGGAGAAAGTCTCGCTGCACTTTTTTCACTCGTCCCCTGACTGCAGCCGCCTAACGTTACTCTCACCTGCATTTAGGCGAGGCGATGGGCATCTCAAATGAGCCCATCGTCTACGCCGGACGCGGCACGGCGCGACAAATCCCCGACAGTTAACGGATTTCCTTGTTCTATTTCTGACGCAGTTCAAGCTCTTTGCAACGGCCGCTTTGTGAGCGAGAGCAAGCGCAAATCCTGGCATCGGCAGGTCGCAGCGCCCCTTCCGGTGGCATCCCCAGCTGCCACTGGCAGCTGCCAGAGTTCGTGGCAGCTGCCACTAGTCGTTTCTGGCAGCTGCCAGAGTTCGAGGCAGCTGCCACGGTCTTTCTCACCGTTTCTGCGGTTTGCTCGGTAAAACTACACTGTTCTCAGTGGCGTGCGGTGATGTTTTTTTTTTAATGATGATGCAAAGTTCCCACAATTTTATTATTATTATTATTCTGTACATTTTTATGTATCAGTTGCCAGAGTTCTTGCCAGGAGTCAAAGGCAGCTGCCACGGTCTTTCTCACCGTTTCTGCGGTTTGCTCGGTAAAACTACACTGTGTATACTATATACAGGAGCGTTGCCATCATTTCAGAAGTGAGGGGGACAGAAATGTTTTATATACACACACACACACACACACACACACACACACACACACACACATATATATATATATTCATACCCCTTCATATATACTGTATATAGGAAACTTTATTTTGTCTCTTATTTCTTTTTTTTAATTGGCTAATAAATCAGATACACTGTTGGACAATAACCAATAAATGATTTGTTAATGTACTACAAATGCACTACTTTTTTTTTCATTTTTATCACATAATAATATATATATAACCTTACTGTTGTCATCTCCCTGCATTAAATAAACATTACATTTAAAAGGCAAAATACAATTATATTTTGAATTTTTACACTATGTAATATTCTGTTTCTCAAAACCAATAAATCT
>NW_015505292.1:1305151-1327228 GCF_001515645.1 Sinocyclocheilus grahami
CATAATAATGCACTAGTATGTGCTTTATGAGTACTAATAAACGGCTAATATAGTAATATGCAAGCAACTAGTTAATAACTAAAGTGTTACATTAAATAAATAAATGTTTTGTCACAGTGTCTGGTTGTGGTGCCCTGGACTGGCCACTTGAGGGCCACTCCCGTTTCTGTGTTACATGTGTTGAACTCCATTTCCCATAGTCCCTTGCCTGTCGTGTCTGTTATGATCATGATCTCCTGTTAGTCATTTACTCATCATCCCATCACTACATATACCATGCTCACTCTGTCTGTCTTTGCTGCAGTATTATTCGATTCTGATGTTTGTGTTTGATGTTGTTAAGGTTACATCGTGTTATCTGTTCCCTGTGTTTTGGATTACCTTTTGCCACGTTTCTGTTCTGTTTATTTTATACTTTAATAAACTGCACTTGGATTTATCCTTGTTTTCTCCTGCCATTCCATGACATGTTTGTGTTTGTGCATATATAACATTTAACATTAATTGACATGACATCTGGCACTCCTTATGTGTGTGTATGTTCTTTATGGGAAAATGCTTATGAAATTTAGTTTATTGGGTTCACATTCTGATCGTATCTGCTTGCTGGTATATAATATGCATCATCAAATCTTTTATTTACAAACAAAACAGTGTAGTTTACAGCAGAAACGGCGACAAACGATCGTGAGTCCTGGCAAGAACTGGCAGCTGATACATAAAAATGTATAATAATAATAATACAATTGTGGGAACTTTGCATCGTCATTTAAAAAAAAACATCACCGCACGCCACTGAGAACAGTGTAGTTTTACCGAGCAAACAGTAGAAACAGTGAGAAAGACCGTGGCAGCTGCCTCGAACTCTGGCAGCTGCCAGAAACGACTAGTGGCAGCTGCCACGAACTCTGGCAGCTGCCAGTGGCAGCTGGGGATGCCACCGGAAGTGGCGCTGCGACCTGCAGATGCCAGAGAGAGCGCCAGTCCCTGCAGGGCTTTGTTGCGTCCATTGTAGACAGCTTCAAGCTGTTGCAGCACGACAACGGTAACGACCGGTGTAGACACGGTTCAGTAACTGGCCTAATTACTTCTCTCCATAGTTCCAGGAGATCTTGGGAATCAGCTTGAAGCGAAACTTGACAAACCTAGTGTAGTGCACTTCATCTGCTACAAGAAGACCAAGGACTACTTCACATTATGGCTCAACCTGGAGCTGCTGATGCTGGTGGTCATTGACTGCTGGATTGATAACATGAGGAAAAGGGCAAAAGGGCATATCGGAAATCGGAAGTTGTTCATGTGATGTGGCTATTTAAATCCATACCATTTTTCTAAAACAAGCATCCTTCTTCTGCAACAACCTTAACATTCAGGTTCTGGAAGTAAAAAATGCCATTAAATTTTTTTTTCCATAAGGAAATGTCAATTATAATATATAAACCTTTAAGGACAGACCTATAGTTCCAAGGTTGTTAATCAGTGGTATATACTTTTATTGAAGCCATCTGTTCGCGTGTGCTAACTTATTTTTTAAAGAAATCGCATTTAACAGCCGAATTTGTAGTAAAAAACTACACTACCCATGATGCTAAACAGAAAATTCCACCAATCAGAGTTGCAGCTAACAAATCTTGCCAAAAGAATGTGCAGTAACTTTAAATATATTGTTTTCAAATATATAAATAGCAACTTGAAATGATAAATTACATTTTTCATTCGCAATGCTTCATGGGATTGTAGTTTTTCTCTCACTAAGCCATTAAGTACACACTCTTGTACCTTTGTCTTTTTGTTTAATTTTCAAATCCTTTTTTTTTTAGCTTGAAATAAAAGTTTGTAATGTTGTGAATCACATAGTAGCTGGTTGGCTTGGTCAATGGCTTAAAAATCTTTAACAAATATTTTTTTAAGAAATCTCAATGAGAAAATGAATAGACAAATTACTTCTGGCTCCAACGGCATTGAAAAAGTTGGCCGGCACTAATGCACTCTATTAAATGTAAAAATATAGACATGCTGTGCACTTTTTGAGATTGGAAGCTGACTTTTTCTCCTTATGACTTTTTATACCCTGTTTTGAATATGCAAATACATAATCCGCATATATTTTGTTTGCAGGCTACTGTACAATCGTACAACCCACCTCACTGAAGCTCCTCCGGGAGTGGATGTCAGAGTGCCAGGGTTTGGACAGACCAATAGTTTGGAATATCTGGATCCTAGTAAACGGTGTGTGGGTGAGTGCAAACTGGGTGTTTATCTTATTATGTTAATGTGTTGATTGGTAAAAGTTGTTTGACGAGAGCTTTGTCTGTTTCAGGCAGGTACTTCTTCACTATAGTACAAGAACTGGTTAACTGGGGTTATACCAGAGACGATGATGTTCGAGGTGCCCCCTATGACTGGCGTAAAGCCCCAAGTGAGTATCTTCATGATCTGTTTGTGCACACAAACAAAGTTCTCTTGTTTATTAATGTGGACTCTTTTCTTGATGTCTAACTTCTTATGTTTTTCTCCTGATCTGTTATCTGTTGATGAGAATAAGGAGTACTTCTTGCGTCTGCAGCAGATGATTGAGGAGATGGCTAATAAAGCTGGAGGTCCTGTGGTTCTCATTGCACACAGTATGGGGAATATGTACATGCTCTATTTCCTTAATCGCCAGCCACAAGCTTGGAAGGACCGGTACATCAAGGCATTTGTGTCTCTAGGGCCTCCATGGGCTGGAGTGGCCAAAACTCTGAAAGTTATGGCAACAGGTATGGGCCAAATTTGTTGTGGAAGGAGATTTTGTAGAAATGGATTTGTAGGTAAATGATGTGGCTCTCGTTTTTGTTCTATTAATTTATACAAAATGAATTAAAAAGTTCATTCACATATACAGTGGCTTGAATACACCTTTATTTTCTGAATTATAATTCAATTAATTTAACTGATATTTTTGAGGGCAGAAAGTCAAAACTGTCACGGTGAAGCAGTTCAAATTAATTTAGATATTTTTTGAGGGCAGAAAGTCAAAACTGTCACAGTGAAACAACTGTCCTCATTTTATAATGAATGAAAATGTACATAAAAAAAAAAACTAGTATTTTGTCAGTCTTGTATTATTATTTCTGAGGAAATATTATTTAATAATTATGCAATTAAATATGATTTTATTAATAATGTTACTTAATAAATATTTCTTTAACAAAACTCTTTTATAATATTTCTATTCATATTTTTAAAGCTTTTTTGTCATGTGGTTTGTCAACTCAATGTAATAATTGAATCAAGTCATTTATTTTTATAGCGCAGATATAATTAATGATATTTGTAAAAAAAAAAATGTTTTTTTAAATGTATACACGTACAAAGAAACAGCACATAAAATTAAACTTGAAAATTTGAAGTAGAAAATCTGAAATGGTATTGTCTTGTAAAACATACTTCAGTAATCTTGTAATTAAATTGTAAAACTAATTTTTTTTTACAGTGCATATTAAACATTATGTTTAGTTTATTTTTAGAATGTTAAAAAAACCTAGAAAATGCTATAAAAGTTTTTCCAAAACCATATGAAATAAACCATAATTACAATACAAATACATAAATACAACACAATGTGTTTTTGCGTTTCCAAAAACATGTGAGTGTAACATGCAAACATGTCTGTCTAGCACATATTTACATGGAAAAACAACCCCTAAAAACATGGCACTTGTGTATTAAAACCCATTTACAATCACTGGTTTGACCATTTGATGGTTTCGGTTCCATCACAGGTGACAACGACCACGTTCCTTTGATCAGTCCTCTAAATATCCGCACCCAGCAGCGTACGGCCGTCTCCACCGCCTGGCTCTTCCCCTATGCCCACACCTGGCCCAAAGACATGGTCCTGGTTTCAACCTCCAACACCAGCTACACTGTCCAAGACTATCAGCGCTTCTTCAAAGATATCGACTATGAGGACGGCTGGGCCATGAGGCAGGACACAGAAACACTGGTCAATGCACTTCAGCCTCCGGGCGTTCCTGTCTATTGCCTTTATGGCAGCGGCATCCCCACACCTCAGGGCTATAATTACACAAACTTCTCAGATGCATATCCCACCGTCATCAACGGGGATGGAGATGGAACAGTCAACCTGTTGAGTGCGAGACTGTGCAAACGCTGGGTGGGCCAGCAGAAGCAGCCTGTCCACATGATCGAGCTGCCTGGGAATGAACATCTCGCTATGCTGTTGAACGCAACCACAGTTGAGCACATCAAAAAGGTGCTGTTTCCACCATGATGGCATCACACTTCCCGTTTAACTTTGAACTGAAGATTCTGGTTTGCCAAAGGGACAGGACTCGGTTCTGCTTTTTTGGTGGGATTTGTCGTTATCGTAATTCGCTTTCAGGTTTATCAGGAGATCAGCGTGAAATAGTCGGCTTTTGTTGGGCACAATCAGCATTTATAGAAATTGTTTTTTCTTTACTCCTCAATTCAAATCTAACATTTTAATATTATATAGATTTTAATGCACAAATTACAGTTGTTTAATCTGAAATAGCAATTGCCTGCCGTTAATCTGTCAATTACATTTTTTAAATATTGTCAGTTTTTAACCTCTAACCTCCTACTTCTTGAAATCTACTGATTTTGTCTAGTGCTTTTTTATGCATTTTCTATCCAAATTGTTCTGACATTGCAGTATTTCTGTTGATCCTATCGAACAAGCAAGTGGCTATTTATCAGGCTGTCCATGACCAGTATTGATTTATGTATATTTATCAAGTGGTCTCGAATGTAGAATGTGCAACACGACTTATTTATATCGGCTTAACCTGTGTGACTGCAATTGTGCCAGGACCCAGGATGGGTTAACCGAGGTTACACTTGTACAAACTCTGCTCAGTTATTTGTGCTTTTGTTTTTTACATGAACTGACCTTTTGAATAAAATGAACTCTGATTTGTGAAGCAAGTTATTTGTTGCCTTTAAAACTGGGGTTGTAAGATTATGTTCCGTCATTAAAACAAAGACTGTATTTAAGGTACAACTGTGGAAAGTGAAACAAAGTCTTTCAGTTTCAGGATGTGGTGTGTTGCTCGTAAACAGGCTTGATAGTAAAAATGCGATGCATTTTTCAGTGGAATTCAAACCCAGGGCCTGGCTGTTTGTCGCTAAACAACAGATGCCCTGTTGCATACATGCCCTGGGTTAGTGAAAAATCGCCATGTTGCAATTATGTACAATAAAATGCCCTTTACCAAAACTGTATAACGTAACAAAGAGATCCTTTATGCATCAGTTAGTAGTTAGTACAAATCTTTATTATATTCTGCTTAAATATGAAACGTATTAAAACACAAATGTTGACTGCAATACATGTTAGCAAACCTGAAAATTCACATTCTAAACAAAGTTTCAAGATCACTGGAGGGGGAAAAGAAAGACTTTATTTCCCGATTTGCAGCGAAGCTCCGTGCAGTTGAGCTGTATGTAAAATGGCCCGTCTTCATGAGCGTCAACGAGACTCTGCGGAAAAGAAACGCAGGTTATTAGTTCAGATGTCAACACAAAAAAACAGCCCAACTCCACAACCTTTGCCTTTAATCAATCCTCATCCTTGTTTAGTTTGTGGTGCAGATCTGTTTTTGGGTTCCTACCTGCAATTCTGATAAACATGTTTTTTTCAGTGTTTCCACATGATCACCCACACACCAAGCAAGGCTTATGTGGAAAGAAGGATCCTATTAAGGAAGAGTGTTAGATGATATCTAAATTTGATTGTATTTGAGTCACAAATATGAAATCAATGCCAGGTTTTACCTTATAAAAGGTGCTAAGGTTGAATTCTGTCATGGTTTCGTCCACTATTTTGATGAGCTCAAGCAACTGAGTTTTTCCAGTGGAGATTTCCATACCAAGGAAGGTCCTGCATGAACAACTTGATGCCATTAAAACAGTGCATGTCCTTTATTTGAAAGGAAGACATAAATACACATCCTAGTTGGGTCATTAAGATTTAGAGTAATGACATACCTAGACTTTTCAGCATTAGAATAAACCTTCAGTTTATCAGCCAAGCAGAAAAACCTGAGAAAACAATCGGACTTGGATACCCAGCAACTGGCATACAGCATAATGAAACAGTAGGGCTTTTCACACTGAAAATAGTTAACCCTGGGTCATTCTAAACCCCGGATAAATGCAATCCTGGGTTATCTTGCTTCACTTTTCAGATAGCCGCAGGTAAAAACCAATGCTTCTAAGTTACTAGTGTGAAACGCTCCTCTTCCCGGGGTTATAAGCGGTGTTTAAAATGACGACAACCTGGGGTTAAACACAGTGTGAAAAACCCTAATGAGGTTTTGATTAGATAGCACGGACTTCTGGAACTGTGTCAGACCGGTCTGAATGGACTGAATAAATGGCTGGATCCAGTGATGGCGCAGAACCACTGTCTTTGAGAGACTGAGGTGAAATTCTTCAGACAGGGACAGGGGGATGCCGTGAGTGGCCGCAACCACCATCATTTCATTGAGTAGCTCCAGAAAGGCCTCCTCAGGATCATCTAAAAAAAAAGGGTTAAAGGTCATTCATTGAAAAATTACAGAATCGACCTAAATACACTGAGGAAAATGCTTACAAGGACAGAACACGCATGTAGCCCAGTTCCCCCGCTCATGCTGGAAGGACCGCAGTCGCCCTCCATGCTCTTCACTTTTATCGATCCACTGTTCTTCTGATTCTCTGAACATCTCCTTCACGCTATCAGGAAGAGGCAGTCGAGGTGTAGAGTGGGCTGATTTGCCAGCTTTCCTTTTAACAGATCCATGATCCAAAGGTTCACTGGTGCTATTGAGGTAAAAAGAGGAACTTAGAGCCCTGGAAAAGCACATCAAAATAAAACTAAATCAAGAAACCACCAAACGCACCAAACCTGTTTTCAGTGTCGAGCATTCTTCTTTTCCTTAAAGGTGAGGAATCATCTTTTGAAGTGTTTTCTGTTTCCTCTTCAGAACTGCTACTACTGTAATTGACAATCATGCTAACAGAAAAAATATATTTTTTTAAAAACTGCATCAGAGAATTAAAAAACTTTTCTTGAAAAACACCCTCTCAGTTATGACACTCGTTATTGTCTCGTGCAACGTGCTTCCATTAGAAATAAATATTGCTGTTTCTTCACAGCGCCCCGCGACAACAAACCAGAGGATTCATGAACGAATCATTCTTATGAGTCGGCTCTTTTACAGTGAATCAGTTGAACCGGTTCACAGCACCGGTCAGAATGATTCAGTCACAAATCTAAAGCGGTCCGAGCGGTTTTGAGCCACTTGATTGTATGATAGTTTCATATCATAATTTATGACACAAACGAAACAGTGAAATTTCTTTTTTTTTTAGCCGAGACATCCGTTTTATTTAGGATCATATTCCTAATCATGGCTTTATTCAAAGCAAGGATATGAGTGCGTAGGTACGTTTTGAACCGGTTCTTTGAAACGAACCATTCGAAAGAACCGATTCTGTAAATGATTCGGACCTCCCATCACTAGAAAACAAACGGTGCTTCATCACAGCGTCCCACTACAGCAAAGATCGATTCCAATCGTTCCGGCTGTTTTGCATACTGCCCTTATAAAACATTACAGCCGGTCAATATGACATGGAGCCAATATACACAAACTTAATCTTGCATCCTAGCATAAACACTAACATACAATGTTCACACGAACAAAATGTTGACGTTGATTTTCCTTTTTGAAGCTTCATATGAACAATTATCATGTCGTATGCTACAATAATTCCTCAAAAAGTGTTATAATAAAATATCAATTTGCCCCTATACCCTGAAACAGCGATATACACGTATAATGCGTAACAATGACGTTTTTTATATGAATATGTAAATCTAAATGCCGGTTTTGAATCAAATTAATGAAGTTCCGGTATGTTTTGTGAGGATGCCAATTATGTGTTATTCAGGTTCCCGTGCGGCTGCCGGGGGTTTCGGTGGTCACTGATCCAAGCCCGAAATAAAACACTCTATGTTTCGGGCTCTCCTCGCCAGTCGGCTCCCCTAAATGCGCTGCAAACGCAGAAAAGGCTGCTATCGGGGTTTGCGGAGCAACCCAAGAGAGATCCGGGGAGTTGGCAGGGTTTTCAAGTGTTTTTGTAGACACTGGCCAGGGGGTGCGGCCTAGCCGAGACCGCGGGTCGGTGGGAGGATTTACGGCCTTCAGAAACACCATAAGATGTTTTTTGTTTAAACCTATATTTCCGAGAGTGAACATGCGTGGAACCCGCTTATGAAAAAGGTAATATACATATGTGAACAAAACGTAGCAGGATGTCCGTGTTGCAAAGATACTGTTAGCCTGTTAGCCTGTTAGCCAGCTTGCAAATATTCGTTAACGTTAGCCATTTTGCAACGCTGTGTGTATGCGTTTTCTTCCAGGTGTCTTGAAAACCCGCCGGTTTTATAAACTGTAGGGTTCTGTGTTGGACATTGATATTAGTGCTACCTTACCTAAAGCTACAATTTTGTCACCGGCTTTTATGCACCGCGGTATATAAAAAAAAAACGCGAATATGTGTGTAAACAAATACGCGGCGATCTAGCGTCATTCAATATCGTTGTGTTATTGCATCGTCTCAACCATGCATGCCCTTTTGTACACCGTCTATTAATGTGGTGATTGGAGACAAAAGGACTGTGTCTTATAACAGTGAGCTTCCTACCTGGACAGTATTTTGGGTATCATATGCATTTTGTGTGGTCTGTGATCAGATTTCATTTGGTGCATATGATACTGTGCTTACTTATTGTTCGTTTATTAGGTGCTCTGCTCAGGTAGAATATAAGTGCGCACTTAAAATTCTAAGTTAGTATGATATGATTTGAAATGTACATTCAGGTAACCATTTGATGATGTAGATCGCCTTAAAGATCATCGAGCCAAGACTCAAAGCCAGCTGTTGCAGTAAAGATTAAGGCCTTTCACATTAACAGTGGTTAAACTGCCAAGGTCGTCAAGTCGCTTTGCTGATGTAGTAGGATCACCAGCAATCTTTTAAAACTCATGTTGCCTTAAATAGCCAGCTTTCTTTGTCTTCTGGTCAATTTTAATGATGCAAGCCGCTGTCAGGGTCAGGGGTCTTATTGTTGAACAATACAGATATTTTATTCTGTCCCATTCGGACCAGTAGTTCAGATGTTTTTTATTACTTTACTGGCCACACGCATTTTAAATTTCAGCCATGTTTTCTATATGCCAGAAGATTTACATTTTTCATGGAATCAACTTCAAAAAAGGATCTATTTGTAATTTTTAAGCTTGTCTTATTGATGTTTCCAAGATCTATTTTTTATAGCGGTTTCAACAAAACCTCAAATTTACACTTCAAAGTTGTCACATAACATAAGTGCTTCTAAAGTGGCAGTTAATTGTCTTAGACTAATTAAATGCTACTCAGAGGTGGCATTAACAGCAATTGCAACTGTACAGCTTGATACTAGAGAATAAGGTGGGTCAGAGCAGGCATAATTTAGCCTGGCTTTTATGCACCATTGCATCTTTACACTGTATTTTAAATGGGTATAGAGCAGCCTAAACTTGGCAGTGTAAAGACTCCCTTTGTCAGCCAGTTAGATAATGTTACCTTAGTAACATGTAAATCAGCAAAATATGCAATGACAATACTCATCTTAATATTAAGTTTAAATTTGCAAGGCATAAAATGACATGTACAAGATCAACAAATGTATGATGTGGCAAGTGATGGTTCCATCAACTGGCTCAAAACTGTTTCACAAGCCATCCTTGTTGTGGATCTCTGCAGTGTGAATGCCCCTGAAGATGTGTGTAGGCCTGTCACAATAATCAATATATCGACTTATCGCGCAATATATGTACATGACCTCAATAATTTTTGGTGACGCAATATATCGCCCATTATATTTACTTAAAAATTTATGTCACCATGTTTTGTACATTCCACTTGCGCCTGTGTCTTTTGCAGCTTCTCGTACATAATGAAAAGATGCTTCTACAAAAGGTTTTATCTGCAGATATGGTCTTGTTTAGGGATTTGTGCCTTTGTGCATACGGATATCTGACTGCTAGTAGTGATTGTGTTTCTCAGCAATAGTGTGCACCCTTCATTTACAGAGAAAAGAAGGTCAGGAAAAAATCTGCAGATGGAAAAATCTCCATAAAAGTTATTTGTGCAGTTTTCTTTTTTTCTACTTGTTACTTTGCACTTTTTGTTAGAAAAGGTTTATTTATAATTTATTCAGTTTTTTTAAGGTATCTAAAATGTTATACTTAATTTCCATGATCTAAATATTCTTAAAAATTAAAAGTTTGGAAGTGTGTAGGCCGTCTTGCATTATTATGCTGTTACATTATGATTATATATTCTGTGACATAAAATGGTCTTTAAAATTACAATAATATCGCTTATCGCAATTATTTCTGGGGCAATATATCGCACAACAAAAAGTTGTTATCGTGACAGGCCTAGATGTGTGGAGTGTTCTATTGCACGTTTTTCATTCAGTTCTCTTTTTTTTCTCTTATAGGGCTGTACCAAGGTGATGAAGAAGGTTAAGCTCCTTTGCACTTTTGGCTGATGCTCACATCCATGTCAGTTCGCTGTTTATATCAAGCCACAAAGTGTTCCTGAAAACATTATTACATATAATTTTTTTCTTCATTTGTCATTCTCACGAGCTGTCAAAATAAGTTCCTCTCTGCCTCCCCACCTTTCCCATCGTGGGCAGTCCAACATTTCCTTCCCCCTAAATTCGTCTGGAAAGAGGTTCAACTACGGCTCAAAGCTGAATCCGTACACCCGATCCCGGATGACGGAGGCGTGGCAGCAGCATGCTGTTGCCCCGCCTCCAGTGGTGCACACCATCCCACCAGGGGCGGACACACTGGGCTGCACTGTCTACGGCATTGTCCTCCAGCCAGACACGGCATTGCAACAACAACAACAGCAGCAGCAGCAACAATCCCAGCAACAACAGCAACATCACAGTCAGCAGCTCAACCAGCAGCAGCATCCGGCACAAGCGCAGCAGCCCTCCTTGCATGTAGGGAGCGAGGAAGGACACAAGTGTGGTGCATGTGGCCATGACATCTCCCATCTGGCTAATCCCCATGAGCACCAGTGCATGGTGAGCCAAGACCGTTCGTTTCAGTGCACGCAGTGTCTGAAAATCTTCCACCAAGCCACTGACCTGTTGGAGCATCAGTGCGTGCAGGTGGAGCAGAAACCCTTTGTGTGCGGAGTGTGCAAGATGGGCTTCTCCCTGTTAACTTCTCTAGCGCAGCATCACAATGCCCATAACAGTGGCAACCCCATGAAGTGCTCCATATGTGAAAAAACATATCGGCCGGGTTCTGGAAATGCCACGCCAACTTCATCAGCGGGCACTCCAGGGCAACCATCTAACGACGAAGCATCGTCCAGTGGCAGCGCTGCTGTCGGGACGTCAGGCCAGCCTACGTTTGAGCCTTCGCAACCTGACAGGCCCTACAAGTGTTCCGTGTGCTCCAAGGGTTTCCGTCACTTATCTGAGCTCACCCGTCATGAACGCGTCCACACGGGCGAGAAGCCTTTTAAATGTGAAACATGTGA
This sequence comes from Sinocyclocheilus grahami, assembly GCF_001515645.1. NCBI lineage: Eukaryota > Metazoa > Chordata > Actinopteri > Cypriniformes > Cyprinidae > Sinocyclocheilus > Sinocyclocheilus grahami. Next base: position 1,316,780 of record NW_015505292.1, read on the forward strand.
CAAAAGCTTTAGCCAGTCCTCTCATCTAGCCCACCACCAGCGTACCCACAGCTCAGAACGGCCGTTCAAGTGTGCGGTGTGCGAGAAGAGCTTCAAGCACCGATCCCACCTAGTCCGTCACATGTACGCCCACTCGGGTGAGCACCTGTTCAAGTGCAACCTTTGTGAGTTGCACTTCAAAGAGTCTTCCGAGCTCCTCCACCACCAGTGTCAGCCGCAAGGTGCTCGGCCATTTCGCTGTGCCACGTGCGGGAAGGGCTTCAAGCGTCCGTCCGACCTGAGACAGCACGAACGCACTCACTCTGAGGAACGCCCATTCCATTGTGAAGACTGCCAGATGAGCTTTAAACAACAGTATGCCCTGGTGCGCCACCGACGCACGCACAAGCCCTCCGCCGACCGCCCCTTCAAATGCAACCTGTGCGACAAGGGCTTCCTGCAGCCGTCCCACTTGTTGTACCACCAGCACGTTCACGGCATGGACAACCTTTTCAAATGCGCCTCCTGTGGAAAGGGCTTCAGCCAGTCCGGGGAGCTGCTCCGTCACAAATGTGGTGAGTCCTCCTCGACACCCACAAATCCAGACAAGCCCTACAAGTGCGACGTGTGCGGAAAGGCCTACAAAAAGGCCACCACGCTACAGCGCCATCAGAATGATGCATTTTTCAGTGGAATTCAAACCCAGGGCCTGGCTGTTTGTCGCTAAACAACAGATGCCCTGTTGCATACATGCCCTGGGTTAGTGAAAAATCGCCATGTTGCAATTATGTACAATAAAATGCCCTTTACCAAAACTGTATAACGTAACAAAGAGATCCTTTATGCATCAGTTAGTAGTTAGTACAAATCTTTATTATATTCTGCTTAAATATGAAACGTATTAAAACACAAATGTTGACTGCAATACATGTTAGCAAACCTGAAAATTCACATTCTAAACAAAGTTTCAAGATCACTGGAGGGGGAAAAGAAAGACTTTATTTCCCGATTTGCAGCGAAGCTCCGTGCAGTTGAGCTGTATGTAAAATGGCCCGTCTTCATGAGCGTCAACGAGACTCTGCGGAAAAGAAACGCAGGTTATTAGTTCAGATGTCAACACAAAAAAACAGCCCAACTCCACAACCTTTGCCTTTAATCAATCCTCATCCTTGTTTAGTTTGTGGTGCAGATCTGTTTTTGGGTTCCTACCTGCAATTCTGATAAACATGTTTTTTTCAGTGTTTCCACATGATCACCCACACACCAAGCAAGGCTTATGTGGAAAGAAGGATCCTATTAAGGAAGAGTGTTAGATGATATCTAAATTTGATTGTATTTGAGTCACAAATATGAAATCAATGCCAGGTTTTACCTTATAAAAGGTGCTAAGGTTGAATTCTGTCATGGTTTCGTCCACTATTTTGATGAGCTCAAGCAACTGAGTTTTTCCAGTGGAGATTTCCATACCAAGGAAGGTCCTGCATGAACAACTTGATGCCATTAAAACAGTGCATGTCCTTTATTTGAAAGGAAGACATAAATACACATCCTAGTTGGGTCATTAAGATTTAGAGTAATGACATACCTAGACTTTTCAGCATTAGAATAAACCTTCAGTTTATCAGCCAAGCAGAAAAACCTGAGAAAACAATCGGACTTGGATACCCAGCAACTGGCATACAGCATAATGAAACAGTAGGGCTTTTCACACTGAAAATAGTTAACCCTGGGTCATTCTAAACCCCGGATAAATGCAATCCTGGGTTATCTTGCTTCACTTTTCAGATAGCCGCAGGTAAAAACCAATGCTTCTAAGTTACTAGTGTGAAACGCTCCTCTTCCCGGGGTTATAAGCGGTGTTTAAAATGACGACAACCTGGGGTTAAACACAGTGTGAAAAACCCTAATGAGGTTTTGATTAGATAGCACGGACTTCTGGAACTGTGTCAGACCGGTCTGAATGGACTGAATAAATGGCTGGATCCAGTGATGGCGCAGAACCACTGTCTTTGAGAGACTGAGGTGAAATTCTTCAGACAGGGACAGGGGGATGCCGTGAGTGGCCGCAACCACCATCATTTCATTGAGTAGCTCCAGAAAGGCCTCCTCAGGATCATCTAAAAAAAAAGGGTTAAAGGTCATTCATTGAAAAATTACAGAATCGACCTAAATACACTGAGGAAAATGCTTACAAGGACAGAACACGCATGTAGCCCAGTTCCCCCGCTCATGCTGGAAGGACCGCAGTCGCCCTCCATGCTCTTCACTTTTATCGATCCACTGTTCTTCTGATTCTCTGAACATCTCCTTCACGCTATCAGGAAGAGGCAGTCGAGGTGTAGAGTGGGCTGATTTGCCAGCTTTCCTTTTAACAGATCCATGATCCAAAGGTTCACTGGTGCTATTGAGGTAAAAAGAGGAACTTAGAGCCCTGGAAAAGCACATCAAAATAAAACTAAATCAAGAAACCACCAAACGCACCAAACCTGTTTTCAGTGTCGAGCATTCTTCTTTTCCTTAAAGGTGAGGAATCATCTTTTGAAGTGTTTTCTGTTTCCTCTTCAGAACTGCTACTACTGTAATTGACAATCATGCTAACAGAAAAAATATATTTTTTTAAAAACTGCATCAGAGAATTAAAAAACTTTTCTTGAAAAACACCCTCTCAGTTATGACACTCGTTATTGTCTCGTGCAACGTGCTTCCATTAGAAATAAATATTGCTGTTTCTTCACAGCGCCCCGCGACAACAAACCAGAGGATTCATGAACGAATCATTCTTATGAGTCGGCTCTTTTACAGTGAATCAGTTGAACCGGTTCACAGCACCGGTCAGAATGATTCAGTCACAAATCTAAAGCGGTCCGAGCGGTTTTGAGCCACTTGATTGTATGATAGTTTCATATCATAATTTATGACACAAACGAAACAGTGAAATTTCTTTTTTTTTTATTCGTTAACGTTAGCCATTTTGCAACGCTGTGTGTATGCGTTTTCTTCCAGGTGTCTTGAAAACCCGCCGGTTTTATAAACTGTAGGGTTCTGTGTTGGACATTGATATTAGTGCTACCTTACCTAAAGCTACAATTTTGTCACCGGCTTTTATGCACCGCGGTATATAAAAAAAAAACGCGAATATGTGTGTAAACAAATACGCGGCGATCTAGCGTCATTCAATATCGTTGTGTTATTGCATCGTCTCAACCATGCATGCCCTTTTGTACACCGTCTATTAATGTGGTGATTGGAGACAAAAGGACTGTGTCTTATAACAGTGAGCTTCCTACCTGGACAGTATTTTGGGTATCATATGCATTTTGTGTGGTCTGTGATCAGATTTCATTTGGTGCATATGATACTGTGCTTACTTATTGTTCGTTTATTAGGTGCTCTGCTCAGGTAGAATATAAGTGCGCACTTAAAATTCTAAGTTAGTGTGATATGATTTGAAATGCACATTCAGGTAACCATTTGATGATGTAGATCGCCTTAAAGATCATCGAGCCAAGACTCAAAGCCAGCTGTTGCAGTAAAGATTAAGGCCTTTCACATTAACAGTGGTTAAACTGCCAAGGTCGTCAAGTCGCTTTGCTGATGTAGTAGGATCACCAGCCATCTTTTAAAACTCATGTTGCCTTAAATAGCCAGCTTTCTTTGTCTTCTGGTCAATTTTAATGATGCAAGCCGCTGTCAGGGTCAGGGGTCTTATTGTTGAACAATACAGATATTTTATTCTGTCCCATTCGGACCAGTAGTTCAGATGTTTTTTATTACTTTACTGGCCACACGCATTTTAAATTTCAGCCATGTTTTCTATATGCCAGAAGATTTACATTTTTCATGGAATCAACTTCAAAAAAGGATCTATTTGTAATTTTTAAGCTTGTCTTATTGATGTTTCCAAGATCTATTTTTTATAGCGGTTTCAACAAAACCTCAAATTTACACTTCAAAGTTGTCACATAACATAAGTGCTTCTAAAGTGGCAGTTAATTGTCTTAGACTAATTAAATGCTACTCAGAGGTGGCATTAACAGCAATTGCAACTGTACAGCTTGATACTAGAGAATAAGGTGGGTCAGAGCAGGCATAATTTAGCCTGGCTTTTATGCACCATTGCATCTTTACACTGTATTTTAAATGGGTATAGAGCAGCCTAAACTTGGCAGTGTAAAGACTCCCTTTGTCAGCCAGTTAGATAATGTTACCTTAGTAACATGTAAATCAGCAAAATATGCAATGACAATACTCATCTTAAAAAAAACGCGAATATGTGTGTAAACAAATACGCGGCGATCTAGCGTCATTCAATATCGTTGTGTTATTGCATCGTCTCAACCATGCATGCCCTTTTGTACACCGTCTATTAATGTGGTGATTGGAGACAAAAGGACTGTGTCTTATAACAGTGAGCTTCCTACCTGGACAGTATTTTGGGTATCATATGCATTTTGTGTGGTCTGTGATCAGATTTCATTTGGTGCATATGATACTGTGCTTACTTATTGTTCGTTTATTAGGTGCTCTGCTCAGGTAGAATATAAGTGCGCACTTAAAATTCTAAGTTAGTATGATATGATTTGAAATGTACATTCAGGTAACCATTTGATGATGTAGATCGCCTTAAAGATCATCGAGCCAAGACTCAAAGCCAGCTGTTGCAGTAAAGATTAAGGCCTTTCACATTAACAGTGGTTAAACTGCCAAGGTCGTCAAGTCGCTTTGCTGATGTAGTAGGATCACCAGCAATCTTTTAAAACTCATGTTGCCTTAAATAGCCAGCTTTCTTTGTCTTCTGGTCAATTTTAATGATGCAAGCCGCTGTCAGGGTCAGGGGTCTTATTGTTGAACAATACAGATATTTTATTCTGTCCCATTCGGACCAGTAGTTCAGATGTTTTTTATTACTTTACTGGCCACACGCATTTTAAATTTCAGCCATGTTTTCTATATGCCAGAAGATTTACATTTTTCATGGAATCAACTTCAAAAAAGGATCTATTTGTAATTTTTAAGCTTGTCTTATTGATGTTTCCAAGATCTATTTTTTATAGCGGTTTCAACAAAACCTCAAATTTACACTTCAAAGTTGTCACATAACATAAGTGCTTCTAAAGTGGCAGTTAATTGTCTTAGACTAATTAAATGCTACTCAGAGGTGGCATTAACAGCAATTGCAACTGTACAGCTTGATACTAGAGAATAAGGTGGGTCAGAGCAGGCATAATTTAGCCTGGCTTTTATGCACCATTGCATCTTTACACTGTATTTTAAATGGGTATAGAGCAGCCTAAACTTGGCAGTGTAAAGACTCCCTTTGTCAGCCAGTTAGATAATGTTACCTTAGTAACATGTAAATCAGCAAAATATGCAATGACAATACTCATCTTAATATTAAGTTTAAATTTGCAAGGCATAAAATGACATGTACAAGATCAACAAATGTATGATGTGGCAAGTGATGGTTCCATCAACTGGCTCAAAACTGTTTCACAAGCCATCCTTGTTGTGGATCTCTGCAGTGTGAATGCCCCTGAAGATGTGTGTAGGCCTGTCACAATAATCAATATATCGACTTATCGCGCAATATATGTACATGACCTCAATAATTTTTGGTGACGCAATATATCGCCCATTATATTTACTTAAAAATTTATGTCACCATGTTTTGTACATTCCACTTGCGCCTGTGTCTTTTGCAGCTTCTCGTACATAATGAAAAGATGCTTCTACAAAAGGTTTTATCTGCAGATATGGTCTTGTTTAGGGATTTGTGCCTTTGTGCATACGGATATCTGACTGCTAGTAGTGATTGTGTTTCTCAGCAATAGTGTGCACCCTTCATTTACAGAGAAAAGAAGGTCAGGAAAAAATCTGCAGATGGAAAAATCTCCATAAAAGTTATTTGTGCAGTTTTCTTTTTTTCTACTTGTTACTTTGCACTTTTTGTTAGAAAAGGTTTATTTATAATTTATTCAGTTTTTTTAAGGTATCTAAAATGTTATACTTAATTTCCATGATCTAAATATTCTTAAAAATTAAAAGTTTGGAAGTGTGTAGGCCGTCTTGCATTATTATGCTGTTACATTATGATTATATATTCTGTGACATAAAATGGTCTTTAAAATTACAATAATATCGCTTATCGCAATTATTTCTGGGGCAATATATCGCACAACAAAAAGTTGTTATCGTGACAGGCCTAGATGTGTGGAGTGTTCTATTGCACGTTTTTCATTCAGTTCTCTTTTTTTTCTCTTATAGGGCTGTACCAAGGTGATGAAGAAGGTTAAGCTCCTTTGCACTTTTGGCTGATGCTCACATCCATGTCAGTTCGCTGTTTATATCAAGCCACAAAGTGTTCCTGAAAACATTATTACATATAATTTTTTTCTTCATTTGTCATTCTCACGAGCTGTCAAAATAAGTTCCTCTCTGCCTCCCCACCTTTCCCATCGTGGGCAGTCCAACATTTCCTTCCCCCTAAATTCGTCTGGAAAGAGGTTCAACTACGGCTCAAAGCTGAATCCGTACACCCGATCCCGGATGACGGAGGCGTGGCAGCAGCATGCTGTTGCCCCGCCTCCAGTGGTGCACACCATCCCACCAGGGGCGGACACACTGGGCTGCACTGTCTACGGCATTGTCCTCCAGCCAGACACGGCATTGCAACAACAACAACAGCAGCAGCAGCAACAATCCCAGCAACAACAGCAACATCACAGTCAGCAGCTCAACCAGCAGCAGCATCCGGCACAAGCGCAGCAGCCCTCCTTGCATGTAGGGAGCGAGGAAGGACACAAGTGTGGTGCATGTGGCCATGACATCTCCCATCTGGCTAATCCCCATGAGCACCAGTGCATGGTGAGCCAAGACCGTTCGTTTCAGTGCACGCAGTGTCTGAAAATCTTCCACCAAGCCACTGACCTGTTGGAGCATCAGTGCGTGCAGGTGGAGCAGAAACCCTTTGTGTGCGGAGTGTGCAAGATGGGCTTCTCCCTGTTAACTTCTCTAGCGCAGCATCACAATGCCCATAACAGTGGCAACCCCATGAAGTGCTCCATATGTGAAAAAACATATCGGCCGGGTTCTGGAAATGCCACGCCAACTTCATCAGCGGGCACTCCAGGGCAACCATCTAACGACGAAGCATCGTCCAGTGGCAGCGCTGCTGTCGGGACGTCAGGCCAGCCTACGTTTGAGCCTTCGCAACCTGACAGGCCCTACAAGTGTTCCGTGTGCTCCAAGGGTTTCCGTCACTTATCTGAGCTCACCCGTCATGAACGCGTCCACACGGGCGAGAAGCCTTTTAAATGTGAAACATGTGACAAAAGCTTTAGCCAGTCCTCTCATCTAGCCCACCACCAGCGTACCCACAGCTCAGAACGGCCGTTCAAGTGTGCGGTGTGCGAGAAGAGCTTCAAGCACCGATCCCACCTAGTCCGTCACATGTACGCCCACTCGGGTGAGCACCTGTTCAAGTGCAACCTTTGTGAGTTGCACTTCAAAGAGTCTTCCGAGCTCCTCCACCACCAGTGTCAGCCGCAAGGTGCTCGGCCATTTCGCTGTGCCACGTGCGGGAAGGGCTTCAAGCGTCCGTCCGACCTGAGACAGCACGAACGCACTCACTCTGAGGAACGCCCATTCCATTGTGAAGACTGCCAGATGAGCTTTAAACAACAGTATGCCCTGGTGCGCCACCGACGCACGCACAAGCCCTCCGCCGACCGCCCCTTCAAATGCAACCTGTGCGACAAGGGCTTCCTGCAGCCGTCCCACTTGTTGTACCACCAGCACGTTCACGGCATGGACAACCTTTTCAAATGCGCCTCCTGTGGAAAGGGCTTCAGCCAGTCCGGGGAGCTTTGTTATTCTTTTATAAAAAACGTAAGATCAAAGACTTTCAAAATGGATTTTTGGATTCCCCCAGAATCCAGGAAGGAAAGTGTTTGTTTTGGGCCTCTAATGCCTCGACTTAAACGCGCGTCACTCTGATGTTGTTAGTGAATGTCTGTGTTGCATACTCATCAAACGATAACAGTACGTTTTTTTGAGAAATAGTTTTTTAAACTGACACTTACTACAATTGTAGTATATACATATTTAATTTAGAGAGTAAGTTGTACTCATACAAGAGTAATATTTGGTTTTTGAATCATGTACTCTCCTTTTTTAATATTAAATAAAAACTAATAAAAACTACCACTTTTTTTTTTTTATTGGTCTTCAAAGCTGTTTTTGAATAGAACAAGCTGTCCCAAGTCTTCATTTGCCTGCTTAGTTTCCCTCCCATCCACATCACAATTTTGCATCATCTTACCTGGGGCAAAATGACATTCTCAGCTCTGTTGCTTATGCAGTATTATATGTTGACCATTGGCCCCTGAGGAGCGTCTCTCTCTCTTGCAGTAAGGTTTAGCCTAGTACTGTACAGCGAGGTGATAGCGACACTTTGGCCTTACGCAGGGGCGTCTAGTTTCTCTGCATAGCCCTTTGCCTCCAATTTGTTTCCCATTTATTGAATCTATTTACCACTGTTTTAAATACCAAGGGGCTTTTTTAAAACTGTAGGCATTAAGAATCGGCGAGCAATCAGATTTGAAAACTGTTGTGTTTGTTTTCACGTTTTGTATATTATTATTTTTTATTAATATTGTTTAAAATCTCTATATAAATATCTATATTCTTGGCAGACGTGTCAGGACCACAGGGGAACGTTAAGATTGATGGCCTTCCTCTATGGTTTTGAGACCTCTCTACCCCGTGCATGCCTGCTGTGTTAATCCCTGTAATCTGTTCCAGGTATGTGCGCTTTCGAGTGCACATAGTTCTCCTTAGCTTTTTTTCAAATTGTAGATTGTGTATGAGCTAGTAAGAAAACTTCATGTGGCGGTTGATGTGACATTCATGCTGACATATCTGTATGTAGCATTTAATATACACAGCACTAACTAATAAACATTTTCATTAATAATGCATTGTGTCATTTTTATTGTTTATATTGATGCATTTGTGCTTCAATGAAATTTAGCAAAAGATGCTAAATGTATGGGTATCTTTGACATCATCTTGGGCATTGAGGTTAATTAGGACATAGTAGTTCTTGTTGTTTCAGAACACATACAATCCAGCATCTATGGCTGCATGTCGTGCAGGAACTGGTCTGGCTCCAGCAGCGAACCTTAGGTGAATCCTCACCTCTGCAATCTCCACCTTGCATTCCCATTCTTTAACACTCTTCTGCAGCTGGCCATGAGACTCCTTAACTTTGATGTAGGACATGTGGTACATGAAAATCGGCCAACTGGCCCCTCAACTTCCTGTTCAGAGCCTCTGCTTTGTTTCGTTCCTGTCAGGAAAAAAAATCCATATTATGGTTTTTGGGCAGTGGAGTACCACTCCAACTAGTACAAATATCTTTTAGTCTGTGTATTATTTAATGGTTGACAGACTACCAGAATTTTAAAATTGTAAATATTTAGTTATTTACTGCCATCATGTTGGTTATTGAAGTGCATACAAGTAATTTCATTATCCTGACCTCCTCTGCTTGCTTAGTCTCCTCCTCAATCTTAACCAGTATCTTCATTCGTAAAGCAATGTCACTGCTCAGCACATCTGACTCATGTGTCAAGGTCTGAAGCTTCTCCAGCAAGACGGAGATATTGAAAAAATTCTCTAGACACTTGCAGTGCCCCCAGTTTTCGGTTGACCGCTCAAGGCCAAGGGTTTCCTATAGTAATGACCCTTAACAAGACCTGTCCTATTACTGTGGTGTGTAGCTCAACACATATTTGATATCTTAAGCTGTCAGGCTTGCAGACCCCTTTATAATTGGTTGAGCATCTCACCTTCTCAGAATTCAAGACATGCAAGGTCTTCCCTGCAAGCAGTTTGAGTTCCATATGTTTGAGGTTTTGCTCATCCAGTCGCTTCCTACATTTCATGTTCCCAAACTTGAGCTGCTCAAAGTCCAAAGCTGTCAGCCCTTCACCTAACTCTTCTTGTTGTTTTAACTGGATTTGTAGCTTTTTCTTGTATGCGAGGAGTGCTGCATTCTTCTGATACAACTTCTCAATCAGGTTCTCCTGAAAAAATGTGGGCACTTTATTGTGATTTTAAATCACAATTCCTGTCAGAATAAACCTGCAATCTTAAAGGGGTCATATGATGCTTATTTAAAGATCATTATTTTGTGTATATGGTGTAACCGAATATGTTGACATGCTTTAATGTTCAAAAAACACATTTTTTTTCAAATACTGTACATTATTGTAGGTCCTCTATGCCCCGCCTCTCTCAAACGCTTCGTTTTCTACAAAGTCCCTCCTTCCGACAAGCGCAGTCTGCTCTGATTGGCCAGCTGACCCAGTGCATTGTGATTGGCCGAACACCGCAAGCACTCGTCAGAAATGTAACACCCCTTACCATAATCGCGAACTTCAGCTTTCAAAATAAATGTAAAGACAG
>NW_015505292.1:1327933-1397045 GCF_001515645.1 Sinocyclocheilus grahami
CACACACACACACGATGCGCAAAACTCCGCATTTGAACAGTCAATAGCAAATACTTAAACTAATAACAAAACAGTAGCTGATTCTGAAGCGCCAGATTGTCATAGCAAAGTCAGAATTACTTCCTCTCCTAGGTTCACGAAACGGTTGTCCATAAAATGCATTGCTGTTCTGTTGTAAGTCATCTTAAAGATTCCTAAATGCATCTACTTTCGGAAGGCCAAATAAAGTGCTTTTGCTTTCGCCTAGAAACACACACCGTCTCCCTGACATGCTGCTTCAACACTAACTGCGGTTACAGAAACCACGCCTTCTTTCTTTGCGTGCACATTTGGGCACATTATGCAAATATTTCCACATAGTGAGGTAGATATGTGGGGGTGTGTTAGAACGAGCCATTTTAGGGGGGCGTGGCAGAGTCTTAACTTTGATAAAGAATATCTCTTTGGTTTTGAGACTTTAGTCTTTGCAACTTCAGGGATCTTATCTATGCACAATCATCTTGTAACACTCGAAAGAGAAAGGAAAACTTGAAATCGCATCATATGACCCCTTTAAGTTTTCTTTTACCTTGGCCCTTACTTTATCCTCAATGTATCTGATGACCTTCTCAGCACTCATCGTCACACTCTTTTTGTCTCGCAGTGCTTTACCGATGTCACGATCAAACTGGCAGCATTCGTTTTTAACCTCTGCCAAGTGGATATCAGCTTCTTCCAGAGTTGCCTAAAGGGGGTTTAATCAATTACATAAACATATGAAATGAATTTGTCATAGCCTCATGAGCTTGTTCTGTCTCTCTTGACTAATGACCTTGTAATTGTCCAGCTCTCTCTGAATGGTCTTTTGCTCTCTTCAAATCTTGTGTCATCTGTTTATGCATGCTTTGGGCGACATCACATTTCTGTTCCAGTGTCAGGAGCTGTTGTCTCTCTGGAGTGCGTACTTGGGCTTTCCTTCCTGGACTCTGGGTTCAAAAGATGGACAGTGAGCGAATGACGTCATGACTGACGATGATGAAAGAACGAATGAATTAAAAACACAGTAACGTTATTTAAAGAACACAGAACAACGTAACACGTTTTAAATGACAAGATTTACATACACAGGAATATTTCACCTCGACATTTTAGAGTGGAAAGAGACGATAAGGACGTCACGACGTATTGAACATTATGCAATGACTGTATTCACTTAACATTAAATACAAAGATAGGATATTCAAAACGCATATAACACACGTCGTCTATAAAATACGTACCGTTGCCATTTCCAGCTGTGATGCTGTTTCAAAAGACTCCGAATGAGTTTGTGGGTCCAGTCGATTAATATATCGATCAAACAGATCGATTTCTGCTTGTCGCGCTGCATTGGGGCGTCTTAAATTGAGGGAAACAAAAGTGAGTTATTCAAATGTAAATATAATTTATAATATACAATGTTTGTCGACAGAATACGAAATAAAACGTTTAGAGACTAGGATCAGTTAAACGTTGCTAGTCTGTCTCGTTATCTGCCAACCACATAACAGTATTATTAAAACGAATAATAAGTAGGTTATCCTTTTGTCAAATATGACAGCGAGAATAAGCCAAGATTTTGAAAAAAAAAAAAAAAAAGGCTTTTGTGCTTTACTTCAAGTCCTCCACAAGTTCAACAAGTTGTTTTTTATCCGATTTGACCGTCCTCTGTCGTTTCTGCCATGGTTGCCAAGGTAAACAATGCCATGGTTTCTTGTGTTTGCTTTGCCATTAAATTATTTATGTTAAAATAATAAACACATACATTTATTATTGTGATAACACATTAAAGCACATTCAATATAAACATAATTGTTCAATTTAGGGACAGATTATACCAGACAACGTTATACACCATATGTATTAAAGATATTTAAATAAAACAGTAAATTCATAATAAATAAATAACATCAGTATTGTTATTTAATATTGTACACGTGTATCTTATGAGGACATTTACATGCTAGATTTACATACGCCGTTTACGTATGTTTTCCCCGAGTTCATCGTTTATTAAGGAAACGTAAACAACTTGCACTTTTTTGAACGGAGTGAAACAGGAACAGTGAAAAAATCCGGCCATACATTTCCTCAAAATGAATATTTTTTTGATAGTACTTGTGTCGAAATGCGATCTGTTCCTCTGTCAACAGTGGAAGCGGAAGTCTTTCATATATGGCCGCGTAGCAACGGACGGACATGCCCAGTACTTCCGGCTGTTCAATGCTAATTGATAAAGCTATCTTGCGCTTCCGGGTCAAACCGTTGCAGTCCGTTTTTTCCTGCTGCAGCACGGGGGGATTGGTAAACCCGAACCTCGATCACAAGCGGAACGCTGCACGGGATTATAAACGGGTTTCGCGATTCTTGCATATCGACTTTACGCAAGCGACGTGACGGTGACACGGTTTTCCACCGGGGGTCGAGCAGAACATCGCTCTGTAGTCCACCGCGTCTCTCTCTCTCTCTCTCTCTCTCTCTCTCTCTCTCTCTCACCAGTCAATCAACACCCTGAAGCTTAGAGACTGGTTAGTTATATTCTACTCAGTTACGGTGGACTGTATTTTCCAGCATATATTGTTACAGACTGAAGACTGAGAGGAAACACATCCCGGCTTTTCTTCTTGGATCTCTATGCTTTGGATCTAGGAATTTGAGGCCCCTTTGGGGTGGTGGGGGGGTTTAACCCACAAGAATTAGATTTAAACAAACCCCCCCGCCTAAGACTCAAAGTCTATTTTTAAACCCATTAACTTTTCACAAAACTTCTCACATACAGATCCAAAATAGACCATCTAGCTTTGCATGCGACATTAGCACTGCCAGAGCATTTCACAGACTACCCAGCGTTCATTTTCACCCTCGGGTCTCCAGGCGGTTTAAACACCCCTGACAAGCCGGGGAACGAGCGCTGCTCAGCGGCCACCGGACACCGCCAGGCCTCCCCCGGGTTGGTGTACTTCTGATCGGTGGTCCTCCGCGGTCTTGATTTGGCGATCGGATTTCTCCTACACCCTGAGCCCCGTCGCGCGCCATGCCCGGCCCGGTGGCCGGTAGTAAATCTCGGGTGTATGCCGATGTCAACACTTTGAAGAGCAGGGAATACTGGGACTACGAGGCCCATGTGCCCACCTGGAGGTGAGAGATTTAAAGCTATAAAAAGCCCAAGTGCATCATCACCTGATTTTGTGTCTCAAAACCCAGTGAGCTGCCTACCTTGGCGCGTTTCGTGTATAATTTTGTGCATGTGTGTGCTGGTTTTCTTTGCGCAGTGGTTCACATTTGTAGGCTCGCTATCGATCGTTCTGGGAAAGTCATCAATCTGCGTGATCGAGCAGCTCCTGTTTTGAGAGCTGATGATGAGAGGATGGCATGAACGGATGTACAGATGCAGAGAGAGGAGTGTGCGACTGTCCACAGCATCCACAGATTTTATGCAAATGCCCTGCTTCCCTCAAGTGTGCGGTGCACGTCCAGGAATTACCACTCTAAACCAGTGCACAAATACAGCATTTAGTGGTTTTAATGGTTAGATTCCTCTGGAGCAGTTCATGTGCTTCTGTTTTAAACAGTGCATATATATTATTGCAGGTGATGATGAATATGTTGTCGGTATTTATTATTTTTTGTGTTTGTTTTTTCTGTATTACACAAAATGAGAAATTGTTTAGCAATTTTCACACAGCTCTTTTCCATACAGTAAAACTGATCATTGTGACTGTCTGTCAAAAAAACACCATGAAAGCACCATAAAATTGGCAACTATTTTGCTTGATATCAGTCTTCTGAAGTTATATATATATATATATATATATATATATATTTGTATATGTGTGTGTATATAACTTCTATTTTTGTGTAGTGAGTCAAAATTAAGTCATTATTTACTGCAAGGTTCCACGACATTGATGTTAAATGCGATGTGCCAGAATGGGGGAAAAAATGACATTTGAGCATGGAATATCAGTTGTATGGTTGCTGTGGCATTAGTGAGTCATTTGGATGCCAGTGTTGTCATTGATAACTAAAAGTATTACAATTTGTTTTTGTTAATTGAAATAAAGTTGAAATAAAATATAAATATTAGATTAAACTGTACCAAAAATGAGAAATGATGCCTTGGCAAATAACTTAAATAAGATGAAGTACTAATGGAACTAAAACTGAAATAAAAATAAATCAAGACTAAAAAAAAAACTAATTGCAAAATGAAAACTTAAAATTCAAATGAAAACTGAAAATATAAAAATAAAAGCTAATTTAAAATATTACTGGGCATTATAATTGTATATAAACAATACTAAAATAGGACAATTGGACGCAGCTGAAGTTTTTTTTTTTTTTTTTACATCGTAATGTATATATTCCCAATTGTATTTATTGTAGCTTACTGCTTTGTTAAACCATTTTGATTCAGATTAAAATGTGACTCTGCATGTACAAAGCTCTGTAAGAAAAGTGGCGTTTGCCTCATTACTATAGTTAAGAGCGCTTTCAGACAGGAGACCAATGCTTAAAATGTCGTCTTTGGCTCAGTCCCTTGGTAGAGATGTCAGTCAGCCCTCAGCTGACAGGGGAAATGATGGGCTTGGTCATTTTCACAGATGGTTGAATGCGTTTCAGCCTCTTGTTGCTCATCTGCGTGCTGGGTTGGAGATGTTGCTTTCTGGTGTAGATTCTCTATCTGACTGGCTTGTGAATCTGTGTACCACCTGCAGTAACCAGGAGGATTACCAGCTGGTACGGAAGCTCGGGAGGGGCAAATACAGCGAAGTCTTCGAAGCCATCAACATCAACAATAATGAGAAGGTGGTGGTCAAAATCCTCAAGGTGAGTTTCTATTCAGTGTGTAGTCAATATGACCTTTGACATCTTTTCATCTTACGTTTGATGAAATTATGTGATTTCTCTGAGGTAAATTTAAATGTAATTTTCTCCAGAAAATGAAGGAAATCTTGGCTTGATGTAAGTTCCATGTAGGTAGTTGCATGATTTTTATTGTTATTATTATTATTATTATTATAATTTTCTCTCTTGAATACACTAACATACATACACTAACATTCCAAAGTTTGGGGTCTGTAAGATTTTTTAAATATTTTTGAAAGTCTCTTATGCGTTTATTTATTCAAAAATATGAAATATTATTCCAATTTAAAATAGTGTTTTCTATTTAAATATATTTTAAAATATCATTTATTCCTGTAATGCAAAGCTGAATTTTCAGCATCATTACTCCAGTCTTCATTGTCACATGATCATTCTGATATGCTGATGTTGTGCTCAAAAAATATTTATTATTATTACTAATAAGAACAGTTGGGCTACTTAATGTGACTGTCACGTTTGATTATTTTAATATATCCTTGCTGAATAAATGTTAATTTCTTTAAAAAAAAATTGAACTGACCCCAAACATTTGCACAGCAGAGTATATGCTTAAAAAATATAAACGCATTTAAAATATACTTTTTCTCTCTTCTGAGGAAACACAAAAAGATATTGATGAAACATGTTGCACTCTTGGGCGTGTCTAAGGTTTTGGCCAATCAAATGTCTCCTGGAATGAGAATTTCCCTCCCCTTAATATTCTCACTAGCAATAGCAAACTATGTTTTTGAGGTAAACTACAGGCTATTGGCTGTTTTCAAACAGAGACAAGCCTTTTAAAATTCCTATTTCAACTTTCTGTTTTACCACAGACAAAAATGTGTTTATCAAGCCATGTCATGAGGGTTTTGCTGTTGTTTAATGTTGACTAGGTTTTTATATTGTTACATATTTGATTTCTAAAATAGCCTGTCAAGAAAAAGAAGATCAAGAGAGAGATCAAGATCCTGGAGAACTTACGAGGAGGAACCAACATCATTCAGCTAATGGACACAGTAAAGGACCCTGTGGTACGTTGTCCATCTCTCTCCTCTTCCGTTGGCGATACTTGTCCAATCAGGGTGCACAGTTTGTCCCACGAGGACTTCGATTTTTCCTTTTCTGAAGATTGTGGGTGGACAGCATGTGAGACAAATTGCTTTTTATAGCTTACAGATGCAAATTTGGGTTCAGGCCGGAATTAGTTGTAAGAAGTTTTTATGTCTCAAAGTTGTCAGTGAAATTACATTGGGGAAAAAAATCAGATTGGAAATGTCACAGATTTACTGTACAAACATAAGCAACCGGTAATAGAGTGATTTCAAAGGATTATATGGACACAAATGAGATCATATGAAAATGACTGAGAAGCGTAGTAATGATTATTTAAACAGCAAATTAGATTTTACATCTGTATAATGCGTTGCAGCCAGCCATGATCCTTTTGTGGTCCTTGTGCTCCTGTTTTATTCCTGATTGCCATCACAATGACTGCTGGATGGTGTCTGTTAATGCTTACTATTGTTTTATTGGTTGATTGAAGGACTTTTTTTTTTTTTTTGACTGTTCATCTCTTTTTCTCTCTGTTTTTGGGATTCCTCCCCAATCATTCTGCAGTCTCGAACACCTGCGCTTGTCTTTGAATGCATCAATAACACAGATTTTAAGGTATATTCTATTTAAGGTTGCCTGTCTATCTATTTATCTGTCTGTCTGTCTGTCATTTGTCTGTCTATCAATCTGTATATCTGTCTGTCTGTCTATCAATCCGTCCGTCCGTCTGTCTATCTGTCTATCTATCTATCTATCTATCGTCTGTATATCTGTCTATCTACCAGTCTGTCTATTATAAGGAAAATAATAATGAATTGATGGTCATTTCAATATTTAATAAGAGACTATTTAAGGTGATAAGTTGTTTTGCAGAAATATTTTACTGTCTGCTGGCTAATCAAAATCCAAGGAATGGTATAATAATTAAAATTATTTGAAGTGTCTAAGTTGCATTTAAATCCTTCAAATCTAATATCTTTTGTTTCCTTCCTGTTTAGGAGCTGTATCAAAAGTTAACAGATTATGATATACGTTTTTACATGTTTGAACTACTAAAGGTAAGCTTACAAGTGTGTGCTTCACTGGCTTGTTTTGGAGACTTGTATGCATTGCTAAGGTTTTGTTTCGTTTCGTTTAAATACGAGCAGGCTCTTGACTACTGCCACAGTATGGGGATCATGCACCGTGATGTCAAACCCCACAATGTTATGATCGACCACCAGTTAAGGAAGGTAATGATGCAGTTATCGTTAATTCTTCATCTTGAACTGCATTTAAGACATTCCGAATACAAATCAGAGAGACTTTCAGAGAGAGAAAGACTGTAATGTTCCCTCTGTCATGTAGTTATTGGCTTTGTGCACCAGCAGAGGGCATCAGGGTACCACTTTCTTTTGGGTAACAAAGTGTTTTTCAGGTGTTGATTTGCAGCATCATGTTTGTGTGTTTTTGATGCAGCTGAGATTGATAGACTGGGGTCTCGCTGAGTTCTATCACCCCGCACAAGAGTACAATGTCAGAGTGGCTTCACGCTATTTCAAGGGTCCAGAACTGTTGGTGGACTATCAGGTAAAATGCTCATCATGAATCACACAGAATAATTTTAAAACGCTGAGCTACTTTGACAGAGTCCTCAATTTTATGACGACAACAAATACTTTCTCGTATGTAATGTAAAATTCAGTCTGTTGAGGAGTTGCACAATGTCATTGTTTATATTGAAAAGTCTTTGACCTTATTTCCTTGTGCTCAGATCATAAATATTCCTGACACAGTTGTCACATGAAAGACAACTATAAAAAGCTGTCAGTAACAGTCAGACTAGCATGAAATAAACAATGATGGTTTTTAGAACATCACTCACTCAAATGTCCTTAAACGTAGTACGTTTGATATTAGACCGATGCTTAATCGTTGGATGTACATTGTAATATTTATGATCCGAATAATATACAGTTAAAGTTTTTGAATGTCATATATTGCTGTTTTCTTTTTAGGCTGTCTATGGTTATTGGGTTAAATGTGTGTTTTTTTTTTTTGTGTGAACAGATGTATGATTACAGTCTGGACATGTGGAGTCTCGGCTGCATGCTGGCCAGTATGATCTTTCAGAAAGAGCCCTTCTTTCATGGCCAGGACAACTACGATCAGGTGCGTGACATTATACATCAGGAATAGATCGTTCATTTTTATAAGTAGATTTAAAATACATATTATGCATTTAACGCTACAAGCTAAATGCTTTATCTTTAGCATGTGACCCTGATTTCATTTGATTTCCTTGTTCTCCAGTTGGTGCGGATTGCAAAAGTTCTTGGAACAGATGAGTTATTCGGCTACCTGCGCAAATACCACATTGAACTGGATCCACGATTCAAAGACCTGCTTGGCCAGTGAGTACCAGCAGAGGATGTCATAAAGGCATTTCAGAAATTTAAATGGATTTTTTAAAACACAGTAATAACAAACACAAGCCAAGAATAGAAAGCAAATGTATATGATTTGTTATGATATGTTGTGTTATATTATATTCACAAATAAAATGCCAATTATTTATTATAAAATTATATTTATTTATTATTTGAGGTAATTCCAAGGCTTTCCTCTGAGTTAAGTTACTTTTTACAAAAGGAAATATGTATCATAAATGATATCTGGCCAAACATAAGTGTTCAGTACATCGATATTAAAATACAAAGCAGTGTTATTATAGTTAAATAAACTGAAATTTAAACCATAAACATTTTATTTACCTCAAATAAAATAGATGTTAACTGAAATAAAATAAAAAATATTTAAAAACTTGAATTAAAATTTTCAGCTAGCTGCCAAGGCAACGTTTCTCATTTTCATTCAGTTACGTGTTACTCTTTTCACTTGATGTTACTGAATATGATAATGACAATGAATATGATAATGATACGAAGTACCAAGTACCAATTGCTTTAATACTAATTGTGACATAATCTATTACTATGCAAGTTTGACCAGTTACTGAAACTCCTGCCGTATCCTACAGGCAGACGCGGAAGCGCTGGGAACAGTTTGTGCAGACGGAGAACCAGCATTTGGTGAGCCCAGAGGCTCTGGACCTTCTTGACAAGCTGCTACGCTATGACCATCAGCAGAGACTGACCGCCACCGAGGCCATGGAGCACCCTTATTTCTGTGAGTTAGCTTACCTCACTGCTGACAACTTGTATACACACAACTAATTGACAAAAATTCTAGAAACATACATAATTTGTGCATGTCTTCAGATCCAGTGATGAAGGAGCAGTCTCACACTAATACAGATGGCACCATAGTGTCAAGTGGAACCAACACACCCCGATGAGAGCAGGTATCAAGAATTAATTAGTGTGTGTGTGTGTGTTTTTTTTTTTAAATTTATTGGTTCAGTTGATTTTTAATGGTATATGCTTATTTTTGCATATAGATTACCAAAGTTTCTTTAAAAACACTTAACAATTTAATAACACTGATAAATGTAATCTTTAGAAACTCTCAATATTTTCATACTGTACGTCAGTGTTATTTCATCATTATTTATATACTATTGTAGTATTTATTCATTTTAAATTAGCTTTTATTTTTATATTTTCAGTTATCATTTTGGTTTAATTTTTAGTAATTTTGTTATAGGCTCCTGTCATTTTTATTCGTTTTTAATACTTTGATTTAGCTTTAATTTCAGTTTAGTAATTTTAGTATTTCAACTTGATTTTTTAGTATCTAATTTAAAATTTTCTAATTTTAAGTCTAAATCAATTTTTTTATCTATTATTTATTTTATTTCAGTTTTTTTATTACCGAAAAGGATTTTCAATAATTTTAGTTAACAAAAACAACGCTGCTGTACATTATAGTGTTGTGATGCCTAAACTCAC
This sequence comes from Sinocyclocheilus grahami, assembly GCF_001515645.1. Taxonomy (NCBI): domain Eukaryota; kingdom Metazoa; phylum Chordata; class Actinopteri; order Cypriniformes; family Cyprinidae; genus Sinocyclocheilus; species Sinocyclocheilus grahami. The sequence goes on from NW_015505292.1 coordinate 1,337,764, forward strand.
TTGAAGCATTTCAAATATTCATTGTAGTTTAAAAAATTATAATTTTTCATATATATATATAAATATTGGTATTGACCAGAATTTTAATATCTGTGCATCTCTAAAAATGATTAATCACAAATTACAATATAAAGACAAATAATCCACAGTTCTGGTTTTTGTCTTTGTGTAGCATTTTTAAATTGTCTGAAATTCAAAATAAATTGTCTGAAATTCCTTTTTTGATATTGTTTTTCAGGAACCAGATAAGGAAGGCGTTTGTTACCTCAATTTTTTATCCCTTGTGTCTGAAACCTCTTCAAGTGTACAGTGAAAGTTGGATCTAAGCAGCACCTGTTACACCTCGTCTCTCAGACACACACACACATGCACACTCGCATACACTCACACCGACAGACATTTCCGCTTTCCTGTGTCTGTCAAGGTTGGTCTGCCCCTCTATAACAGGTCTGTTCCTCTAGCTTGAAGATTTCAAAGCTTTCCCTCCCAGGTTTTAGATGAAAGGAGTATATCCTTGACTCCACCCCCAAGTACACTGGCCCCTCCCACCTTAAACTAGGCATGGAGAATGAAGACCAGAATGAACCCCGCTCCCTCTCTCCTTATTGGTCTGTGTGTACATCTGTTCAGTATTCAGACCTTGGCGCAGCCTCCACATACTGTAGTAATAAAGTGGCATGGTGGACCTTTATTTCTTTGCCCTAGGTAGATTGATTACTATATTAATGAAAATAAATGATTTTTATTTAGATTTATCTTCCTCGTTATTGTCTGTTAATCCGAGGTTTGAAATGTGTGCCTATCTGTGGTGTTTGCAATTACCTTTGTTTTTTTTACATACTTAAAAGGATAGTCTACCCCAAAAATTAAAATTTTAACAATAAATGTAATGTAATGCAGGACTAAACTTCTTGCTCAAGAAGACACCCTGATCCCTGGCTTCCTATCCTACAACCTGACTCCCCGGCAGCTCATGTTCAGAAAACATCTTCCCCATGAAATTTTCAGCACTGCTTGGTTGTATCACAGTCTGTGATGTCCGGTCAGCAGTGATGATGACAACCCCTGCACCTGCCCTTTGTCAACCGAAAGCCATTGTAATTCCATAAGCAGCAGAACCATGAAGTGAGCTTAACCACTTAAAGGAACAATTTACCCAAAAATAATATTTCTGTCACTATTTATTCACTTTCATGTCATTCTAAACTCGGATGACTTCATTTCTTCTGTGAAATAGAACAGGAAATGTTTTGACAAATTTTAATGCTATGTTCTTTTCATACAGTATAATGAAAGTGGATGGTGACCAAGGCATTTCAAGCTCCAACGGTACCAATGATTCTTCATAATAAAGGTTCATGTGACTCAAGCACTATATTACAAATCGTCTGAAGCCATATGATAGCTTTGTGAGGGCAACAGGCTGAAATTTAAGTTATTTTTCTCTGACCGCTGTGGTCACCATTCACTTTCAATGTATGGGGAAAAAGCAGCTGGCTTTTTGCTATTCATTTCCTCTTTTCCACATAAGAAAAAAAGTCATATGATGAACTTTACCTTTTATTTTTAATGTGAAGTATTGTTTCATTTCTGTTATCGCCAAAGATTTAAACATTCTACAGATGGATTTGCCAAAAGAGGCATTGAGGTCCTCATTGCTAATATAATCCTATTCGATACTCGAAAACTGCAATTCTGGGATTTCCCCTTTGTTCAGCTATTTTTGTTTGTCTTACAGTCAAGGCATGATATGCATATGACTTGTCTATGCGGTAAAAAGCCCATAAAACATTTCAAAATAAATTTTAAGCTGGAAACCTCTAAGCGTATAAACTTGCAATCTGAAGCTGAGTTAATGATTATTTGTGCTGAATCACGTGAACTCCAATCAACTTTTGAAGTCATAGGTGTTTTATTATTGGAAGGTTTTTCAAATGCAGATAAATAGGAAATCAGTAAATTCACAATGTTGTCACACACACAGTGTAGAAGTTTTAGTTTCAACACGGTAATGCACACAGGTAGCTAAGTTTCCATCACACCTCTTTGAGAGAGAGGGAACCTTGGGCCCCCCGTCCCACACAGAAACAAACAAACAGATGAATAAATAAACAAACAAATAGCTGTGTCGTATTTCCAACCTGATGAGGACTTTCCACTGGTTTAATTACAGACAGAAGCACACAAAACTGTTTGTCCCTACTGGAATTTCATAGATTTCACAATTCGAGTCCAAACTATAGTCCAAGAAAAAAAAAAACTCCTCTGTGTCAGTATGAGCAGTAAGATTTCCAGCACTCAGGACATCTAAAGATCTGCTTCTTTCCAATTCAAACCAGATTTGTTGCATGTTAAATCCTCCCAACAAAAGAATTCAACAAGATTGTAGAGCGATGCCTTGGTCCCTCACTTTAACTCTTCTGTGTAGAGTAAGGACTGGCTCCATTAGTTAGTAAACTCCCACAGGGCTGAAGTTGTTGGGAGGTTTTGGAGATGCTGGATGCTTAACTCACTTTTTTGATATTGTTACTACGTCTGCGCCGAAAGCAGGCAGGTAAGCAACGCTTTTCCGATTTGATCATTGGTGAGCTGGGAGGAGAGGCTTTTCTGTTAATCAGAAACACAGAAAGTAAAAATCTAAAATAACAATCAGTTGATTCATTTATTTTAATCTATACAACAGTTCCTGATGAGTACAAACAGCAGTGGGACATTTCAGTATTTTCATCACTCCACTGTGTTGTCTGTGCATGTTCCATTCAGACGGTCAGTCTGCAAGTTATGCCAATAGCTGTTTTTGAGTCTTTGAATAATTCATTTGTTCAAAACACCAAATCATTCAGGAACGAAACGCATCTTTATGAATGAGTCATTGTATCATTTACTCAACCGATTAGTTGCTCCTAAAGTGAGGAGTGAAACGTCTTTATGAACGTCATTGAATCACTCAATTAACCGATTTGTTCTAAAACAATGAATAATCTGTTCTGCACTGATGTGTATTGTTTGGAAACGTACAACTATTACCTGCAGTGGCTTTGTTTGGAACTATTTTCACAGGCGAATCAAAAATAGACAAAGTAACTGGCAAATTATGTGTGAACAACAAATTAATTAAATTAAATTAATTATTAAGTATATATATTATATGTTTCATTTGTGAATCTAATCAGTTGAGTAAAGGATTCAACGACTCATTCATAAAGACATGTTTTTTATTGAATTAATCAGTGTTTTGAACGAACGATTCAAAGACTCATAAAATAAAACAAAATAAAATAATATATAAAATAAAATAAAACATTAAGAATTAAACTTAGTATCTGATTACTAAATTAAATACTAAATATTTATATTTTTCACCAATTTTATTTTTCATTAATTTGCAAAAAAGGGAGATATTAATATTTATTAATATCTCTATTATATTTGTGGAAGTTATGCTAACAATTTTTTTGTCTTCCACAGATGAAAAAGTCACATGGGTTTAGAACTACAAGAAGATAATAGAATTTAGATTTTCTTTTTATTTAATAGACCCTTTTATTATGAGTATTTGGGAATGTAAGCCTCACCTGGCGGCTGCAGCTGCTGCTGCTGCTGCCTCTTTATTGCGCAGCTGGCGCATTATACGCAACATGCGACAAATCTGACGCAGTGTCATCTTCGGAGCGTGGCAGGCCAGACGTGGGCGAGGGGCCCCTCTGGGCCCTCTGTAACTGAAAAGGGACATGTAATCACCACCAGGCCCCCTCCCAAAGAGCTGAACACTGCTGCTGCCATAGCAGGACGCACACTGAAAGAAAAACAAGAACAAGGATATAGAATTGTTTTGCTTGAAATCAAGATTTGGAGACCTTTTATATCAATCAACCAGTTGATAACAAATCTTTCACCAAGCTACTGGTTTCAACCCAAGAACACGATTAATTAACTACATCCTAAGAAACCAAAGCCATGACACACACGCACACACACACACACACACACACACACACAGAGACTCTATACAACAAGCTTGAAGACACACAGATTGTTTTACTTGACACTTGATCAGCCCAGAGCACAGTGGCAGGCCAGACGTGGGCGAGGGGCCCCTCTGGGCCCTCTGTAACTGAAAAGGGACATGTAATCACCACCAGGCCCCCTCCCAAAGAGCTGAACACTGCTGCTGCCATAGCAGGACGCACACTGAAAGAAAAACAAGAACAAGGATATAGAATTGTTTTGCTTGAAATCAAGATTTGGAGATCTTTTATATCAATCAACCAGTTGATAACAAATCTTTCACCAAGCTACTGGTTTCAACCCAAGAACACGATTAATTAACTACATCCTAAGAAACCAAAGCCATGACACACACGCACACACACACACACAGAGACTCTATACAACAAGCTTGAAGACACACAGATTGTTTTACTTGACACTTGATCGGCCCAGAGCACAGACATGATACATCCACACCAATAGCACTGACAGAACATGACCCAGTCTAGAACAAAGAAAGCTCAAACTAACTGAACTGAGAATAAGATTCATCATGTTAAGTGATCCAAGGCATGTATTTTATTTCACTAGTATCACCACCAAAGACACTATGTAATCAATAGCAAAAAAAAAAAAAAAATCCCTTTGTTCCGAAACAGGGATTAAAATTATTACAATGCAGGTGTGAAAGCACCAAGACATCTTTTAAATTAATCTAAAATCAAAATCTGTCTTCCAAATTTCACCAAAATAATTTCAGGAGTGCAGCACAAGAAGATGTTTCTTCTGTTTGGACCATCTGCTATTGAACTCCAGCCATGTGTGAAGTCATCTTAAATTCTTAAAAGTGAATAATCATCAATTCATCTACAATACAAAAAAGCACTCTTAATCTCCATATACTCACCGGTACAACAGTTGCCATGGTAACCAACTCAGTTCAGGGCGTCCAAGGGATGCTGCAGAATTATGTGTAAAATTTTGCCTGCCTTGACCGAGCATTCATCCCTTATACCCGCTGTCTTCCCAGGTGCCTCATGATGTGACCAATCACAGGGTTCCTGCGGTCCAGTTCCTCCCTCTGAACCTGACATCACCAAGTGATGTCACTCCGCCACTGCTTTAAACTGGACACAACAATGGGCAGAGGGTGTCTCGCGTTTCAGGACCTCGGCAGCAGTGACATGCAGTTAATTATCACGCTACCTTTAGTCTCTGGTGGGTAAATTTAGAATCCCGTAGGAGAGAACAAAGGAGCATTCTAAGAACAATGCATGCTATTAATTGGTTGACGTGCTCCTGGGAGAAAAGCTTTGTGTCGCCTACAAACATAAATTAAAGCAGCTCATGCTTTACTGACAATGACGCTTCTATACCATGACAACGGGTCATGGGTTACGTGTGTGTTTATTTGGGTTTAGCTCATAGATGGGTATTTGAATGAAAGAGAATTTGATAAAAACATGAAAATGATTAGGGGTTGATGAATGAATGGCGTTCATCTTTGGGACACAAATAAATGTATGTATAGTAGCATCTTTCATATAAATGCAGTTTATAAAACTTTAAAAAAGAACACAACAAAAATATTAACTACAAACTTTAGGGTTGCCAGAAAGTCTGAAGTAGTTTTAAAAGCTTGAATTTTAAAGTTTTTCAGTTTGAAATAGTTAAGTTTTAATTTACTAGTTTTTAATAGATAGATTAAAACCCTTTTAAATAGATAGAGTTTGAATGAGTCTCAATAGCTTAGAAATAGTATTATAGAGCTTTTTCAAGCCAACTTAATAATAATAATAAAATCAATTAATCAATAAATCACTTTACTTTCAGAAATTGAAACAGAAAATAAAAATGAAATACAGTGGCATAAAGCAGGCCTATATTAATCAGAAACTAAAAGATCTACAGTTTTTAAATGTGAATATTCTGAGCTTGTCTAATTTTAATTGCCTTTTTTATTTTTTAGGAATTAATGTCTTTTGGAAAAATAGGTTCACCAGCTTACAGCGTGATACTTTGCATGAAGTAAGTAAGGAAATAAATAAAAGAATGAAAACTACTTATTAGTAGATTACGATCACATTTTGACAGATGGTTAAAAAAGCTAATAAATAAAAGTATGATATTTTGATGATGATGATTTTTTTTTTTTACGTTGCATCGTGTAAATAAATAAATGAAAAGATTTAATACAATGATTTGGATCACATTTGAACAGACAAGTCAAAAATGCATTAGTATTAGTGCATTCAGTACTTTAAAACCCAGTAAAAGAACCTTAAAATTAATCCTACTTACATGGTAACCATTTTAAATGAACTAAAACAGTAATGTGGACTCGGAAGTAATGAATCAATTTCTTAGCATCCACCAGTGAAAATGAGAAGCGATGTCTTAGACAGTATTAGCAAGACGTAAAACTCAGTTCATCATCTAAAATGACACCATCACATCTGTGCTGTCATACGTTTGCAGGCACACTTGGACAGCCACAGCTTTTTTGCCTTGTTTAACTGTCAGTAGTTTTGTGAAAACCAAACATCGCCTTCAAAAACCTCCAGACAGGCCTTACCAGCTTTACCAGCAAATTCAAGTAATCAAACAAACGTTTGGCTAGATCTGCAACCTTCAAGATGTGTGAGTGAAAAGTATTGTTGAGTTAGGCCTATGCAGAAATGATCATGATAATATTTCCAACCCTACCATAATCTTAAATAAATTCAATAGATAGAAAAAAGTTTGGAATAGATATTATTATTTTATATTTTGGTGTTACTTTTGACATTATTTGATCATGCGATATGGAGCAGAGCTCTCTGAACTCTCCTCCTCTCTTTATCTTCTCCCAAGCTGTAAATTTGTATGGTTCAGTGTCATATATGGAGCTGTAAGAAATCTCTTAGTAACCACTCAGTGCAAATTTCAACAGCCACTAAAAGTTCTTCCTGTTTCCTTGCTCCTCCCTTTATTAAGTCACCCTTCATCATAGTTTACAGTACATTGACTATCATAACTGATATTGCCCTACCTTACTCTGACTATCAATACTTGTGTAATTGATCAAACACAAGAACTTCTGATTCCAAATATTAGCCTATTATAATTGGATTTATAATTTGGGTAATTTTAGTACTATTTAAGCTTGCTTTACATACAATATTAGATTAAATATATGTAAGATTTTCTAGTAAATTAATGTATTTTCTGTAAAAACGTGGAAAACGTTAAACATTTACTTAGCGATACTGCCACCTTGAGACGAAACTGTGATGCCCTAAAAAACAACAACAAAAAAACTCAACACTGGAAGAATTAAATAGACATTAAAAGTATAGTGGGGAAATTCCTTTATTGTTATTTGTAATTTTAGATTTTACATGGTGCTGTGATGGTAAAAGGCAAAAACTAGGTTATAAAAGATTTTAGATTATTCATACTAAATTTTTTAAAAACAAAATCTTGAGTAGAACAGTGACCAAACTAACTTTCATTAATCATTCACTGTTTTATGCTTATGTTAATTTCCTTTAAAACATCTATACTCAGTTCTGTCTGTTTTATTATTATTATTATTATTTGTTTTATATTTCTGTTTGTTTGTTCAACTGCTCGTAAGTGTGTGTTGCGCAGGTGAAGTAAACCTCAAAAATAAACAATCATATTTAAAAGGCATTCAATCTCATTTATATTCCACATTACATCAATATCAAGTACAGGAAATTAGAAATCTAATTATAAAACAGCCCTGCTATTTAAAAACATCCAGTATGGGAAACCAGCAGCGCTTTTTTTTTTCCATTTTTAGTCCAAGGCGGGTTATCTGCGTCTTAAGTTAAATGAAAACCTAAAAAAATCGCACTGATCGAGTCAGGTCTCACAGTGCCATAAAACGCTACTGACAGCCTGTTTGAGTCGCGCCCTGTGTGCAAACACAGCGCCAGGGTTCTGACACCAACTACGCCCACAAGGAGGAAACACACTGAGCAAGTATCGACAGTTTACGTGACGAGTTCACTTTTAGCATTAGTGTCATTTTTTTTTAGAAAATAAAACATAAAATGACTTTTTGTGTGAATTATAAACTAGAAAAACGACACAAACACAGCATGTACATCTTTTTGCACGCGCTTGCAGTCGGCACGCGCAACAGGTGCTCGGGTCAGCAGTGACTGCGTCATGAATTATTCATGAGATGCTTAATGAGCAGGCTGGGTATGAAGTTGAACTCTGCTCGGACTCGAAGTCGAAAGTCAGTAGTTGTAGTCCACGAGCGCTGAAGAAAGTCAGTGGGGGTCCCACCTGCGTGTGCCTACCGTTCTCTTATCACCTTGTGGACACCCCTAAATGAATAATAAAATGTCGCCTTCGGTGTCCCCTCGCTTTTTTTCCGAAAAGGAGGTATCCAAACATTGCACCAAGGATTCGTGCTGGGTGTTGTTAGGGACGCGCGTCTACGATGTGACGGGGTTCCTCCGGATGCACCCGGGAGGAGAGGCGCTCATTCTCCGCCGCTCTGGCAAGGATGTCAGCCGGGAGATCGAAGGACCCCCACACCGGCACTCGGAGAACGCCCGGAGGTGGATGGAGCAGTACTACATTGGTGAACTCGACAGAGACAGCATAGATGAAGATACGGACGTAAGTCACGAAATAGCAACAGAAAGTCACTCAATTAGTCACACGCACTATTTTGAGGAAGTTTAGCTCTACGAGAGGTCATATCTTAAGATGTCAGTCTTTGGTTCAGGAACTATGTTACTCCAAACAAAGAGAGCCAGAAAGTGATTTAAGAAAGCAGTTTGGTCCGTAAAGGGGTTTAAATAGCTATGTCAGATTCGAAATGGAAATCTAAACCTTTATTTGTGTTGGATCTTTTTAATAAATCTGTGGAGTTCGTTCACGATTCGAACTGAATCGATCACTCACCGACTCACTGAATCGAGAAATAAAACTCTGTACACATGTTTGCGACTCAAGTGCATGCTCACTTAAATACGAATCGGAACTAGTGTTGTAAATCGCATGTTATTAAAACATGAAAACTTGTTTGCTGCGACTGGGTGATGGAAAATAATTTTAGTATTATGTAGTAAATGGAAATGGTTCTAAAACCCATATAAATTTGGTTGGACGTTTGACATTTGTCACAGATTCAGCTTCGAAACACTTCAATAGATCAGTAACGATTTAGGATAACAACAAAAAACAGGTTGTGTTCGAATTGTTTTAAAATGTAGAAGAGAACACACCGTGTAGCCTAGTTTATGTGTGTTTCAATCTGCTTTGCTGTATCGCAACCTATACATTTTGTAATGTAAAATAGCAGAAAGGGACTGTCTACAATGTACAAAACGAAGAGGAAAAACGCTCAGTTGTTCCAGCCGTATTCTTTATTCTTGAAAAAAGGCTATCAAACTGTACACACAAAGCCTTGAAACATACACACATACTCAATCTCGCCTGGTAAAAACACCGCAAATGTTACATGTTGGAAAGAATAAAAGTAGTGGTAATAGTAATGTTATTAAGAAAAATAAGTTTTACATTTACATTTTACAAATTCAATCCCAAATTCAAATAGTGTGTTCTATTACTAGGTCCTAAAAAACTGCTTTCAGTTGGTTTTACTATCATAAGCGATGCAAAAACAGTGATATTGAGATGTGCTAATAAATTTGTATAAAATACATATACTAATTTTTCGAATATAGAACAACATTTTAAGGTTGGATTTATTCACAGAACTATAGCACAAGGCATGCTCTTGATATTCAAAGGAATACATAAATTAACTGAAATCAAATTAGTGTTCTAACTCAACTTTAAATGCTGTGTGTTGTTACTGGTTCCTAAAATAATTTTTTTTTAAATGTTTGTTTTCACAAAACTATAGCACAAAACGTGTTATTGAAAGCAACAATTGCGAAAAAATCTCGCAAAGCCTCATAAAGACTAAAGAGTGCTCATCTGCTTTCCTGTGCCTTTTATTAATACCTGTATACCAGATTTGGTCTTTTTATATCAACGTACTTCATCCATTGGCCTACCTTAAGCGTTTTCTTTATAATGGTTTTCTATGGGGGAGAAAAAGCTTAAAGATGTGGTTGATCAGCTTTTTCGAAGGCTTGATTGTGTTTATGGGGTGCAGTGTAACATGTTCATGCTTCGATTTAAAGAAAAAAGTGTTTGTTTCACATATTTTACCTTTATTCTACACTGCTGTTTCTGTTCTCGTCTACCTTAAGCGTTTTCTTTATAATGGTTTTCTATGGGGGAGAAAAAGCTTAAAGATGTGGTTGATCAGCTTTTTCGAAGGCTTGATTGTGTTTATGGGGTGCAGTGTAACATGTTCATGCTTCGATTTAAAGAAAAAAGTGTTTGTTTCACATATTTTACCTTTATTCTACACTGCTGTTTCTGTTCTCGTCAGAACAGTCTGTTGAGTTCCTGGTTCTAAGCCCCTCCTTCAGAAATACGCAATGGGCTCAGATTGGTTAGCTGGCCCAGTGTGTTGTGATTCGCTAACCGCCTAGTGCACGTTGTCTGGAAATGTCACGGTCCCTTACCATTACAGGTAGTTGCATGTTCCCGGGGACAGGGGTTGTGTAAACATCGGGGTTAGTGATGTCACAAACCCGGGAAGAAGCTTGTTGTAGTCCCTACCAGCCTTTTTTTGTAGTCCTTAAACAGCGATTTCTTTAAAAGAAAATATCTCCTTTGCATTGAACTTTGAGTGTCATAACTCTTTTTGGTCCTCCAATGTTACCGTTTTATTACATTAAGCCACATTAAGCGTTTCAGAATATCCCAAAATGGTGCCTTGAACTAAGAACTGACTGTATTTCTTTATACTTGAGTCCAAGTTCAAAATAAAAATCTACGTACCACTACATTGCGAATGTATGGAGCTGAATGAACCACTGCACTGGTTTTGCGAGAGAATGCGAGGGGGCACAAATGTTTTGTGAGCGAACGCAAAGTTTCTCGGGAGAGTGCAAAAGTTTTGCGAGAGAATGCGAAAGATTTGAAAAATATTTTTTCCACCCACCCATTAAAAACAACATCAGAACATCTTTTTTTCAGTGCCACTGTTACCTTGGGCTTGCTTGGCTGGAGTTTAAAAGATTCTTATATGTAGCTTAGTATATCAGTAAAGGTGCATAATAGCTTATTCAGATTTGTTCCATAATTGATGAACTCTGTAGAGCTACTTACAGCTGAAGTAAGCTTGGAAATTGATTAACTTTGCAGTATTATTCAATGTACATATTTCAAAACTGAACAGAACTGAGCTGAATGATGACGCAGTTGTCCTTTATGCTGCTTTATTGTTGAATTAAGCATGTTTCCCAACTGATGAACTTTGCAACATTACACTGTTATTGAACATTAAATTAACATTGAATGAAATTGATTTACAGTAAATAATGACTCTATTATCTTTTTAGAGGTGCTTTACAGCTGCATTTGCACTTGTTTCATAATTGAAGAAATAAAGGTTACTTGCCTTGTCTTAGGAATTGTAACAAGACAAAAACCACTATCAAAATGTTTTTTTATAGAAAGACACTCCCTATGAACCAGTAAGACACCATACGCCGTTAAATTATTTTATATAATGGTTTAGCTTTTAATAACATCCTTTTTTAAAAACATTCTTTTTTTGCCATAGGAAGAGGCCTACTGCGTCCTTTAGATTCAAGATTATTTTTTAAATTATGAAAAGATTGTATTAGTAGCAATAATAGGCTATAATAATAATAATGACATATTTTGTGTACAGTATAACTTATTTAAATGGATTATTCTGTAAGTGAGTTTGTGTGTGTGTATTCACCAAATTCCTTTTAATTGAAAAAAATCAGATGGGAAATCTAATCTTTTTTTTTTTTCTTCCACATGTACTTTGTAGACGGTCCCTATCTGGCCTAAGCACAAACGAGTCACTGCTAGAGCTAAAATGCGTAGCTACACTTTGTGTTCAGTTCTATGTTATAATACTTTTCAAGTAAAGCACTTTTTTACAATTATAATTAATCACTAAGAATCTAGTGAACATTTTCGCAAAGCCTCATAAAGACTAAAGAGTGCTCATCTGCTTTCCTGTGCCTTTTATTAATACCTGTATACCAGATTTGGTCTTTTTATATCAACGTACTTCATCCATTGGCCTACCTTAAGCGTTTTCTTTATAATGGTTTTCTATGGGGGAGAAAAAGCTTAAAGATGTGGTTGATCAGCTTTTTCGAAGGCTTGATTGTGTTTATGGGGTGCAGTGTAACATGTTCATGCTTCGATTTAAAGAAAAAAGTGTTTGTTTCACATATTTTACCTTTATTCTACACTGCTGTTTCTGTTCTCGTCAGAACAGTCTGTTGAGTTCCTGGTTCTAAGCCCCTCCTTCAGAAATACGCAATGGGCTCAGATTGGTTAGCTGGCCCAGTGTGTTGTGATTCGCTAACCGCCTAGTGCACGTTGTCTGGAAATGTCATGGTCCCTTACCATTACAGGTAGTTGCATGTTCCCGGGGACAGGGGTTGTGTAAACATCGGGGTTAGTGATGTCACAAACCCGGGAAGAAGCTTGTTGTAGTCCCTACCAGCCTTTTTTTGTAGTCCTTAAACAACGATTTCTTTAAAAGAAAATATCTCCTTTGCATTGAACTTTGAGTGTCATAACTCTTTTTGGTCCTCCAATGTTACCGTTTTATTACATTAAGCCACATTAAGCGTTTCAGAATATCCCAAAATGGTGCCTTGAACTAAGAACTGACTGTATTTCTTTATACTTGAGTCCAAGTTCAAAATAAAAATCTACGTACCACTACATTGCGAATGTATGGAGCTGAATGAACCACTGCACTGGTTTTGCGAGAGAATGCGAGGGGGCACAAATGTTTTGTGAGCGAACGCAAAGTTTCTCGGGAGAGTGCAAAAGTTTTGCGAGAGAATGCGAAAGATTTGAAAAATATTTTTTCCACCCACCCATTAAAAACAACATCAGAACATCTTTTTTTCAGTGCCACTGTTACCTTGGGCTTGCTTGGCTGGAGTTTAAAAGATTCTTATATGTAGCTTAGTATATCAGTAAAGGTGCATAATAGCTTATTCAGATTTGTTCCATAATTGATGAACTCTGTAGAGCTACTTACAGCTGAAGTAAGCTTGGAAATTGATTAACTTTGCAGTATTATTCAATGTACATATTTCAAAACTGAACAGAACTGAGCTGAATGATGACGCAGTTGTCCTTTATGCTGCTTTATTGTTGAATTAAGCATGTTTCCCAACTGATGAACTTTGCAACATTACACTGTTATTGAACATTAAATTAACATTGAATGAAATTGATTTACAGTAAATAATGACTCTATTATCTTTTTAGAGGTGCTTTACAGCTGCATTTGCACTTGTTTCATAATTGAAGAAATAAAGGTTACTTGCCTTGTCTTAGGAATTGTAACAAGACAAAAACCACTATCAAAATGTTTTTTTATAGAAAGACACTCCCTATGAACCAGTAAGACACCATACGCCGTTAAATTATTTTATATAATGGTTTAGCTTTTAATAACATCCTTTTTTAAAAACATTCTTTTTTTGCCATAGGAAGAGGCCTACTGCGTCCTTTAGATTCAAGATTATTTTTTAAATTATGAAAAGATTGTATTAGTAGCAATAATAGGCTATAATAATAATAATGACATATTTTGTGTACAGTATAACTTATTTAAATGGATTATTCTGTAAGTGAGTTTGTGTGTGTGTATTCACCAAATTCCTTTTAATTGAAAAAAATCAGATGGGAAATCTAATCTTTTTTTTTTTTCTTCCACATGTACTTTGTAGACGGTCCCTATCTGGCCTAAGCACAAACGAGTCACTGCTAGAGCTAAAATGCGTAGCTACACTTTGTGTTCAGTTCTATGTTATAATACTTTTCAAGTAAAGCACTTTTTTACAATTATAATTAATCACTAAGAATCTAGTGAACATTTTCCTGGCTGAATATTTGTCGAATATCCAACATCCAACCAACGTCATACCAACTTTATAATGGTGGGACTGATAAAATTACAATAAATAAATTAAATTAAAATAAATAAATTACAACAAACATTATTATTAATACAACCTATTTAAGAAAAAACTAATAAAAAGTCATATTTGCTACATACTTTTATATGCACATTTTAGAGCAAATCACATGCCACGCCGTTATGTCACACGTGATGACGCAACTCATCAGGACATAAAGGAGTCACCAAATCGATTCTTTAAAAATAAACGGTTAGCAAAGTCAGTTTTATTATTTCAGTTTTTTTACCTGTGCAGTTTTTTTTTTTTATTAATATTTGAAAACCATTCCATAAGAAATGCCTAGATTATCGTTGTGATATTTGTGTGTCGTGTCAGCAGGTAGATATTCCACTGAGGGCTCTTATTAGATAAACAAGCCTTCTGTCCCTGCTTGCCTCTCCTCTGTCACTCCCCAAGGAAAAAGCGGGGAAAGGACCATGTATCTCGCCTTCCAGTTCCAGCTTTATGTATTATTCTCATTTTATTGTTAGTTTTATACATATCTAGTCATATAAACAAAACTGTTCGGTATTGTCAGGCTTTTATTGCCATTATGCCTGTAATAAACATCTTGATATGAGGCATGTACTGACTACAAGCTCAAAGTCCAGAAGAAGGGTGGATATTTCAGAATGTAGAAGGTGTAAATGTGTGTGTGTGTGTGTGTGTAAGACAATCAAACCGGTCTGTCTTGTCTAAGCATTGGCATATACTCCGGCTTGACCCACAACACAATAGCTGAGCAGAAAAGTTTCCACACCACTTCAGGTTTCATAGAGTACTGTCAGCATTCACATGAAAGGGTTCACATGAAGTATCATTATAATTAATTGTCACTTCACAATTCCATATTCGTTTCTGAATGAAATCAAGCTTCACTTATTTGCTGGTATCTTGGACCATTTCAACTATATATGTGTATAAAATAAGGGAGTATTAGAAGTTGCATTGTTATTTGTTGTGAGTTCCAATTCCAATTTTTATCAAGTTATTCATAATAAATTCATGCCAAATTCACTGTATACAATTATTCAGTTCCACATTTTATAGCAGATTACTAAGAAGCGGCATGTTTATTCTACTAATTATAGTACAACCTTTCAGGTTTTCTACACGAAAAGCCTGTAAATATGCTTGCCGGAAAACATATTAAAGGAAAATGGAATTATAGAATAGTGATTTCCAGGCCTGGAAAAGACATGAAAATGAAAACAATTATAAGAAAATGTATGTAATTTAAATTTAATTAATAAAAAAAAAACATGGCAATATTTGGCACTGAATATACACTACATTTAATACAATGTTCTATTTTTGCTAAGAACATTTTTTCAATGTAAATTTTTTTCAATGATTCATGTAGTAATCACTTAACGACCAGAAAAGTCATGCAAATTAATTTGTCAAAAAGTGTTGGGACTTATAATTCTCATGCATTTCTGAACCAAAGGCTTTTAAGAACAGATTACATAATTATTTCTAAACCCTCATTGCTGTAATCATTTAGCATGTTTGTTGTAAAGCAGGAGTGGGTTTGTATGTGATATAGTGAATGGGTGTGTATTTTTGGGATTGTGTGGATTTGAATTCTTTGGACACATTGCAAATTGTGGTCTACATTGGATGCTGCATTTAACTTTGAGGCTTTGAGTCACCCGTCCTGAAACAAGTCATTTCTCAGCAGCTATGATTGCAGTGTAAACAGTCTGATCCTTGTAGTTGTGTGAGGACTTGAATCCCCACCACTCAACACAAAGACTTGGCCCGAGGCATGGCTAATCTATATTTCCACATAGTTTCACAAGCATTTTTTTAACATCCTCAGGTGATAAATACTGCTGTAGTACAAATTATTTTATTCTTTTTTTTAATGAGTAATAATGATTTCAAACTAGCTAATTAAAAAAAACCTCCATGTTATCGAGTTACTAGTGGTTAAGTATTTTTTTTAAGTTATATATTTAATTCAATGCAAAATATCTACATTTCTTTCAAAGATTGAATGTGTATTTGTCTCATGGCATTATATTTGAGACCTTTGATATCTGATATCAGAGTATGTCATACAAATTTAAATATAAAATTCCCATTAGTTATTGAGTTGCTAATTGCAAATGTTTTTCTTTTGGTCCCAGTTCTTTCAGTGCTTTTATCTTATGATATTTCATTGCAAAATATCAAAAATAGAAGCAAATTTTAGAAACAAGGATTTTTTACAAGGAAATTTTCATCTTTAGATCTTAGAATTTTTTTTTAAAAACAGAACAACATTGGTAATAATCAGAAATGTTTCTTGAGCAGCAAATCAGTATATTAGAATGATTTCTGAAGGATCATGTGACACTGAAGACTGGAATAATCATGCTGAAAATTCACATTTTCATCACTTTGCATCACAGGAATAAATTATATTTGAAAATATATTAAAATAGAAAACAGTTATTTTAAATTGTAATAATATTTCACAATATTACAGTTTTGACTGTGTTTTTGATCAAATAAATGCAGCTTTGATAAAACATAAAATGAAAGACCTGAAAAAAACATACAAAAAAAAAACGCCTTGTGCGTTTCCACCTCACGTTTGAATCATTATGATTTTATTGATCTTCATGGTAGAGCATTTTAAATGTTAAAGATTTATCAAAGAGAAGATAGCCCTAAACCGGCACAATCTTCAAAAGTTCGTTAAAATTTTATCATGCTTATTGTTTTTTATTACGCACTCATTTTCAAACAAGCTCCTCCCTGAGATCTTGAGTCCATTGATTGCTGTTTGTTCCCACCCAGAAACACCAGTGACTCATGATATTAGTCACATATTCCTATTTAATTCTGAAAAATCTGGCTAGACCTGCTATAAACTTTGAAAACTTGAAAGTATTCGTAGTATTATTGGTTATGACATTGCAAGGACAAACTCAAAAGGCCTTAGTCAGGCAGCAAAACAAATGCCCAAGCTCTTGTCTTTTATTGATCGCTGGTGAAACCAGCTGGACCTGTTAACTAGATGCGGGGGCTGTAGTCCATTTACTCGTAGTGAGGGTATGACAAGGCGATGACCTGTTATGGGCATGTTGTCAGTGATGTACTGACAAAATGGTATCAGGCGGTTCCACTTCTTGAGCAAGCATGAATTTGAATGAGGAGAACGAGATAAATGGATGAGTGAAGTGATGCATGAATGTTTAGGTAAATAGCTGTTAGGGTTATGGATATATTGATTGTCCTTTATGAAACAACTGGCCTTGTGGCTGTTAGTTACCTTGTAACTAGAATGGTAAGATCGTAATGATCAGTATTGTAAAGCATGGCATCACGTCAGTTCATAACTCAGAGGTGAAAGGAAAAAGGCTTCTTTAGCACCTTTATTTACATCACGCAGACGTTTTTCACAGCACGTATGGTGCCATCTCAAGTAACACCCACATTCCCACTCCCAAATGCTCTGACACATGCACATTTGAATTTATGACTTAAGATTGGATTATTGGTTTTATGTTAAGCTTAATGTTTAATTTGTAAAACATTTACAGAGATGTTACGATGCTTAGGACTAAAGAAGATATGAAAAATTTGATGAACTTATAATTAGGAAAAATACTGGTCCAGATTTTTCATTCCAAATCAAAATTAACAATCTTAAATTTTTTTAAACTTGTGCTATTAATTTATATTTCTTTTCATAATTTTTTTATCAAAATGACTTGCTTTTAGGGATGTGCCGATACTGATTACACACACAATTATTACATAATTATATACATAATTATGTTCATGTTATGGCAGATAGCTGATAAATTGCAGATATTTCAATTTTATATTTATTATATTTGATATTTTGTCTTAATAGATTACTAATGAAATAATAAAATCAATTATTATAAATGCTAAACATAAATTTAGGCATCACAACATTATATTGTACAGTGTGAAAAAATGCATATTCATTTTGAGATTAGCTAAAGATAACATTTAACAGTATTATAACAGTTTATTATTATTTTTAAGACTAAATAAGTGTTGCAAAAGCTTTTAAAATGTAAATGTGCATGCTTCTTTCTTTTATTTTTTACAATTAAATATCCAAAATAAAAAATATGATACAGTACATGAAATGTACCAATAGTACATGGTACCAATATGTACCAATTCAACTGATGTCACTAAGGCCTCTTATGTTTCATCCAACTACCTACTGTATTTTCCTTGCTAATTTTCCTCCGTGATTGACTACAAACTCTGATCTGAAATTGTTCCATTTGATATGTTTTAAAATATGTCTCAATACAAAAGTAGAAATGGCTTATTAATATAATAGAAATCAAATTTTAGGCTGTATTTGTTCTAGTCCATTTGAAACATTTGGTGAACATCTCACCAAGTCAGTGTGAACTGGTTTAGTTGCCTGTTAATTTTTGAGAACGTATAAGGCAGAGGCATGGATCTCTGGAATGCTTTCTTTCTGAGGACATTATCTAATTTCTCCTTCAATAGCCTTTTTGTTTCCCTTGGCTTCAGCCACAAAGCAGCATGCCAACCTTCACCAAGTGAATGCTCAATACAGTAAAATTCACTGAAATTCCTTTCATAACATTGTCTCATGGTTGTGATGGAACCTCATACTGGATCAGTATAGTTCATGCTATAATCTAAGTATGCCTATAACCATGAGACTGTAGGATGAACAGGTATCCTCTGGCTGCTATGCTGACAGGGACGACCGCTGTACTTGGTTGCTCCAATGTCATCAAACCTTTTCACTTTGTAACCCTCCGTTCTCTTACCCCAAGGAGACTGTGTCAGACTGCCGATTTACACCTTGGGAACACAAGGCATTTGGGAGCCAAAGGTATGATTGTACAAGATGCTTAGAAGTTCTCACTGATGGATTATAATGTAGGTCACTGATAGATTACATGCAGATGGTTCGGCCACCATCGGTCCCTAAGGTAACAAAGGTTTGCTCGCTCATTAATTGCATCAAGCTACCGGACGGTCCCCAGGAGAGGAGCATGCTACAAAACTCATAAGCCTGGCATCACCAGGAGACACTTGTTGCCATGGCTCTGGGTGGAACCCTGGGACCCGGAAAAGCTCTCGGTGGCTAATGTAGCAAAATGCACAATATGGCTAAGGTTGGTTTTTAAATGCCTTCTGGAGACCAACTAATTCTTTTCCATAACTTTGTCAGTAAGTTGATGTAAAAGAGGGAAATCAGTACATAAACTAAAATGTACTTCGAAAGGAAACTCTTGCATGGTTGCTTGACTGTGTCAAAGTTCACACTGACACTGAGCCACACACATGGTTTCGTCGCAACTAATTGAACTGCTTATAATACAATGCATAGAGAATCATTGTGCTAACTGAATAAGTGCGATTCATATAAATCCTGTCCGATTTGTAGATTCGCAAAGAAAAAGGGCGTATTGTTCCAAAGCTGACACCGTAGAAGTTCAGCAAAGCCAACCTACACATTGATTATGTTGATTTGCTCGAAAATGTTGTTGTCGTATGTAACATTGTAATATTTTAATCATATGAATCACCTGTGTCTTTATCCATATGATGATCTTCTGTTTGAACTCCATTGCATCTGCTAGATCTCAAAGCTTGAAATCTAAACAATGTGTCGGAAAGGTTCTCAAAGATACTTAGATACTTGGCAAAACAAGTGTAACCAGAGAAGGTTATATTTGAAACAATCAGGTGGTGCCATTCTTAGAACTCAAAGGATCTTTTGTAGGATCTCATTATGAATTCGGTGCTTTTGTAACTTTGGTATTTGAAGGGTGGTTGACTTCAGTGTGCTGATTAAGTTTTTAACAGTTTCAGCCAGTAGAGAAGAACCTGGATTGGTCAGCTTGTCAAAGTCTTCAAAAGAGATACAAATGGAGGAATGACACATCAAAGTGGGAAAACTGTGTTCAATGTCATTGATTCTGTAGGATGCACGTTACCCCATCCCCTATCTTTTCAAATGCATTTGCCAATGCCTTTCAGAAATAACTATTGATTTTATAGATCTCTTCTTATCTCAAAAGATACCTGCATTATACAATTGTTTATTGTAGAGAACCTGAAGCTGAGATGTTCCTCTTTAATGGAGAAGCTGACCCTTGTTTGCCTGCTTGGGGAATATTTGGTAAGGATGAGTATTAAACTTTAAACTACAGGCATGCATCACTATACCACATTTACAGTAGTCGTTGGTATCAAAATTTCACAATTTTTGATACCGATATCATAGAATGTGAATGAACGCATTTGTTATTTAATTAACAGATTTAATTAGAACAATGGCCTTTTTATTGAGTATTTCTCAATTAAGAGATAAATGCTTTCGAAGATTTTCAAAAGCATTTTCAAAAAGTTTTTTTTGTTACGTTATTATATATTTTTAACCATAAATAAAATAATTGTATTCTTTTTGTATAATAAAAAATGACAAACTAATTGCAGGCAACAGATACAAATTAGGTAAATGGTCAGTTTTTTCTGGTTTCTAAGGACTGTACTAACGATACTGTAGAAAAGAGTGGTATTGTTACACCTTTTTATCAGTTGACTTCATACCAAAGTCCCAGTATTTTGACATTCATACAGGCATGACGGCACTCAATATCACACAAATAATCTCAAAATGGGAAAAAGAAGTGCCCAGGGTGCAGACGTAGGAAAAAGGATAGTGAGTTATGAATCTGTGAATTTCAGATGTGCTCGTCCTGTTGCATGGATTTCTAATCTTCTTGCTGAAGCTCTTCCTCGATTGACGGTCTTTATGTGTGAGAAAGCTCTTGATCACTGAACCCTGTACAATAGGAGATGCTCATGTGTAGAGACCTGCAAATGAAGAAACCTTTGCACCCTTGCTTGAAGGGAGGGACCCAAAAAAGTGTTATTGCATGTAGATTTATGGTCTTCTTTTACAAGTGAACAGCCTTCACGTTTACCCTTTTCATTTGTTTGTTTTTTTACCCTCTGCTCTATGCAAATACAAGTCATTTTACTGGTATAACTAATAATTTTGACTATTTTGATTTGAAATCGCATTTATTCTGTCATAATTAGATGAGAATTGAAATGGACAGGTTTCAAGACAGATCATGCCGAAAAGTCACAACAACCTTTGTCCGACTGTACCAACCCTTGCCCAGATATCTAATCTTTCTCATATCTGCCAACCCCAATATAATGAAGCTGCTCATTGATGTTAAATTTGGCTTGGCGATTGAGGAAAGGAATGAAGGAAAAGAGCGAGAAAATGCTTGGGAGGACTCCCAGTATCTGGCCCAGCAGGTTCCACCAGTTCTCTGGTTGATGCAGCTTACCAACCAACAACATCCCTGTTTATGGTAATAGTGGATGGCTCTCAACCCCGCCTACCACTTTAAATTCCAGATTGACAGGTCTGAGATCAGTTTCGGTTTTGGACTAGTGTCTTGACACTTTTATGAGCAAAGAAAAGTGGAAAAAAAAAGAAAAGAAAAAGACCCAGATGTGGAAAGATGCATGAGAGGTGAGCACTAAGAAGGAGGCATTGATTTGAATGCACGGCTTACAGATAACTCGCCATTCAAAACCTTAAAGGAATATTCTGGGTTCATTACATGTTAAGCTCAGTTAACTGCATTTGTGCCATAATGTTGATTATCATAAAAATTTATTTCCACTTGTCCCTCATTTTCTTTTAAAAAGCAGAAATTTGGGTTATACTGAGACATTTAAAATGGAAGTGAATGGGGTCAGTTTGTAAAAGTTAAAATAATGTTTGTAAAAAGCACTGTTACAATGTAATAGTATAGCCAGAAGATGACTTTCAAATAATACACAAGTTTTAAAAGAAGAAATAATGTAAGTGTTTTTTTTAAATTATAAACTTTAAATTTCTGCTTTGCAAAAAAAACCTGGCCCTATTCACTTTGGGGAGACCTCAACTCAGGTCTTGCCTTTTAAAAAAAAAAAAAAAAAGGAGAGACAAGTCAAAATTATTTTTTCAACAACATGCCAGAAATGCTGTCAACTGAGTACTGTAAAACAGAGTACTAATAAGGACACACTTGTCAGATAATGTCCAACTGTGACACACTACAACCAGGCTTGTTATTTTACATGCATGCATAATGGCGGTTCATAATCTTAGAACAGTGATGCATTCAACAACCCTTCCCTCAGTACATTTGCGTTAACGTGCTTTTGCTTAGTCATTTACATATGTTGAATAAAAAGCCACATTCTAAAAAATGCTGGGTTATTTTTTTCTACACAACTGCTGGGTTGAGCCTGTTGGGTCATATGTTAGGTTGTTTTTTCCAGTGCTGGGTAGTTTTTGTGTTACCCAGCTGTTGGGATAGTGGCTGGGTCAGTCTCACTGACCGCTGAAACTATACACCCCTCCCCCTCCCTCTGTTGAGTTACAGTCAGAGTGTGGGCTTTTTTGTCCTATTCAGGAGAGAGTGGTTCTCAGCGCCGCCGAACTGGTGCACTTCTTCAGTGAAATAAAGGTTTGTATACATTTTATTTAATCTATAAAGTCTTTACTGTGCTGTAAATCATATTATTTTTCTCAACGCAACATACAGGGACGAGATGTCAGTCAGCTAAATGTGTCAATAAATGTCGTTGAACATGATGAAAACGCCTTTTGCCTTGCATAACATAAATTGATTTTATTCGTTATAATACTGAATTTATTTATATTTTTGAAAATATAAAATATGTTCTCTAATCTTAGTGTTGTTTGGTTATGGAGTCTGTAACGAGTGAAATGCTAAGGCTCGCAGTTCCCCTGCCGAACAGCAGCCCATCAACGACTCAGATTTAGGCAACACACCGGCACTAGAATCAGCACTATTTTGCTGAAAAGGGATTAAAAAGAACGGTTGAATACACTTGAATTAAAATGTTACTTTTAAATTTTACATTTTTTTAATTTCTAAAATGCTTGTTAAACGTGTTAAAATGTTATATTGTAAACTGTATTCACCCAAATAAATTCATTTTGTCTTATATTTTATTATAAAATATTTAACCCAACCAGCTGGGTCCAAATAACCCAGCATGTGTTCTGTCCAATATTTACCCAGCACTGGGTTGCCAAATAACCCAGCAATGGTTGTTCTTAACCCAGCATTTTTTTGAGTGTGCAGCCTTTTCTGCTTATATCACAGGACTTTCCCATGTTTGCCCACCTTGAAAATTGCTTCTCTCAACTCTGCTTGACATAACACCTAAACATCCTACATGGAGAAAATCCTTCTACAATTTTTACAACCAGTGTGTTTAGAGAGATATGTGGATCTGGGAATTGGAAAGGTTGACGAGGGACTTCTGCCTTCGAATTTACATAAGTGTTGCTCTGAATAACACAAGCCAAATGTTTTACATCTGCCCCAAATCAGTGCCACCATTGCTGCTGTTTTTTCGACAGCTTGGAGTAGTCCATCAGTTGCTGCCTCTTATCAGGATCAGTCTGTCCAACTGTGTATCCTGGCACCGATTGGATAATGGTTAATTATTGACTTGGAAGAACCCTCATGGGTCATGTGACCCTCTTGCCCTGGCCATTGTTGAAACGGGTTAAAGCAGCATAGAATTTTTTAAGTTAGCATAATTTTTGATTCCAAAGAACCACTGACTTTATCACTCATTTTGTAAGAACTCCTAGAATAATGCCTGATAAGGTTTCATCAAGATTTATCAGGGATCCAGTTTGACCTGAAATTAATGAATAAATTTTTTTTTGCAGGTCAACAACCTAAATCAGTGTTGTTTAATCCTGCTTCGGAAGGGCCAGTGTCCCGCAGAGTTTAGCTCCAATCTGCCACAGCACACTTGCCTGGAACTTCCTAGTAATTCTGACACCTGAGGTGTGTTTAGATCAGATTGGAGCTAAACTCTGCAGGTCATTGGCCCTTTAGGACAGCCCTGGCCTAAATAGACCCCAATGATGTCAGTCAATTAGCATAGCACTTTTACTCTACTGGAAAACCCTTCTCGACAAGACCACAGGCTTGGCCAGCCAATGATACTTAAACAAACATCTCGTTGTACAAACATTAGATAAGCAATGGCTCGGGTGGAAGTAGCCAAACTAGTATCTGTGCTTTTACAAAGATGACCAAACATCCTCTCTTTCAGCACCTTTGTTAATGCTGAACTGATTTTGAATGTCTGCATTTTATTCGTCTTCTATTTCCGAGAACAACGGGGGTGCGTTTTTCCACTAGTTGGTAATGTGGCTACTATTGTTCCTACATCTTTATCTGGGGAATGTGGTGGGTTTGAGCAAATTGTGAAGAGCACTGCCTACCGTCCCCATCAACTGGGAGAGTTAAGCTAAATAGGGCTAGGCTAGGCATTTCTGATGGCCTTGGTGCCCTTTTGAGTGTATGTGTCCGAGGTTATCAACCCCCAACCGTACTCTTACCGCCACCCCAACACCATTCGACACACTGCCAGCCCTGTTTGGACTGTACCAGCCTGAGCTCTCTTCCTCTGTCCTCCACACTTTTGTTCTCGCAAACTCTTTCTGTATGTATGTGTGTCTCTGTCATTCAGTTTCCCAGACCCTTACTGCTCCATAAAGAAGCATTATTGTTCACCCAGAGGAATTCTTTCAACCCCCATTCCAGTCTACAGTGCCAGCATCCTTCTTGCACTCATCTTACTGAACACGCATTTTCTGCATTTCGCCACAGTAAATCTCGTTGATGACTACATTATCAACACAAAACGTAGCAGGATCTGGCTGCTTCCCTGGAATCCAGATGATCCGATGTATCTGGATTAATTGTCTTTAAAAGAACTCATGCTCCAAGGTCTGTCAAGCCCAAATTTAGGGTATCCTGACTTTAGTCCAAATTTAGCGTATCCTTAGGGACAACCCTAAAAACTTTTCACACCTTGTTTATGCAATATTATTTACGGCACTATGTAACTACACTTGATTTTGAGTCTGCCAGCGCAACTGTCGTAACTTTAGTCCAATAGATATTTGCATACCACACCGGAAAATGATACCGTCTAGGTGTAATGACTTATGGCTGTATTTTCATACATTCCACTCAGTTGGACTTCATGCAGAGCTTCACTCCTAATCACACAGTGCTTTTGCTGAAAATGACAACTTCCTGTTGCTTTCTTCATTATTTTTTCTTTCATACCTATAAGGACCATGCTGTACATTTGTGCTTTCTAGACATCAGCATTGACTATTAAAAACCCTCTGTAACCACAATAAAGGATTACTATCCTCGTCCAGATTTACTTTATTCTCTCAATGTCCACTGAGAACAATTGGAAAGCCTCTCTTCTGTAAATAAGCTCCCTTTTACAAGGTAATAGGATATAGTGTATTTGGTACACACAAGATCGGTGGTGGGTTGCGTTGTGTACTTTTACAGAGAGACATAAGATCATGTATGCTTGATTTGATTGCAGATTTATTGAGGTTTAATTAACTGTGAAGAAATGTAACAAAGGCATAGACCATAAAAATGGAAATGAAATGGAAATAGGAAGTGGTTTAATTTTGCGGTGATTTTGTTGTTTTTTTCTTTCAAAATTTCCATGGTGAGGGGAGTCTTCATGTTATGATTTTGTGGTACACACAAAGTGGTCTGACTGAATATGTCCCACTGTCTCTTAGGACAACAATACATCTCTGTGGCTATGTGACCTAGTTTAGGTTTAACAAATCTACTGACTGTGGATCATTCGAAAAATTCTTCCAGGTACATGAACTTAACCACATAACCACAAGCCATATTCACATGATTAGACCCAATCTAACATTCTATCCAGTTAAACTTAATGATCTTCATGCTTGTTCAGTGAAAACTGTGAAGTTTAACAGAGATCCGCTTGCTGTCAGGACGAGCCTTTATTGCTAAGTTAAATTACTCTCATGAATTTTAACATATAAAGATAAGAACATTAATGGCAAATTTTCTCTTGACTTACATTTTACGGTTACATTTTTATCTTAAATTTAGCTTGAAGATTTATTTCTAAATGGTAGACCTCATTTTGGAGAAAGTCTCCCAAGTTTTTTATGTATACATGAAATACTTTTGGAAAGTTGTTATATATGGCAGTGTGACATGCTAATCTAAAATGATTTTAAACAGCATTTCGCTAATAATTATTATTACGATCTCATTTTATTTACAATTTGAATTCATTCCATGCTGCATACAATGAACTAACAAGGGAAATATTTTAAAATGTTTATAAAATGATACACTTTCCCTAAAATTCAAATACATTTCAACCTAAGATCTTGATGTTGAGTGAAATAATAAAAGTACATGGGTATGTTTTGTCAGCTACTGTGTTTATTTGGAGTCCAATAGCAACCTTATCCTTGGAAGCAGAGTTTCGTAGAATGAGGTTTTCCATCTAGACACAATTCCTTTGAAGGCTCTTTCCCCCACAGTTCTGTTGTGCTCAAACTCTCTTCTGCAACAGAGATCAGAGAACTCTGAAAGACCCCCAACCAGCAACCTGAATTATGCGATGATTAAACCTTAACCAACCCTGCAGCTACGGTCTCCTTTGAACATTTGCAAATTGTTCAAACCATATTCCGAATCTTACATGTTGTAACTAGGCCCTAATTGGCCTTACCCTACCCAAGCTTTTCTAGTTTCCTACTAATTTCCTTTCTTTTAACCCTGAGATAACTGCACATTATTTTGCCTGACTTTAAAGGACTTTTGTACTTTACCATCTCGCCCTGCTTTTCCTAAAGACATCCTCACCTGCTTTTCCTAAGCTTCTTGGCTGCAGTGATCTCGCACAAGAAGCTGCCAAAGCTGGCTAAATAACCTACCAAGCGACCACACATGACTGAACCGTCACGCTCATATCTGCACCTCCACTATCCCGGTTCTCGCTTCAGCACCCTTGTTCACATCGGCAAAAGGGCAGCACACCTCTCGGATCACATGTGCTGGTCGTAATGCAACACGTGCACACACACACTAATACAACACCATTTCTGAGCTATAAAGGCAAATGATTTGCTGACATTCACAGTCAATTTGCGGTGGCTCTTTGACCATAAACTCAAAAACAACACTAAAACTGCCTCACCACAAAGTCATGGAGTTTATCAAGACTAGATAGTATTTTCATTTTGACAGTTTCTAAGTTTGGTACTTGGATGCGAATTGTTCACTTGAAAGCATGTAATCAAGATGTCAACATGCAAGTACATCTCAGATTGAACCTCTGCTTTCTAATCTGTTTTGTATTGTGCAAAAGGCCTGTCGTGCAGGTTTTCAGTGACTGCAGCGCTCTGATAGTGACTGTATCTATAACGACAACTGTTTGTTTCTAGATGCAATCCCTTGTGTATTGTCCTAGGCTCTACTATGGTGTTTATTTCTGTGTGCATTTGTGCTTATGTGTGAATTGTTTCTTCAGGGTGTTAAAAATTCACCTAAAATGTGATTTTATACATATTTGCATTCTGTCTGTTGAATTAGTGTCACTAACAACCAATGAAGTTTAATCTTTTAAGTGTTATTTCCCCTATCCTCTTTCTGCTTTTGGTTAGTGTGTATTTCTAAGCTAATGATTGGCGTGGCTCTTTGTAAACAGTGAAACACCCCAGCAGTCACGTATGCATAGTGCGTGCTATAGGTGTGTCTAGGTGCAATAAATCGAAATGACCACTCGATATGGTGCTGTATTTTTATTTTTTTTTATAAATTGTTTAATATGTTATTTAAACTGTAAGTTAAACATTAAAGTGGATGTTATCTTGAGTGACGATAACACGGACTGACTCTGAGTAAGCTTTAGCTGATGTCAGTGTCAACAGAAGTGCACTGAAAGATGGGTTTACACGTGTGTATCAGAATAGGGAATATTTGGTCAGGCTCGTTTGCTTTTAAAAGTTCTGGTCTGTTCACCATAAGAAGAATGTGGCTTAGTTTGTTGCAGCTTTTATTGTTTTTTTTACAGAATTATGTTTTTGTAGTGGCGGAAGCCCCCTATAACTTCACTATGAATTTATTTGATCAAATAAATGCAGGCATGGTGAGCATAAGATACTTATTTCAATGTATATTAGTCATACATGGTATATTAGTTGGTTATTTTTCAAGTTTATTAGTTATAGTGAAGGGTGGAAAGGGGGCCTAATATAATAAATTCTATTTTATTATATCTAACTGATTTAGTGGAAAGTGGTACGGAAAAAATGGTGATTTAGGGGTGATCACCTCTTTAACGTTAGAATGGTATGGTGCAATGCAAGACCTGATTAATTCTCACTTGTCCCACCTAACTAGCCATCTGTGAAGGGTGGGTTTGAATGTGAGTGTGACCCTATGGAGAAAAGATTAGCACTTCCATCCTGTAGGATGAGGCATGACGTAATGTGTGTATCATGTGGATAAGGCGTTGTGTACTTTGTGTGGTGGTATGATGATGATGATGATGATGATGATGAGGCTAGGTGTATCTATGACGTGAAAAGCTTATTTGTCATATTTATGATTACAATTGTCTGCACCATATTGTTGGAATTTTTATGTGTCTTTATCGTTATAGTTGTGGTGTGGACTGTGCTATTCTTTAATATTGAGAACGATTTTGAGAACTATACCTTTATCGTTATAGGGGAAGTCATGGCCTAATGGTTAGTGAGTCAGACTCATAACCCAAAGGTTGTGGGTTCAAGTCTCGTACCGGCAAGGATTGTAGGTGGGGGGAGTGACCTTCTCCCACCTTCAATACCACGACTGAGGTGTCCTTGAGCAAGGCACCGAACCCCAAACTGCTCCCCGGGCGCCGCAGCATAAATGGCTGCCCACTGCTCCGGGTGTGTGTTCACGGTGTGTGTGTGTTCACTGCTGTGTGTGTGCACTTTGGATGGGTAAATGCAGAGCACTAATTCCGAGTATGGGTCACCATACTTGGCCACATGTCACGTCACGTCACATTATTGTTCTTGGTGTGAACGGGCCTTTATTCTAGTACACTATCTCTGATTTTTTTTATTTTATTTTATATTTTATTGAAAGTATTTAGTGCTTTGTTTTTGTTAGTATTTATTTTATTGATTTAGGTTTTTATTGAACAGCAGGTCTGACTTTACGGAACTTTAGTGTATAATTTTTAGACTTAAATCAGAAATATTTCAGAATGTCAATTTTGATTCCACAACTAATATACTAACTTTTGAATTGAGCACACATTTTAATTATTGATATATATATTTCTATGTAAATATTGCACGTTTTTCAAATAGTTACTCAAGTAAAATATCGGTAATAAAGATCAAATTAAATAAAAGTAATTGACATATTATTAACATTAAAAATATACTAAATTTTTCCTAATTAAAATACTTTTTCATAATTAAAAAAGTAAGCCTTTTACCTTTAAAGAACGGAATAGTGCTTGTAAAAATAATAAAAATAAAATGTACAAAATTCATGTACACTCACATAACATGAACATTTCTGTTTACACAAAGCAGGTCACCTCATAGTGGCTGCTATGTTGGGATCACATGACCAGTCAGATGCTACTTACTGCAACTCGGTATTTCCCAGGTTCATATCTTAAATAAGGCCATGAATCAAATATACAGTAATTCAAACAAATTCATAACAAATGCTGACGCAAACTGAACACGGATGGATTTCATCTCATCAAATATGATCATGAGGATCACGTTTTTCTGAACGGTTCCTGTTCTTCTGTTCTAGACTCTGAGACAGAGGAAGAAGATCCCAGAAAGCACCACAGAAGAAGAAGAAGAAGAAGAAGAAACGTCGGCCATCAATAAGTGCAGCAAAGTCAATGAAGAAACGGTATGCAAAAGTGAAATTCAAACTGATGTTACAGGCATATTCCTGATTATAATACAAGCTGTAAGTTAAGTCAGAAAAAATGCTTTTTTAAAACAAATACAATGATGGCAATAATGCACAATCCTACAAAGACTGCACTATAGACTTCCATTTTAAGTGCATTTCTGTGCATGTTTCTTTGCCACAAATAAGGATGAGACAGGATGTGTTAGATTAGCCATCTAGCTGATTAGTGAGGTCAACTAGTTAATCTAGAATTTTTCTCTCTTTAGTTGTAGCTTAGTTAATGTTTTGCACTGTAGTGCTACACGTCCTGTGTGAACGGCCCATGGGAAACGCATCTGATCGATGTGTGGTGGACATGACGATAAACCAGTCTAAATGTATATTACTTCCTGAAGACATTACGAAAACATAGTTTTACACATTCTTAGGCTTAAAATGACTTTCTGTGGTAATCAACAGATGCTGGCGATTGAGCTGAACTTGCATTTAATCCAGAACAGTCATTTAATCACTGTATCACACATTTGTTTGCTTGTCATCTGGAAGTGAAGCTTTAGTTCATATGACAGGAAACCACAAGTAACCTTTCCTCTTTTTGCTTGAAGCGACCGTGAAACACAAGCAGAGCAGGTGACTTTCTGTTGCTCTGTCTTTCTTGTACAGTGATTATCATTTAAGACTTATTTCTTTCAAACTTCCTTTTTTTTTTTGTGGTTGAACGATGCCACAATCTGGATAAAGCCAAAATATGTTTGTGCTTCACTGACAATGAAAAGATATGTGAAAAATGCTTGTGTATACACTTCTCTCACTCTCTGTGTGTGTGTCCTCTATCAGAGGCATTTCACAAGCATCGATTGTTTTGTGAATTTGACAGACAGGGTCAACGATTTAGAGAACACTGACCCCTTTGCAGAACCGTGCTGTACCATTCATTATTACGTCTAGTAATAAATATGTGCATGCGTGTATGAAGTTGGAGAAGTATTTCCTTATTTACTAGTAATTTATAAAAGGAAAAAAGAAAAGGAAAAAAAAAGTTAAAATATGTATTTACATGAGGGTGTCAGTATGAAATTAATTTTGATATGACAAAAATATTATTACATTCTTAATATTACATTTTTAATAATACATCATTACTTTATGTATATGTGTATTTAGAAATGATAATTTTACATTTTTTAAATAATATTTCCATTATTATATATTACATCAGTTGTAAATTATATTTAATATTTGTTATAAAGATTGTGTGTCTAAATATAGTTAAAATGAAAAGAATATAATATTTTATAATAATTATATAAATTATAATAATTATTCTATTAAAAAATAATAATTCACCTTTTTTTATGACCCACCCAGACTTGTTCTTACTCTGTCATTCTTACTCTGTGTTACACTACAGGCCAAAACATAACCTGTGCATCAGGCTTAGGCATAACAACCAACACCGTAATTAATGCCCTAATGAAACTTGAAAGCCAGACAGGATAGGCAGTCCAGACCAGATTTCTGGGTTGATTACAGCAGGAATGTGGTCTCAATTGCTGCACTCCCATTCGTTTCAGCGTTGCTGTAAAGCAAAAGCCATTCATTCGTCCTAACATGTCCACCTATTGATGATGTGACAGACATTTTCTAGAATTAAACCGGAATACATTGTTCTGTCCACCTCCTCGTTCCACAGAACAAGTCAAGTGGGTGGTTATGGTTAAGCTGCTCTTCGTATTCTGTCATGCAATAATAACTATAAATAACACTGAATAAATCAGAGCTATTATGATTAAGCTTTTTGTTTGTTTAAACTGGCCCCCTAGATAATGTCATTGAATTGCAATGACGTTCTGTATCTTGTGATCAGTTGGCACATCTGGCATGGTCCTACATCGTGACTCTGGAGAGGTGTTAATATGCGCATGACTGCCATGAATGTCAGCCTGCTGTTTCATAAATTACAAGCACAGAGCCATGCATAGATAGACGTCTGTTGCTTCAGGTTAAGTCCACCTTGAGTTCAAGGCCTCTGCTTCTTTGAATCTTGGTCAGGTGCCGCCCCCTATCGGTCTTGGGTCTATACTAACTCCAGTGTGTCCTATTAGACACACCCACCACCTCTGCTTTATATTGTTATAGTGGCCCCTGGTGGAGAACGTAGGAAAAGCATCTGGTCAAAGTTTGCACCGTAAACAAGGAACAGTCAAATGATTCAGCAAACTAACATCATTGATAGCCAACATTCCTGGTGCGCAGTACTTCCTGAACTCTGTTAACTTTTACATAATGGCAGGAAAATGAACGGAATATTTAATAAGATGGCAATGAATGGTTATGTTAGTCATCTGGTTAACTTACATGACCTTGTTAGTATGAAGTGAATTTTAATATTAATAATTTTGTCATATTGAATTATGATTAATACATTAAATTACTACAGAATTATTTTATAACAGGATGGATTGTTTTAGAGGCAAACCAACTAATAACACAAAACATCACTGATTAACATAGCAGGTTAAACCTGGTATTACAAATGACTACCATGTTCACTAAATAATTCCTATTTTACCTCTGAAATAAAATAATATAAATATTAGATGAAAAACTTAAATGAAATGAAATGTTGCCTTGGCAACTAACTGAAATTAGTAAGTTGAAGTACTAAAATTACTACAAATAAAACTGAAATAAAAATAAAGCTAAATAGATTATATATATATAAATAACAAAAGCGCATAACAAATTTGTTAAAGCCCTAAAACTAAAATAATAAAATATAAAAATAATTCAAAATACTTTAATAGTATATAAATAATATTAGATTAACACTGTTATTGGTTATAAATAATATTTTTGAATATTATTAATTATATTATAATAATATGTATTAATATTTATTTAATATAAAATAATATTTCTATTTTTTTTCGTTGTGCATACAGGATCTGGTAGACTGGCGGAAGCCACTGGCCTGGCAGGTGGGATACCTCAGAGAGAAATATGACACGTGGGTCCATCAGCCTGTGGACAGACCGATCAGGCTGTTTGAGAATGACTTTTTCGAAGCCAACACAAAGACTTCTTGGTAAGACAAATCACATTACAGGATTTACTGCTTGTGTTTGTTTAGTTAAACATTGTACTTTAATAAGTAATAGGGTTATGCTACAGGAGTTGCTACGTTAAGTGTGTGGTGGTTAATTAACAGATACTTCAACTTTGTTATGTGTGTGTTTTTGCAGGTACATGGTGCCAATTGTATGGATGCCTTTGGTGATCTATCTGTGCTGGTACTGCTATGCGTTACTGGCACAAGAGAGGACAAGACTGTTTATTACATCAGGTGTGTGAAAAGTGTGCTTTAAGACATTCTTAGTTGATTTACTTAGTCCTCAGAAGTATTATTTTTACTTCACTAGTATTTATAAACTATTATAGAATTTATTAATATTTAGAATTTTTTAGCTTTTTTAGATGTAATTTTATTTTATAGTGTGTAGTAATTTATTTGGGGGGGGGGGGGGGGGGAAGCTGCTAGCTTCAAAGCAGTTCTGTGGAGAAAGGTCAATACAGCAGGTTTTAAACATACAGAGATGTTCACTTTAAATATTTCATTTTGTGCATTGCAAGAGAGAATGGTAGGTTTTATTATTGATTTTTTTTTTTTTTTTTTTGTTGTTGTTTTTGTGTGGGGGGGGGGGGGGGGTTGCTGCATAGCTTTAATTTAATATAGATTTCTGTTTTAATTTTATTTTAAACCTAATTATTTCAGTTAGTTGCCAAGGCAAAATGTTAAGTTTGTTTCCATCTGATATTTAATTCATTTTAGTTTACCTTTATTCCAATTACCAAAAACATTTGTAATAGTTTTAGTGAACATTAACAACACTGGCAGAAACACCCTTCTGACATAAGTGACACAGTTAAATAAGTAAATGATCTTAGTGAAGGATTATGGATTGGTGGATTGTTTTTTTTATTTTACACATTTACTTTTTAGACTACTCCATTCTGGTCCACAAGTACAGCTTTCCGTTCATCTTCATGCTTGGCATGTTCCTGTGGTCGTTCATCGAGTACTGCATCCATCGCTTCGTCTTCCACATGCGCCCGCCCGCTCACAATTATTACCTTATCACACTGCACTTCCTGTTGCACGGTCAGCACCACAAGGTGTGTGATTTTGTTCCGATACTTGAGATTCATGAATAATTAATTGAGAAGTTGAATTGACATAATTCATTAGATATTGACGAACCTCAACATAACTCTTTTCATACCCATCAGTCTCCGTTTGACGGCTCTCGTCTGGTGTTTCCTCCGAGTCTGGCCGCCATCGCCATTGGCGCTTTTTACCTGATACTCAGGCAGCTGTTGTCTGAGGGTCTGGGAACCTCCCTGTTCGTCGGGGGTCTGTGTGGATACGTGGTCTACGACATGATCCACTACTACCTGCACTACGGCTCGCCACGGAGAGGCTCCTACTTGTACGGGCTGAAAGCGTACCACGTCAAACACCACTTTGAACACCAAAGGGCAGGTGAGGACATGAGATTTGAGATGATGGGCATTAGAGCATCTCTCTACAAAATAGAGCTTAAGACCAGTGCCAAGTTAAAGTAAATAAAAATGTTTACTGTAAACAATATGTATAATTTACTGTGACCTTAAAATGCATTGTTGCATACAAAAAAGTAATTTAAAGTATTTTTATTACTTTTATTATTTTTAAAAATATATTAAATATGTATACATTTTAAATCATAATAATAATAATTTACTGTGACCTTAAAAAATACATTGTATACAAAAAATTGAAGTTTGCAAAGTCAATTATAAATTAAATCGAATTAAATTACATGAAATTTAATAAAATCCCTAAAAAGTGTAAATGTCCCAACTAGTCCTTACATAAAAACAATGTTTGAAAACTTTATTTTTTTTTTTGTTATATATATATATATATATATACAGTGGGGCAAAAAAGTATTTAGTCAGCCACCAATTGTGCAAGTTCTCCCACTTAAAAAGATGAGAGAGGCCTGTAATTTTCATCATAGGTATACCTCAGCTATGAGAGACAAAATGAGAAAAAAAATCCAGAAAATCACATTGTAGGATTTTTAAAGAATTAATTGGTAAATTCCTCGGTAAAATAAGTATTTGGTCACCTACAAACAAGCAAGATTTCTGGCTCTCACAGACCTGTAACTTCTTCTTTAAGAGGCTCCTCTGTCCTCCACTCGTTACCTGTATTAATGGCATCTGTTTGAACTCGTTATAAGTATAAAAGACACCTGTCCACAACCTCAAACAGCCACACTCCAAACTAATATTTACAGGTTTTCATATATTGCCACACTATTAAAATAAAACAAATTGTATTACAATTTACAATAAAATTTAAGTTAATGCTATTAATTTAATCAATATAAAAATAATTATTTTATTGTTAATATTAAATATATATCATGTAATATTATTAATTTAATTTTTTTTTAAATGTATTAGTATTATTAAAAATATGCTTTCTAAAAAACGTATAATAATAATAATATTTATTGTTTAATGTTTATTATTAATATTAATATATTTTACAAAAATATTTAACTTTATTTATTTATTACATTTAACCTGCTGTTTGCACTGTATTTGTTTGGTCTCCTTTTTAAAGCCTTCTGTTCATTCTGCATTTTTTCCAGGTTTTGGGATCACCACCACATTCTGGGACTACCCCTTCAACACAACCATGCCCGAGCAGACGTTTTAGAAGACCCTTCTTTTGCCACAATGACCAAATCAAAATCCCCCCAAACAAACTCCCATAAGCCTCTCTCTTCTGCATTCTCCCTTTATCACTGGGTTAGGTACAGTGTCTTACCCTGCTGCTGCTACCAGCTTTTATAACCTTAGGTTCACCATCATCATCATCATCATCGTCGCCGCCATCAATTATTTAGAGAAGGGTGGGGGGGGGTCCTGAAACAAACAGAATCACAGAATGTCAAGCTATATAAATATTTATATACCATGTATGAATGTACTGACGAATCAAATGTTGGATGAAATCTGTAAATGTCTTTTATTAGAGGCACAGGAATATCAAACTCACAGTTTTTGCCCATCCATGTAAAGTAAAGAGATGTATAGACTGGGACCGGTAAGTGTGGGATGGCGTGTGAAGGTGCGAGTGGAAATTAATTCTTAGTCGTAGTGTTAAGAAGCTGAAGGCTAGCAGAAGGAGGTCCTTTTGGTGGCCACGTGTGCCATTGCCTTTAAGTAAAACTCAGGAAAGTCTCAGACGCTTTAACTCTTCTCAGTGTTGATGCTGCAACCGCTTTACGGATCATCGCTTTCCCTGAGCTGTGTGTCAAAACTTTGCTCCGCCGGTTTCATTCTGCTCTGGTGGTCTTGCTTTTCTTTCTCATCTCACCCACTTCGAGGTGTTTTTTGCCAATCGACTTACTAATATCCTGATCCGGAGGACGTCACAAGTAGCTGCTCCTCGAGTAATATGTTACATATCCAGTGAGATATTAAGTTATTGAGGACTGAAGCTTGCTTTTGGTTCTCCTGACTAACACACGGGGACGATTCCGCACTTTGAGCTCATGGTGAGGGCGTGAAGCGGGGTGCACGGGTCTCTCCTGCCGGCGAGGGTTGCCAGCCGTCCATAGCTGTCATAGGGTGGAGGGTTTGTAGAAATCCTCTGTCGTCATCGGTGTAGATCTAGCCGGCGCAACCCTTCCATCTGGTGTGACGATCTGGTGCATCTGACCAGGCGTCAGGAGAGCAAGAGCATCCTCGGCTGATCTCTCATCCTTTCATACGGCAGATTTGTTCACTCGTCCGACACTTTTGTATTGTTCCCTACTCGTTTTAACTCCTGCCTTTGTCTTGACTCTGGTTCAATGTTGTTGGAATTCTGGGAAATATCCAAGAAAAGCTGTGACCACATGTAACTCAGCTTCATACAGTCATTATAAGCATAATTAATGTTTCAGATGAAATATATACATAATTATATATGATATTTAGGTAAAAATTATCCTGATGTGCCTTAGGGGCATTGCCTAACTTCCTGCTCCTTCCAAGCCAATTAGATCACATAATTGGTTGGACGTTTCAGCCAAAGACATGGAAGGACCTTTGAATAGAGCTTTTCTTTACACCGTGATTCTGTGGCACAACGAAACTAATAAAATGCAATGGACACTGTAATGATTTGTGATTATTTTGTAACTGTGACACCATCCTGGACAGATCCCATGTCATAGGAGAATGCTTTCAAATGAGGCAAGTCAACAGCGCAATATACTGTATTTATCTGTTTACTTGTAATCACATTGGGAGCTTTTAATTCCGATAAAATCTTCAGCTATAGATGCCTCTAATAAATCAGTTTACTTTATGTATTTTTATTTTGGAATTTTCAATTTCTATGCAAATGCAATCGTATTTGTAAATAAACTGTATATTTCTGAGGAAATCTTGTGGTGTTTTTTTTTAATTTATTTAAGAAAACGACAAAAGCAAGCAAACAAGACGGTGTGAAAGACTATACATTATCATTCAAAGGTATGAAGTTTGTGTGTTTTTGATAGAAGTCTCTTATGCTCACCAATGGTGCATTTGATCTAAAATACAGTAAACGCTAATATTGTAAATTATTACAAATGAAAATAACGGTTTTTATTTAAATTATATTTATTTTATAAATCAAACGTTTGGGGTCAGTAAAATTTAATTTTGAAGAAATGAATGCTTTTAGTTGAGCAAGGGCAAAAATGACAGTAAAAACATTTTTATTTATATATTTGTTTATTTAAAAATAAATCTAATAAATACTGTTCTTGTGTTCTATTCATTACATTTATTTTTTTTAAATATTATGTAGCACAGCTGATTTCAGCATTGATAAGTAAAGCTTCTTGAGCAGCAAATCAGCATATTAAAATGATAATATGTGACTATTGCGTCATGTGGTGTCAGAAGTCTTTTTTTAAAAGGAAAGCGAATTAATGTGGATGTTACAGTGAATATGCTAGTAGTGACTGGTGTTAATGACAACTAAAAAAAACTACAATTAAATAATAAATGACCACAAATTTTAGTTTTGTTACATGGTGAATTTTAATATTTTACATGACCTATTTTAAAACATATTTATAATGTGTAATTATCTATAAATTATAATAATATATTTATAATACATTTTAATATTATATTACAAAAGTTTACATATTTATTATAAAAAATTTAAATTAGTTAAATGCATTAATTTTTGCAGTCGTAAAAAAAACCCTAAATGATTGAAAAATTAAAGCTAAAGCTAAATTGAAGCTAACAGTCATAAAGTGAAAACTGCATTAAACAAAGAACATCTAACAATAAGTTAGAAATAGAAACTAATTTACTTCTTTTTAGTCCATTGCAAATGCTCACTCATAATACTCTGTGTGTTATATGCCATATGGTTATATTTCATGTCATATATGGCATATACTGTAATTGTAAAGTATCCTACATTAGCCATATGCTATTTTCAAAAACAAACAAGGCAGGCAATAGGACCCAGATGTGCTCAGACTGCAGAAGAGCATCCACCATCCGAAAAAAATGAAAATGTCCTTCCACACCCTAAAGGCTGAGAGGAGAGACGTTCAGCTGCATTCCTCTTCTGTCCAAGTAAACCAGCGAATGGATTGGCTCTGAACAAGTGATTGTGGTGAAAAACTCATCTTAGAAGTGTGTCGCACAGTTTGACTGTGAGTTTTCACACTTCAATTTGTTTCAAACAGCACACTGGAGGGGGTGGGGACATCAACATAACTCAAGCGCTCCGACAGACGAAGGTCCCTGGCTTTGACAGGTAGCCTGCAGAACCGTTTCCTTTCCATCTACTGAATTTCTCTCTCGTTCTTTAACTCGCTCACTTCCTGTTCATGTTTATGTTTTAGTTTCACTCTCATTTGAGTTCAAAGGACAACTTTTGTCATTTTGAAATTGTAAACAAAGGCTGTAACCAGAGGGTGCGACCTTATTTAACAGCACTTTACGCATGCTGTTTTTCTCTCAAGTGCCTGCAGCTCTCTGCATTAGCTTGAATTATGTAGTTGAGAACTTGATGTTTGTGCACACTGTAAAAGGGTGTTTTGTTTGGTATGAGCTTGTCTATTGTCTTTCAAACAGCCAGATATCTGATAACACACACGTGTTTGCATTTACCGGAGGTGATTTGAATGAACTGTTGATGTGTATTTTGTTTCCGCCTCTTTATTTGCGTATTATATACAGTTTTGACTTTAATCTTGCGGGTTAATTTTTATAGACACTCTTTATAGGCACTTTCCACGAATTGCTAAAGATGTTTTTTAAACAGCAGAGCCACAAATCTCTCTCTCTCTCCTTTTTTTTTAATGAAAACTATTACTGTATTAATAAACAGTAATAGTTCACTGTTATTAATCTGGCATGAAAAGTAGTTCATGCAAATGTGGGTGATTTTAGCCTCAGAGGTGTTGACCTAATAATTTTTTTTCCACATTATTATATTAATATTCACTTTATATATATATATATGTACATTCACTATATACTCTACCGGTCAAACGTTTGGGATCAGAAATATTTTTTATGTTTTTTACAGGAGTTTCTTATGCTCATCAATGCTGCATTTATTTGATCAAAAATACAGGAAAAATTTAATATTGTGAAATATTATTATGATGTAAAATAATGTTTTTCTATTTTAATATACATTCAAACCTAATTTATTCCTGTAATGCAAAGCTGAATTTTCAGCATCATTACTCCAGTGTAAAGTGTCACATGATCCTTCAGAAATCATTCTAATATGCTGATTTATTATCAGTGCTGGAAACTGTTGTGCTGCTTAATATTTTTTTGGAACCTGTGATACTTTTTTTCAGGATTCTTTGATGAATAAAAAATTAAAAAGAAGAGCATTTATTTAAAATAGAAATCTTTTCTAACAATATACACTACCGTTCAAAAGTTTGGGGTCAGTAAATTTTTATTCTGTCTTTTTTTAAAAGAAATTATTATATTGTTAAATTATTAAATTTATATTGTTAGAAAAGATTTATATTTTGAATAAATGCTGTACTTTTTAACTTTTTTTTCATCAAAGAATCCTGAATAAAGTATCGCAGTTTCCAAAAAAAAATATTTGGCAGCACAACTGTTGCCAACATTGATAATTCTAATAATAAATCAGCATATTAGAATGATTTCTGAAGGATCATGTGACACTTTACACTGGAGTAATGGCTGATGGAAATTCAGCTTTGCATCACAGAAATAAATGATATATTAAAGTATATTAAAATAGAAACCATTATTTTATATTGTAATAACATTTTGCAAGATTACTGTTTTTTTCTGTATTTTTGATCAAATAAATGCAGCCTTGATGAGCATAAGAGACTTCTTTAAAAAACATTACAAGACTTACTGATCCCAAACCTTTGACCGGTAGTGTACACACACACACACACACATTATGAAGACATTTAATAATAAATAAAGAAGAATTCAAATTTTAAAAAATACAGTTTCAAGCCCTAATAGTACTTGACTCTTGGAAAGTGTCGACTATTATGAAATATACAGTAAAATTAGGAATACACTGAGATGCTTCTAAAACAAAAATAAAAGCAGATACATACTTTCAATCTCTCATGGGTTACAGTTCCACAGGGAAATCATGACGTCCCAGGAGGAACCTCAGGAGGGACTTTCAACCCTGACCAAGGTGACAGGACCCAGCTCCTGGTCCCGGGTCAGTTGCCCCTGCTGTATCTCCAGCCATATAGAACCTTTGGTTCTGATCCAGCTGGCTGAGAATGTCCAGCCCATCACCAAACAATGGATCATGTCCATGATATCTGCACCTGTGAAGGCTGGAGGTAAGAACAAAAATATTAATAATATTATTAATAGTAGTAATAATATTAAATACACTTTTAAATCTCAGTATCCTTCCTCCCTGCTGTGTTTTAGGGGCTCAATTGTTAGTTCACCCCGGTGAGGACATGAAAGGGGACATGATAGTAGTGGCGGCCCCTCGCTGTACCCTTCTCAGGGTGACTGAGGATCTGGGACTCTGCAAAACCTACCAGGATGGAAACATGACGGCCTTCTCCTTTGAGGACCGTGACAACTTTTGCAACATTGGTGAATATTTGATAAATGAAATAATAGACTGTGCCTGCATCTCAATTAGCAGATTTCTACTAGCCACTCGTGGCATACCAACAAATCAACAACATTGTTTGATTCATTTTACAGAGTGTTCATGTTAGCATGTAAACTTTAACATCCGGCTAATGTTATTAGCTTAAAATTCATTGTTATTTCACTGTTTCTGCAGACAACATGCAGCAGTTCCTGACGCTGGCCGAGAGGCAGTACATCGTTAAACATGAATTGGATTCCATGAGAGCCATGGAGGACCAGCGTATCCCAGGAATCCCAGCACCCAAAGGGAAGTTAAAAGCCAGAGAGAGCATCTGTGAGTATCTGTATGTAGCAGTTGCAGTATGCATTTTTGACACCTTCTGGACTTATTTGACTGGACTGACACAATTTAAGACATTTTTGCATTAAATATGATCAAATTTAAAGAATTATATTTATGGCTATGATCAAATTAGCATACCATCATACTACCCATACTATTTTTTGCAGCTTGCAGCACATTTTTCTTTATGTATTGGAAATGTTTTTTGATCTTTTAAGGTTACATACAGTTTTGCAAACTGTGCTTTTATAAAATAGCAGGCATTACACAGTGCATTCTACACACTATGCAGTAAAAAGTTTGCCAGTACACTATTTATATCATGCAGTTCCATGAGTAGCCAGTAGGCTCCACTCTCCTCTCTCTCTGAACTGCTTAGTCACTGCATGTTGCCTTGACTCCCAATGGTATTCCCATAGTTAAAACCTAATATGGTAATGTCCTGTCCATATCTATCTATCTGTCTATCTGTCTATTTGTCTGTCTGTCTGTTCGTTTCTCTCTCTGTGCTGAAGTACAGAAGCTGGAGAAAGCAGGCGTGATCCGTAACATCACCCCTCTTCATGAGCAGAAGCTGCTGTCTGCTCTGGGGAAGCAGTGGTACTCTCACAAGAGTCTGTGGGGGCAGCCTTTAGGTACAAACACACACACACTCTCATCACTCAACTACACAGACATTAAGTGACTTTAGTATGCCTCCACATCAGATTTTAAATTATACACAATTATCTTTTGTTCAGGACCATTTAATTCTTTTAATGGCCATCATGGAGGCACTAATAAAACTTTCTGAAGTAATTTGACTAGAACTCACAAATGTATTAATTAATTTCACAGTCTCATATGCCACACTGTGAAGCTACAATGTAATCTGTACACCTGGGGTCTTCATTCTGTTTAGGCCTATATATATATATATATGTTTAATATATATATATATATATATATATATATATATATATATATATATATATATATATATATATATATACAATTACACATAAGGTAAAAAAAAAAAAACTTTTCTTCATAACAGATTTATTTAAACATACTTAAAAGTAAATCAGTTTCCTTTAGTGTATTTATAGCTAACTAACCAGCTGTGAACACTGGATAACTTTTCTGAGGTAAATGCATCGTTCAGTGACATTGTTTACATCTTTCTTTCGGTTGAATCGCTGATTGAGTGATTACATGAGACATTTCGGTAAATTGCACATTTGCAATTGTCTTACAACATACCTTTTGATTTTCCTTCATGTTTATTTCGCGCGATAACTTGTATAAAACTGAAAGAGACTCGATCCGCGCCGCAGTTTGAACCGAAGCGGCTGTGCTGGAACTACGGGTGAGTCACAGGGTCAAGCAGAACCAGCCTTCTTCTTCTTCTTCTTCTTCTTCTTCTTTCAGGTTTAATCGCGGTTGGCAACTCATCTCAAAGGTGCCAGAACCAGCATTAACGGCGTTAATGCATTATTACTTTAACTTGGACAGCGCTAAATTTGACACAATTTTCGGCTGTTTTTAAACAATTGGCAAACCATAACGCAAATAATAGTTTTTATCGTCTGATACCGATTGTTGGCCACACACACACACACACACACACACACACACACACACACACACAGACACAGTCGCATGTTTGTATAGGTGAAAAGTGGGGACATCCCATAGGCGTATTGGTTTATTGGTTTGTACAGACCGTATATTCTATTGCCCTACACCAACCCTACCCCTAAACCTACCCCTTACAGGAGACTTTGTGCTATTTCAGATTTTCAATACACTCCATTCTGTGTGATTTATAAGCTTTTCAAAAGTGGGGACATGGGCTAATGTCCTGAAAAGTCACTTTCTCCTTGTTAATACCTATGTCAAACCTTTGTCATTATACAAATGTATGTCCTCATTTGTCACAAAAACGCGCGCACACACACACACACACACACACATATATATATATATATATATATATATATATATATATATATATACATAGCCTATATTTATTTGATGCAGATTAATATGTCTAATATGTCTTAATATTTTTCAGTTATAGATGGCGTTCTGTAAACGGGAATTCGTGCACTGGCAAGGGTCTTGATCCAAAAATCATTGGGTCACGTATGACTCAAT
This sequence comes from Sinocyclocheilus grahami, assembly GCF_001515645.1. Lineage (NCBI taxonomy): Eukaryota > Metazoa > Chordata > Actinopteri > Cypriniformes > Cyprinidae > Sinocyclocheilus > Sinocyclocheilus grahami. The sequence continues at coordinate 1,381,365 of NW_015505292.1, forward strand.
TAAGGCCTACATGCAACGCAACTACCTGGTCACATATTACGATTTTAGCAAATGGCTGCAATATAACAAAGAGTGAAAAATTTAAGGGGGTCTGAATACTTTCCGTACCCACTGTATATATATATATATATACATAGCCTATACATACATACAATTTCTTGCCATATATAGTACAGATAAAAAATATGAAAGTAGGAAACGTTTTGACAACAATTATTATAACAATATAAAAATATATAAATATATATTTAAAAAATAAACATACATAAAATGTATAATAAAAATATAATAACCGAATTAAATATTAGTTTGTATTTTATTAAAATTATTTTATTGTTATTACACTAATAAATCATTCTTTCTCTCTACAGACTCCATCCACGCTTATTTTGGTGGCACTATAGCCTATTATTTCAGCTTCCTGGACTTCTACACTTTGTCATTATTTCCTCCAGCCATCCTAGGCCTCTTCATCACCTTTTTCCTCCCTAGTGCAAACTTATCCAAAGGAAATAAAACTGACAGCGAGCCGACACTGCCGAAGCATGACGATGAGCAGCCTTCAGTCAGCTCCTACATGGTGCAGGCAGTCTTCAGCATGCTGTGGTCCACGGTATTCATGGAGCTGTGGAAGAGGAGGAGCGCGGCTTTATCCTATCACTGGGGCACTTTCAATTTAGCTGAACAATTTCAAGAGCCCCGACCGGGTTTCCATGGAGAACTCAGCACCAATCCGGTCACGGGCAGACTGGAGCCACTGTTTCCTGAATGGAAGAGGAGGCTTAGGATAGGTGTGGTGTCAGTGCCCGTGGTTGGGGTGTTTTTGGGTCTGGTGGTCATGGGGATGGCAGGTTTCTACTTCTTTGAGCGCCTGGTCTCAGGCTGGCACAAAGCATCTGAATCATACTATACAGCAGTCCTGCTGTACCTCCCTTCTATAGCCCATATACTCTACACTAATGTGCTTGGGAATATATATCGCAACGTGGCCTTGCAGCTAACAGAAGCAGGTAAGAAAAAGATCAGGCAAAAGAACTTGATTATAATATTGAGAGACACAAAACTACTCAATATTAGTTGTCAAAACAACGGCATATAATGAAAGCGTATTTTTAAACGTATTTTGCTAAATTAAATGAATGTGAATTTTAATTTAAATTAGTTTATTATTAGCTTTTTACTGTAATTATATATAATAATATAACACATTATTATACATAATTATAATATAAATATGATATATTGATTATATCATCTTTTCATATTTTGCAAAACATTCTGTTAGTAAATTAAGTAAAATAAATAAAAAATTATTATTTTTAAAATAAAATATAAATTTTACTTTATATAAATAAAATAGTAAAAATATAAATGATAGGATATAATAATTGGAATATGTATTCTGTAGAAATAATTAAAATGCACACTGCAGATTAACTAGATGTTCAGATGAACTATTGCTTCTTAACTTTGGTTATAGTTAACTTAATATTATATTTCATTTTTTTATTTCTTTTTTTCACAGAAAATAAACACTTACTGAAAAGGTTTCTTCTGGCTTTTGTGTCATATTTTTTAATCTATATATCTTTCATATATTATATAATATAGCATATAATATATTATATATATTAGAATAATATGCAATAGCAATTGTTTGACAAGTTGATTAAATAATTTATTTTATTAAAATATTAAATATTGAATTTATCAATGTTTTAAAGGTTTCTAATAATTATTATTTATAATAATAATTAAATAACTATTTTAGAAATCAGAAAACACACACACACACACACACACACACATACATATTACATTTATACTATATTAAAAATAACTAACTCTCTTGTCTTTCAGAAAATCATAGGGAGGCATCATCTTTTGACTATCATCATACCACCAAAGTCCTTGTGGTGAGTTTTATAATTCTCTACATATCCATATGATGTTTTTTTTTTTTTTTTACAAACCACCTTTTCTAAATGACCTGTTAGTGTGTGCTTTATAGGTGTTTTACCTCAAAGATCTTAAGCTAATTTTAAATGCTGATAGCTGTATATGTCTAGACCACAATGTTCTGCAGGACTCTTTGTAATACTAAATGTCTCATGTTCTATCTCCATTTCTCATTCAGTTCACCTTTTTCAATAACTTTGCTGTGCTGTTCCACATTGCCTTCTTCAAGGAGGACTTGCCTCTGCTGCGCAAGGTGGGAATTTCCTCAGAAACCGTTCTCGCATATAATCTTAAGATTTCCATTAACACAATATCTGTGATTTCCTCCACAGAGACTTTCCTCTCTTTTGATCGTGACGCAAGTGGTGAATCAGTTCACTGAGGTGGTGGTTCCTTTCCTGGTGGACCGTTTCCTCACATCTGCAGACAGAAACCTGAAGGAAGATGATCCAGAGGTGGACCATCTCCAGGCTCAGGGCAGTCTGCCGGCTTTCCCAGTGAGTAGCAATCAAATGAGCTCAAATATCAAGAACACAGGAATTGTATTTTCCTTAAATTCTCAATCTTGTTCCTCTTCAGGGCCTGTTTGCTGAATACATCGAGCTTCTGGTTCAGTTTGGCTACTTGAGTCTTTTCTCTTGCGTCTATCCTCTCACTGCCCCTCTGTTACTGCTCAACAACCTCACAGAGATCCGCACAGATGCCTACAAGCTCTGCAAGCTCTTCAACAAGCCATTTTCTGCCCCTGTGGCCAACATGGGCGTATGGCAGGTCAGACTGTGATTTGTACTGTATAAATGGATGTGTTAAATGCTTTATGATACTGTGAGTTCTAATGTGTCTATTTGTCTTTTTTTATAGCTGGCATTTGAGGTGCTGAGTTTCATCTCGGTCATGTCTAACTGTTGGCTGCTGCTTCTGTCCCCACAAGTGAAGGAACTCACAGAGGATGCCGGTCTCAGCAGCAGCAAAGTTCTCGTCATTGCCATCATTGTGGAGGTTAGAGAAGATTTTGGCACAGCCTTGGAAAAAGCCGAAGGCACAGTCTGTCCAAAAATGTAAAAAGTGACCACATGCTTAATTTGTGACAAAAATATCAAGATTTGCCTTTTGTGTAACACATAATATCAGCATACAGATTTGGAGCAAAATTAGAGTAAAAAATTAATTTAAATTTTTGGTGAACTGTCCCTTTAAAGGGGTCATATGATGTTGCTAAAAAGAACATTATTTTGTGTATTTGGTGTAATGAAATGTGTTTATGTGGTTTAAGGTTAAAAAAACTAATTATTTTCCACATACTGTACATTATTGTTTCTCCTCTATGCCCCGCCTTTCTGAAACGCGTCGATTTTTACAAAGCTCATCTGTCTGAAAAGCAAGGTGTGCTGTGATTGGCCAGCTATCCAGTGCGTTGTGATTGGCCGAATACCTCAAGCGTGAGACGGAAATGTTACGCCCCTACCATATTGTGATGAAGCCCTGTCAGGCCGGAGCGATGATTCAAAAACATGAAAACCCATCATAAACGAGGCATTCGTTGCATCCAGTGGGGACATAATTATGGATTATAATAACTTATACTGTCTTTTTACGCGTTGCGTTGCATCGCGCCGCGTAAACATAAAACCATGTCTGCATTTGTGGTTGGAGAAATTACAAACAAGCCCTGCTCTACACTGCCCAAAAAACTTGCTTTAAATTTAAAAAATATAAAAACTCTTTAAATATAAAAAAGACCAAACAAAGTAGTTTCGCTTTCACAACGAAACACACAGCACCTTCACGACATGGCGGCGGCAACAACAATACTACAGCGAGAATAAAAGTTACACCTTCTTTCTTTGCGTGAACATTTGGGTGGCGTTATGCAAATCTTCCCACATAGTGACGTAGATATGTGGGGGCGTGTTCGAACGAGCCGTTTTAGGTAGGCGTGGCTGACTCTTAACTTTTATAAAGAATATCTCTTTGGATTTGAGACTTTAGTCTTTGCAACTTTACAGATCTTCTTTATGCACCAAGAGCTTGTAACACTCCAAAGAGAAAGGAAAAATTGAAATCGCATCATATGACCCCTTTAAATCAATGTCTAATGGTGTGTTCAATTAGGGTTTCTAAAGATTGTTTACTATGTAGTGAACACACATGGACGCCACCACAAAGTTGTAATTACAAGTGAGATTATTTTAAAAAAAATGTATCACTGTCGGTCCCCATGCTCACAAAATGCTAATGCTAAGCTGTTCTGAAAAAGGTAAATTTTTTTTAATGCTGGTTGGCTCCTCTAGCATGTCCTGATCATGGTGAAGATGATTTTGGCCGTCATGATCCCTGATGAACCGGACTGGGTCCGAATCAAGAGAGAACAAATTGAGTATCACTCCATGCAAGCACTTAAGAAACAGGTAACTTTATCTACTAATGTTAACTGTTATCATTTTAGTATTTTGTTTATTCATATACAAAGGTGAGAAAAACAGCGTTGCAGTAACCATTATGCTAGATTTAGCAGTTAGCATATAGTTAGCAAGAGCAGCCATAAAGAATTGGCCTGTCATTTTTAGCTATTTTCCAACTTTGATAATAATGCTGGCAAAATGTAATGTTTTTATTACGAAATGTAATCTTCATTCTCTTGGCTTATCAAAGACTAAAGTCCTTATGTGATTAACCAACAAATTATTTTAAATCTAATGTACGTTATTGACTGTTTAGATAACTGGAAATGTCATTAAATACAGTTTTCTGTCTCACAGAGGATCATGCGCTCTCGTGTGGATGATAAACTCCCTTCGAAGGCCTAAATGGAAGAGTGACCAAAGACTATTTCCATAGAGACAATCACAAGAAGGGAGGCACTTGGCTATAAAGTCATATTTAGCTTACTAATGTACCATATGGCACAGTATACCAAAGATAGCTTCTACAGTTTACAAGCCCGTGTTAATAATTGTTTGCATCCACCTTTCTGAAAACTACTGAAAAGAGATTATTAAGGTCAAGGAAGATAATATTATGATAGTAGGTAAACTTGGGAGACATATTGTGCTGTATTAATGATTTTAAAACAAAAGTTCACCACAATCACTATGGAATAGCTCATTTAAATTTTTTTCTTGATGTTTTGTTTATTTGTTTTTACTTGATTTTTCATTAATACATTGTGATGATTTTAACCTTTGTATTTTTTACATTTCATCAAAAGTGATTGTATTATTACAGCTGAGTTTGCTGGTATAAATAACTACCCAATGCTTGCTTGACTGAATATGTTATGTAAACGTTTAGTGATATAAGTGAGCTTGAAGAAACTGAGAAAACCACATCATACAATAAATAACCATACATGAAGATCACTGTGGAGTTGTGCACCAATTCTTTTTTTTTTAAAACAACAAACACAAGAGGCAGTTTAATCAGTTTTAATAAATAAATATAAAAATAAATTAATCTCATTGAGACAGTCATAGTTTTAGTAAGGGTCAATGGGACTATAGACAAACCCAAATCCAACTTTCGCTGTAAAGCGATTACAGATATTTGAAGGATGGAGACCCATGTCAAATGTGAAACTTCAAAATAAGAAGAAAATAAAATGCTGATTATGAAAATATAGTGCCTGTCTGGCTTTATATCATTCTGCCCTCTGATTGGTCCAGAAGGTTGTACTTACAAATCATCCCAGGTCAGGATGGCTGTTCCTTGATTAAACGTAGTATGGGAATGAAAATTCAAATTTCAGAAGTTATGGAGATGTAATTTGTCTATATAGGCCTATATTTCTTGCTATCGCTCCCCAAAGCACCCGTTACATCATTACATCTGTTCTTGTGCATTTATTCAAGCTTATCTGTGGTCCATTTTGCAACAAAAAAAGCTGACAAAAAAATAAATAAAATTTCTCTGGTGACAGGTGCGCAGAAACTTACGATCATGTGAAAAGACTGAATAGCTTTGACGTCCTTTAGAGTACCAAAGTAACAGTAACCACAGTCACATTTGCTGTCTAAATGTTTGAGGTGCGTTTAAGCTGTTTAGGAGGTAAAAACAACAGCAACCGCTAGTTTCACTCATGCCATTGCAACATACGAAGACTGGATTTTGTCAATGTACAGTACATTTTAAGCTAGACTCGGCTACGCTATTGAGCGTTACGTTAGCATACAGCTCTTCAAATGTATTTACAACTATGACACAAGAAACTATATGACCTTTTTGTCAGTCAACTAGTGTCTTCAAACTGCTACGTTCACTGAATAAGATCTAAAATGGAGGGTTGATATGCTTGGTATGTATACGGTGCAAGGGTCAAAATATGTACACATTGTACATGACTGGATATTTCAAACAGCTTATCCCCTTACAATGCATGCTAAAGGTGCACCCAGATGAGGCAGATGATTAAAAAAAAACAGAATGTTATGTTATAAATCTCCCTCTCATATCTCATGTAAAAAAGGAAAGAAAATAAAAAATGTCTTTGTCAACATCTTTCCAAAAAACCCTTGATAACTCTCTGATACTTGATAAAAGCTTCATAATATTAATTCATATTAAAAGAATTAGCAGTTTTAAAACAAGCTCCAAAATATAGCTAGACCAGTCTTCTGTTTTGTGTAATATTATGTCCATTTCACAAAAAGTCTCTCGTCATAACCTCTCAGAATAATCTCTGTTCGATCCCTCTTCTTGTTTTTTTGAAAATATATCACAGATATACTTAGCATCTTTCCCTGATCAGTCTCCTGCTCACAAAATGCTAATGCTACGCTAAGCTGTTCTGATTTAGCATGCTCTCATAACCATGCTCCCAAACTGTCACTGTATCAATGTGGCGACGTGTTCTGCTTCCTGCCCCACTGCCTGAGGGTAAAGATGCTAGCAAACATGCTAGCATGAGACAGTGGTGTGGGAACAACTTCAACAATGCCACAGCATGCAACTTCTTAAAAGTTCAGAGTAAAGACCGTTGCCCCACAGTTGCCTGCCAAAACAAACCAAATGAAAACAAAAAACTTGTCAGGACTACTACACAGACTGAACGGCTAGTTCTTGAGTCCACTGTTGTGATTGTTTATCATCTGTTTTTGTGTTGGCTTCTTGTGTGTTGTTCTGAAGCATGGTCTTCACCCACTCACTTAGTGATATGACTAAACTCGGTGGAACTCATTGATATTACAGTGCAAAATGACAAGTTATTGAATGAAAGCTTCAACGCTAGCAAGACATACACTGTTTCTAATAAAAGTCTCTGAGATAGCACAGAATATAGTGAGCAGTGTCAGTAGATACAGGTGTTCATATACACAGCATTGCCAAGAGGTTAACTGTTATACAGGAAAGCAGCAAGGAATGCTGGGTAGGGAAAGAAAATAAAGATATACAATAAGTAGATTGTGTGGAAAAGCACCTCTGAGGTTACAGTATGAGGTGAGAACACACTTTTTCTTTTATTGTCTGCACAACTCCAGAGATTTGCAGGGTTGTAGAGGTTGGAGGGTTTCTGTTGATATCAGTTTGTTCCTTGATCTCGGATTACAACCTCTACAACACATGGCAGCAGTTGTACTGTGCAAATGGGAGAAGCTTCTCTTTAGAGGTGGGCTGAATGTTGAAGGACAAGGCTTTCTCACAGAGCGGGAACTGCAGCAGACATTCTCGCAAGTTTACGTTCTTAACTTTGCTGGGATCAGCCCGGATAGCAGGGTCAATATTTGTGTCCCTGGTTCCCTGGAGGCCTTTCTGAGGTTTAGGTTGTACCTCCTCAGGTTTTTCAACTTCACCCGCAGTCTTACGCATCTCCACCCCATCAGGACCCAGGTCCACACAGTGGTTCCTTGGCAGGGACCTTGGGGAATCACAAGCGGTTGACACTACCCCAACTTCAAGCAGTCGAGATTTGGCTAGGGTGTTATTGTTGTTTTCTAGAGTGTCCTTTGAAGGTTCACGCTGTCCCCAGCAGCACTGTACAACATCCAGTCTGGGAGGTGGTGGAGGTCCATTTATATTTGGACCTTGAATCTGTTCTTCTTCTTGCTCAACTAAAGACAAGCTAGGGTGGGTGAAAACACCCTTGTCCTTTCCTCTACCTGGTTGCTCTGTGTGGTTTAACTCTTCCACATGGGCTTCAGTGTTTGGGGACATCTGTACTTGATGTTCTATGGTGCCAGAAGTGATGTTACACACTGAATCCAAAGGCTTCTGCTCTTCTATGATTTCCGACCCTTCCTTAAGTTCCTCCTCCTCAGCCAGAGTTTCACAGTTTCTCATCACTTTACAAGATGGCCTCCCTGTTCTCTTCTGAGTCTCTGATTGCAAAGAAGTTCTAGAAGGTTTTAATGGGAGATCTGTTGAAGGAAGAGGATCCAATTTACCTGGTGCCACCTCAAGCTTCGCCTCATCCCTGTTCTGCTCATTTTCATCATCCTCATCCTCTTCTTCCTCGCAGATCTGCTGTAAGGCTCCAAGGCTCTTGACAGTAGGTTGGTCCGGAGGTAGAGGGCGCAGACTGAGGCTCAAGCATGGAACTGAGCTGCAAAAGTCACTGAAGGAGTTGTCATGATGGTTGGGTTTGGGAGCAAGCAAGTCCCCAGACTCACTCACACCACGTCGGACATAGCCGGAAGACAAGGAACCGAGAGGCGCTAAGGGACCTAGAGGTGTTCCTCTTAGTGTATCAGTCCGGGGCACTTGGCTCACCAAGTCCAGTGGTTCTGACATGGGTCTCCTGTAATGTAGCCAATAACAATACTCAGTACAATGTATTAGGAACCTTTATGTACCAAGAGTTATGTGGTAAGATTAGTTCTAACACATAAAAGGATAAAATACCTTCAGATCCAAAATGATGTATACGTTTAAGAATACAGGAACTTACTGTGTATGTCTTTGTTCAGGAGAGAGACTTGGCTGCTCTTGCTTTTCTCGAAGGAGTCGTTCTCCCAGCAAGTAGTACGTAGCTGTGATGTGGTTATATCTGTCAGCCTCCAGTGCTCTATCACAAAATATACATTTGTATTATTAACTTAATGCAACTCTGAAGACACCAGGCTATTCTGAGACCAAAAGAAAATATCTAAGAAGAGATACCCACTCCTGGATGGCATCTCGGTCAGCAATGCTGCCACTGGTCATGGCTTGCAATATAAACTCGTGCTCCTCAGGTAACAAGCTGCGATGGGAGGTAAGCGGGGCGGCTGTGTACCCAGAAGGCGAAGGGTCAACACGCTGCAACCAAGGGTGACTTTCTATCTCTGTGAGAGATGCCCGTTTAACAGGATCCCTCTGCAGCATATGTGAAATCAAACTGAGGAAAAAAGGAAAATAAGAGGGAGAGAATGATGAGAGATTGTTATTGCTTTTTTTTACCAGAGCAGAATGAGAACATCAGACATGACCTTCTGTCAGGGGAAAAAGAAAAATCCCATCTTCTCAAACAGGTTTGATTTTGTTACCCTTCATCACTCTTGCCTCCATCTCACTTAATTTCAGTCTCACTCTACTTGCAATTTTCATACTTTCCTTTTCTAGCAATCTTAATAAATATTCTCTGCCTAGCTGACACGCGATGATTGCACAGGCACATCTTGCCGTCAGAGGAGACGGAATGAAAAGGAAGTGCTTATCTTTCTGCTGATTAATATTCATGAGCACCTGTAGAGAATTGTCGCTTCAGTGAGGCAAACGAAAAGAATATGAAATTGGTTGGAACTCTTGCGATCCAAGCTTGCATGTGTATGTGTGAATGCACTGCATCCAGCTTGTTTATTCAAGGAATTTGAGTTTTATTTCACTGCGCGGTACTGGCACACATTTCTGAAACATGCATCTTACATTGATGACCAGCAGGGGGTGATTGTTTTCCCTTTCGAAGTGTGTTTTTTAGGTCTCGGAGTGTTTATGTTTATAATCCCACATGCTCCATTGCCCTTGAACATCAGCAGAGTCTCCTGGTGTGTTTAACCTCAAGACCTTAAATAGCTGTGAGGATGAAGGGTGGGGAAAAAAGCAAACTACATATGAACAGCAAGATGAAAGTACGCCTGAAGACACAAGTGTTCTCCTCCAAGAAAATCCTTCCCATTAAAGGAAGCTTTTGATTGTGGTGGAGATCAGTCACTATGTTTGTGCACTATGTGCAGCCAAGCCCAGATGTCTAACACACACTTGTATACACACTCTTGCACAATTGACTGATTCAGACCTAAACTCAAGCCTGAGAGCTGTTGCTTTGGGGATGTTCTGACTACAAATAGCCTGGAATAAACCCACTTAAAAATAACTTCACTCTGACAAAAGGCAGCCTTGTGTAAAAATCTGGTCACTATCGAGCTGCAGTGAACACAAAAGCTGGCTTGTGGACCATTTAGATTTTTAATATTTAATACATTTTGTGGTTCTTAACGGTAAAATCTATTATAAAAATACTGAACGAAATTTAGAGAAATAAATCTTATCGTCTGAGGACAAAAGTATTCTATATGAGGGAATTAATAGTCATAATTAGTCAAAAATGTATCATGTAATGATGTATTGTTTGCAAAGCAAAAAAAAAAAAGTGTGACTTGATTTCAATTAAAATCTAAATTCCAAATCATGCCCAACCCTTCTTAAGAGCATTACAATGTTATGATTCAAATAATATACTAAAGCTTAGTTAAGAAGTCAAGTGCATCTAATTGAGCTGGAAAATCTAGTTACAGCCCTTATGAAAAAAAAATGAGGAAGTTGTCTTGACCTGTTACTTTCAATATCCATCACCTGGTCCAAGGATGGAAATTCTGTGTGTCTGTCATAACTTGCTCCTAAATCTAACCTCCAAGAACCTTTGCTCATCCAAACAGAAGCCTGGTTGGCTTGCTTAAGCATAATTTAGAGAGCGACAACCTGTGATTGGCTGGTACAAGCAGGTGTAAACAGATAAAGTACAGTATGTTCAGATGAACTCTGAACACGTAGGTATGAAGTTTGGCGTGAAAGTGGTACAAACTGGAGCGCAAGGGTGTGGTGTTTGAGAGACCATGAGAGACTACAACGTGCCAGTTCTCAGAGAGAAAAAACAACAACAACAAAACACTGCGTTCCAATGGCACATGGCTGTCAAGGACATCTTAAAAACTAGTCTATTTACTCAAGCATGCTTTTGTGGGCATGTATCAGATCAGCATGCAAGATCTATGTGAAAAGGGTTTTACCAGGGTCATGTCCTTGGTAATATTGGTTTCCAGAAATAGTGAACTCGACAGCACCAGCATGGAAAGAAAAGACTATTGATATATGACATCTGCTGACCCCAAAGAAAACACTAAGCAGATTTAATAAAACTTGTTACATAATGGCCAACTACTATCATGGTGAAGAGAAGACTATTTAGATTTCAACACAATGCAAAAACATATTTTCCAGTGAAAATATTAAAACAAGTTTAATTTATGTCAAAGCAAAATTGCATAAGATAACTTGTTTCCAAAGAATACATCTTAAATTATATTCATACCCCAAATATTTTTTCTTGTTTTATGCATAAATGTAATGAGGTTTATGCTTTAAAGAAGAAAATAACAAATGCCAATGGAGTAAGAAAAATGAACGAATAAAAGCTCATGTTGTCGGAAAACAAGTCTTAATATTTAATGCAATTTTGCTTCAAGTAAAAAAACAAAAAAAAGACAAAAATACTGATAAAAAGGGTTTTTTATTTACTTATTTATTTTTGCAGTGTATAAATACACAATAACCTCCAGCCTTCTGGATTAAATCTGAGAAATCCGTTTCTTAGTTGGGTGTGTGTCTGAGGAAAATTAAATCTCAGATGACATACGTACTCTTTGCATTCTGGAGAGATGTGGTTTGGCACAGTGTAGCGACAGTCCATGATCATGATGAGGGTCTCGCTGTCATTGGCCTCTTGAAAGGGTGGGTGTCCACACACTAGCATATAGAGGATCACACCCAGTGACCAGATATCTGAAAGACACACAATAACAGACTTTATCTAAAATATTTCTTATTTATTCGCAACATTAGTTTGTGTAAAATATTGCAAAATTGTAATTTAAATGAAAAAAATAATAATAATTTTTTATATATATATATATATATATATATATATATATACACACACATGCATGTATATAAAATATCTTAATCTACATGATTTTAAGTAGGTCTTTATATATAAAAATCCATCAAATTCAAATTAGTGCTGTCAGCATACGTCAAAATTATTTTAAAAAACCATCACTATGATTTTAGGATGCAATCATAACCAAATCAAACTGTTGTCAGAGTAAATATTTACTCCCCTAGAGAGAAGTGTAATAGGATTTGTGCAGAAGAGAGGAAGAGACATGTCAAGGGTTTTTATCTAACACAGAAGTCCTCATGTGACACACGCTCACACTATCAAAACAAACCAATACACGAAGAGAGGTTAAGCAAAACTAAAATGCAAATAAAACCAGCCTTAACCTTTTCAGAGTCAATGTATGTCCTCAGACAATAATTAACTCTTAACTTTACCAATCATTAAATCGCCAATCGCTATGCCTATGGGGCCCTATAGACATGCATTTCTGACCGAAATGTCCCTAAAACGGTTTCTCCATCCAACTCTGTGTCAACCAAGAATCCCAGGAAGTCTTACAGAATATCATGAATCAAGAACAGAGTGAACAGTACAAGAAAAAGAGAGAAAGGTAAGAGAGGGCTGTAAGTCCCACAAGTGATGATGTGTTTGTTTTAGTGGCGTAATTTTCCACGGTGGTGTTCCAAGAAAACAAGATTCCTCTTTTAATTTTTTTCAGCTGTGTGACATGCATAGAGCGTGTGGGGGAAAACCAAACAAAAAAACTTACAAATATGGGTGAGAGATCTAGGCTTTCCTCTTTTAAGTGAGATGATTTTAAAATAGTAGGATCAGTTTAGATTTCCTCAGTTAGATCACTTATTTCATATTCATAACATTTCATTTAACCTTTGATTACAAAAGGAAAGAGTACTGAGAATGTGCTCATTCATAGTTTTGGTCTAGTGCGCTGACCTGACCGGCAGTTAAATACGGCTGTGGTATTCTTAGAGTTCCATTTTGCCGTTTATAGAAATTCAGAAAAGGTCAGAGGATTAATGCAAACATTAGATCCCCCTGATATTAGTTTATTTAGGTTGAGTTATTTTAGTGCTTCAATCTAAAAAAAATAAATAATAACTTTTCTCATTTTCACTTTTTTTAATGGTTTAATTTGAATTAAATATGATAATAACCCTGTCTTGGATCACCTATGACCCACCTTGAATACTTCATCATCATCATCATCACCACTAATAAAACAAAATTATCATTAATGAGTAATAATAATAATAATAATAACTACACTCCTTAAAATTAAAACATAATTGACATTCAATTATATATTAAATTATGTATCTTTTAAATAATAATAATTTATAGCATTAAAAAAACAATTCACCCAAAAATACCTTTAAAGTAAATTCACTCTGCTGTGCCAACTTCTTACGTTTTCCATTTAAACAACAGCTTCAAATCTGACATGCTGGTTTCAGTGTGTGTGTGTGTGTGTGTGTGTGTGTGTGTGCGAGAGAGTATACATTCTGTGTGAAAGAGCATGAATTAGAGCAAAGGATCAGCATGAGAGACAGTCCAGAGAGACAGCATTGTCTTTAGCTGCTCTAACAATAAGCCCTCTCTTCTGCTCTCTGTACTGCATGTTCCTCCACAGAAACAGACAGACAGACACGAGCGCTACATGTCTCGCACTGGCACACGCATAAATGCAGCATGTTATTTCATGTCTATTGAAAGGCACAAATTTGACTTTTTTAAGCACACTCAAATGCTCTTAATATAAATATGGTCAGACATGCATAGAAACATGACACGAAGTGCTGTCGGGTTCAAACGGCATTAAAATCATGATATCCTTGATAGAAATAAGTACATTAATGTTATAACTAAAATTTACAGGTAATTTTAGAACTCAACTTATTTTCTCAATTAAACTTTAATCTTTAGTATTTTTTCATCACAAATATAAGTTATGCAGTTGTTTCTTAGGTTTGTTCTTTGTAAGAAAACATCTATAAATAATGTTGTGTGGAGGTGGCAGAAATAATGAGTTATTGTAAGTTTTTCTTATCTTGTTCCATCTTGTTAAAATAAAATAAGTCACAGCAAGACAACTCTTAGAGCCTCAGAGCCAACATGAGCACAGTTTTAAGTGTAGCACACCTTTTGTGTGTGAGTGCCATGTGACTGCAGTTTACACAAAACACATACTCAATGAAGGCTACCAAGGAACTGCTGTGTTTGTCGATCTGTGTTGAGGTTATATAATGTGACAACCGTGTGTGACACCGAATGTCTCGAGACTTGAGGTCTTGTACAGATTCTAAGATTCTAGAATTCCAAGATGAATTCCAATTATGGCAGACAGCAGAATCTCTATATCTACGTATATAAAATCTATATAGTAGACATCCAATAATAGTAGAAATGCACTGTTTTGAATCTTGGAATCTTATCTTTAGAATGTTTAAAAATCATTGAAAATCTCTGATATGGAATCCTACATTTCTTTAAAGTATCTTTTTTCAGATCTATTGAATTTTTAAATGTCATAATGTTTGGAAACTTTGAATCTTTAAAATCTTTGAAATCCTTATATTAAAATCAATTGATTTATTAGAATATTTAGACATCTATGAATCAAAGAAAATTACACTATAGCATTCAGAAGTTTTCGCTAAGATTTTCATGCTTTTGAAAGAAGTTTCTTACGCTCACCAAGGCTGCATTCATTTGATCAAAATACATTTTGATCAAATGTAAAATCATGAAAATTATGAAAATTTAAAACAACTGTTTTCTATTTTGATTTATTTTAAAATGTAATTTATTCCTGTGATGTCAAAGCTGAATTTTCAGCATCATTACTCCAGTCTTCAGTGTCACATGATCCTTCAGAAATCATTCAAATATGCTGATTTGCTGATCAAGAAGCATTTCTTATTAGCATTTCTAATCCTTTTCTTATTATCAATGTTGAAAACAATTGTGCTGCTTAATATTTTTTGTGGAAACAGTCATTTATATTTTTCAGGTGTCTTCACTAAATAGAAATTTCAAAAGAACAGCATTTATTTGAAACAGAAATCTTCTGTAACATTATAAACAACTTTAATGCAGAGTAAGAAAGTGTGTGTTATCAGTTAAGTGTGTGTGTGAGTTTGTGAGATGTCACTGAGTCAGTCTCTCCAAGCTTATCTATCTCAGAACATCTCTGATCAGCAGCCTGAATCCTGATGACACTGAGCTGCTACACACACACACACACACACACACACACACACACACACACACACACACACACACACACACACACACACACACACAGAGAGAGAGAGATTTCAGTCATGGTGATGACTTTCCATTGATTTCTATTGTTTTTACAAAGAGAGAGAGATATTTTCTAGCCCTAACCCTAAACCAAACCCTCATGCATACATACAGTACTTTATTTTATTTAATAAGTAATTTTCCTCATGAAAATGCGAAGACATTTGGTACCTACAAAACCCGTATTCATTCAAATGTTGTGTGTTGCACTGAGTGGCAATTACAGCTTACACAGAGAGAGAGAGAGAGAGAGAGAGAGAGAGAGAGAGAGAGAGAGAGAGATGGCACTGAGTGAGTAAACGCTT
>NW_015505292.1:1397055-1448248 GCF_001515645.1 Sinocyclocheilus grahami
CACACACACACACACACACACACACACACACGGTGATGCCTTTCCATTGACTTCTATTGTTTTTACAAAGAGCTAGATATTTTCTAACCCTAAACCTAACAGTCACACGTTTTCTGCATTTTATTAATTTTTTAAACATATTTAATAATTTTTATCAAACCATTTTCCTCATGAAAATGTGAGGACATTTGGTCCCTACAAAACCCGTATGCATTTAAATGTTTTGTTTTTAATAGAGTGGCAATTACAGCTTAGATGTGTGTGCGTGTGAGCTGGCACTGAGTGACTGAACTCTTGTGAGTGGATTAGAGCCGAGCAGCTGATTACCGACTATGGATAAAACCTCTCACTGAGCTAATGAATATTCAGCCGTGCATAAACATACACAGGCTCAGGCAAAAAAAACAAAAAAAAAATTTACACATGCACATACAGTGAAAACAGCCCCTTTTCTGTTCACAAGCTCAAACTATAGATATCAGCTACTGGTGTTAATGAAATCAACTTGACCTAAAACTGCTAGACAAGAAAGCTTTCCAAATAAGGTTTCAGATGCCAGCCTGTGCCCAGCAAACTTCAGGAGCTGATTAATCCACTAGGCAGCGGGCCACAGGGTCAGCCGATGGGCACTACTGTGCTGACTGAACAGACTAGCACATGAAATACAAACCACTGCACAATCAAACACATCCAGAACTGTTATGTTATTAGGTCTATTTTTTTGGTGTTAATAAAATGTAATTAGGCACTTCAAGTACAAAAATTCTTTAAAATTAAGATAAACAACAAAGAATAATACTATGAAGTGCACATTTATATTGTTAGTTAGCTAATTTGCATTTTATAATAGAAAATAAAGTATCAAAAGGGAGGATAAAAAGCTTCTCATATCTGTTGTCATTGATGTCAAAGACATAAACCTATTATTAATTTATTATGAATATTGATATTCTTCTTTGTTTATTATTATTGATCAAATAAATATGACTATTTTAATATTTCACTTTAAAATGAAAATAAGTTTAAGAAAAAAATTACAATTTTAATTATTATATTACTTTATAATAATAGGTTTATTTTACACGGCAACATAAAAATACAATACTATTATTTACCGCTTTCTTATGAATTTCTCCATTTTCAAACATTAAACCATCAAGCTTTTATTTTGACTGAAAAACCGCAGTGAGACCTTGAAGCTTCTCTTTTGTTGACAACAGCCAAAGCCAGTTTATAAGCATTTCTCATTTGCTTCAGTAAGTTTAGGAGGATGGTTGCCACATGTTGTGCTCCCAAATGCACACTATAAGGGATTTAAAGCAGATGGATCTAAAGTTTATGTGAAGCAGCATTTACTGTGAACCAAGAGACTATAAACGGCAGATCATGAGTTGCCATGCTTCACTCTGAAACATGCTGCGCATATATTTCTAGCACTTGAAACCAAATTTACGCTATAGCTTAGTGCTGTGATTTATTTTGATTATTTGTGTAATGTATGAAATATACGTCTTTGGGACGTAACACCCTACAAAGGATATGTGTCCAATTCTACAGTATTTTACCATAAATGCACCTGTGAACTTGGTAGAAGCTAGCTAAATTAGCCAGATGCTAACATGGGCAGGTTGTGACATGCTCTCATCTTCAAAAACCGTGAATTATATGGAGACAGGAACCATTGAGAGTGAGACGAGCCTGTGTCACCTGAATGGCTCAATGTATTCAGGCTAATATGCTAACTGTTAAACTACAGCTATAGGAAAGCTTCTCCATTGCGTTTATATGCATGTTTACTGTTCATTCTGACTGGCCCAGTAAGTTAAACATTTATAAGGCATGACTACTCAGCCCTTATCTGCTCTAGTTCTACCATGGGTAGATTTCGCTTGGAGAGAGGTGAGACAAGCCCTCAGGTTCACACGCTTCTAGCATCCTAGCGTCTGTGTGTGAGTATAGCCTCCTTTGCACGCTTTGCTGGGTCTCGGCAGAGACTGACCCAGTTTGTGCAGATCTAATCCTGGCACATGCAGCCTCAATGAGAATTACTGTCCCACCGTCACATGACGCTCTGGCAGAAAATATCATACAAATATGATATTAATAATGTCAGAGCAGAGGAGCGGAAGGGTACTCATGGCAGCTGTGCTCTAGAAATCCCAAGTGAACTGGAACGAGAGAAAGACAGCAAGAGAGACAGACAGGTTCAATGTCAGTCCTGTTAGTCTTCATCCTCCTGTCCGTGTCACAATGTTAAGCTCAAGTGTCCTCTAAAGCCTGTCTATCTCTCTGGCTCTTCACCTCTCCTTCTCTGTATTTGTCATACACTGAGTCTCCAGCTTCATGACATTTTTTCATCGTTCATCATGAGTGTTGCGTTTTTAAGACAGCATGTCAAGCTAAAAATAGTTCAACTTGCAAAACACATCCCTATACCCATGTTCTGTTCTATTCTGTTGCACTACAAACTATTTTTGAACACAAGAACTTGAGCTGTATGAATGCACCCTAAGAAACACATCAGATCAAGGTCAGGGAAACCCAAAACCGGCCTAATTATTCTAAGTTTCCCCAAGACGGAATAGTCAATTAGTCATTGGGGCAAGCTAATGACTTTTGAGTATTTTTTAAATATGTAGTTTTTGCATGTCTAATCTTTGAAACTATTAATCTTTCAATCTATTGGAATCTCATAATTTATGAATCTTTACAACTATACATCTCTAGAATCTTTTCATCTATTTTGAATCTATAAATCTTTAGAATCTGTGAATCTATAAATATGTAAATCTATAATTTTTGAAACTACGAATCTGTCAAAATGTAGAATTTTAAAATCTGTGAATCTTTCAAACGAAGAATCTTTAGAATCTATTCTAAATCTATGAAGTTTTAGAATATTTAGATGAGAATCTTTAGACCGGTGTATCTAATACTTTAATCCATGAATCTATTAATCAATCTATGAATCTTTGAAACTATGTCTCTTTCAGCCTTTGGAATTTTAAAACCTGTGAATCTTTGAAACTATGAATCTTTAGAATCTCTGAATCTATGTTAAATCTATAGAATCATTAGAATCTTAAGAATTTGCAGAAAGTATGAATTTTTCAATCTTTGGAATCTTAACATCTATGAATCTTTGAAACTACATTTTTGCCATCTTTAGAATCTATAAATCTATTTTGAGACAATGAATCTTCAGATTATTAAAATCTTTTAAATCTTCAGGATCTGTGAATCTATACATAATTAATTCTTTGAAACTGAATTTTCATAATTTTGTTTTCAAATCTTTACAATCTTGGAATTCTAAAGATTGTTTGGAATCTTGGAATCATTGGCATTCTAGAATCTTTATAACCTAATAATCTTTAGAATTGTTTGAATTCAGAGCAGTGAAATAGAACAGTACATACTGTAGTTCAAAGTCTGTGCTCCGCTCACATCTGTGCTCTAGAAAGCTCTATTGAACTGGATCAAGACAAGTAACAAGAAAGAGAAAGAGAGACAGAACAATTTGTTGTCGGTCCTGTTACTCTTCAACCTCCTGTCTGAGTCAATGTTAAGCTCAAGTGTCCTCTAAACTAAAGTCTGTCTCTCTGCTTGCCTCAGTCTCTCTCTCATTGAATCCGTCTCTCTCTCCATACCCATCTCTCTCTCTCTAAATCTGCTTTATTTTCATTTCTCCTCCTCTCTTTGCCATACAATGAGTCTCTAGAGCTTAATAAGGTGACTGGGTCTGAACAATGGAACAGATGATGGATAGAAGGAACGTGAGTTCACGGCTAGCCACATTCATCCTCCAAACAATTTTCAAAGACACAACATTAAAGCACATACTGTACAAGAAAGTCACAGACCAAAGCACTGCCTGACACAACAGAAAAATGTACAGCAGACAGCAAAAAGATTCTATACTTCACTGTATGATATGGGTTTTAATGGTCTTGTCAATGTCAAAAGTAAACGGTGTTTGGATTTCACCTTAATTTTCTGGATATTCAATGACAATTTGCTGCAGGGATTCTGAATACAGTCAATTGAGTCATGTGTAGTTCTGACCTGACACAAATCTCTTAGCTTGACCCCTGCTAGAGCACAGATGTGCTGTTCATTCAGTAGAAGATTTCCGCTTGGCAAAACAGCGATTAAACCCAGAAGAGGCACGTGGGGAGAGGGGAGGGGAGGATCAACTGCGAGAGGAGAGCAAAGCGTCCCGGTGTTCTTGTGACACAGACACAGAGTTTGATGCGCAGGCCCGCGTGCCTCCATGAATTAATCCCTCGGCGGATTTGTTTGACTGCGCTGCATGTAAATTAAGAGTCCGAATGGACAGATTTAGCATCTACTGAAGTCTGATTGACTGAATAAAATGACACACTTGGAAACATACAGATAGAATAGAAACTTTCAATCTTTGAAATCTTAAAATCTATGAACCTTTGAAGCTACGAATCTTTAGAATCTCTTTTGAATCTATGAATCATTAGATTCTTAAATCTTTGAAGCTTTAAAATGATGAATCTTTCATTTTTTGAAATACATCTTTCATTCTCTGGAATCTTAAATCTATGAGTCTTTAAAACTATGAATCTTCGGAATCTATGAATCTTCCGAATCAAATGTGATCAGGGATTCTAAATGCATTCTGATTGACTAGCTGAATGAAACAACATCCAAAAAAAGACAGTTTTGTCACTTACCCACTGCTGGAGCATCATACTCTTCACCTAACAGTATTTCTGGGGCAGAGTATGCCAGTGAACCACAGCTGGTCATCAACATTGTCCCAGGCTGAAAGTGGTTACTGAAGCCGAAATCTGTCAGCTTCACCGTCCCCTGCTGCCTGAAGAACACCACATTCTCCGGCTTCAAATCTCTGTGGACAACGTGCAGACGATGGCAGTAGGCTATTGCTCGTACAATCTGCGCAAAGTGCACTTTCGCCGTGTCTTCGGCCACCCCTCCTTCATGACGCAAGATGTAATCATACATGTCACCTCCGTCGCCCAGCTCTAGGATGAGGTACAGCTTGGTCTGCGTATCGATGACCTCATAGAGTCGCACTACATTGGGGTGCTGGACGAGTTTCATGCAGCGGACTTCTTGAAGCAAGTGGCCAGTCGCTAAGTCATCAAGCTTTGTCTTGTCGATCACTTTGACTGCTACTAATTGGCCTGTGAATACATGACGGGCTAGTTTGACCACGGCGAAATGGCCTTTGCCCAGTGTGCGGTCTAGGTCATATAGGCCGGCTATCTTGCCCTCGTAACCGCTTTTGGTGGCAGCCATTTTGGATCAAGCAGTGGAGGTACAGTTGAAGGACTGGGCTCTCTTGCCAGAGGAAGCTGAAGGAAACTGGATCTCTACTGAGACATCACCTGTGGAAAAACAAAAAAAGAGATAATGACAGTGAAGAAATGACATGTAAACAGCAGACCTTGGACATATCAGTTATAATGATATTTTATCTCATGTATGGGGAAAACTGATCTAATTAGTGATGCAACATCCTTGAAACCGCATTGCAACATACAGTCAACCAATCAGAACACCTGGCAATGCCACTGCAACCATCCATAGCTTTAGCGACCCTAGCAACCGCACAGCAGCATTAGCAATCATATAGCAACACCCTGGAAACCATATATAATATCCTTGAAACCACACAGCAACATGTTAACCAATCAAAACACCTTATCTACAGTATAGCATTGGCATTGTGTCATGGTGGAAAATTTCCAGTACACTTCCAGAAACATTCCAACATTTTTCTAAATCAGTGTTTAGAATTCTGGAAAGTTTCATGTCATCATACATAGCAACATGTCAACAACCAATCAGAAATCATTAGCAACAGCATAGCGACACCCTTACAACCACCCACAATTCTGGCAATCCCATAGCAACACCCTAGTAACCACAGAGTCAACTGCCAGTTAAAAGTTCAAAACACCATTCAAACCAACATCCTAACTATATGAGAATACCTTAGCAACTACATAGCCAATAATGGCCTGGAAATGTCCCATAACACCCTAACAACTGTATAGGAATGTGCTAACAACCATAAAACAGCACTCTCACTTGTGTGGTACAGCTTAATAGAACGTTAAAAGGTTTTCGTATGGCATCAGGCTGGAAAACCCTTTTAGGAATGTTTAAGTGGAGGGGATGTAGTGCTCTTTGTGTTGAAACCGACAGTGTTACATATAGATGTAAACTGCACTTGCTTTCACATTCACAGCGTTATTGAAGAGAGGAAGATGAGTGTTTGGAGGGAGCACAAGGTAAGCTGTCTAACAAGTTTATATACTGATCTTATGTGTTTGCTCAAGAGAAGACGAGTACTGTTGGTATTTGCCTATAAGAATGCCAGACACTGATCTTAAATCTTTCGAAAAAATCCAATTAACCAATTGTCTCAGAAGCAAACTATTATTAAAGCCACACCGGGCTTACTTCATAGTACAGCAGTTACTTAGCAACAGTAGTTACTATTACTAAGAATTTCAAACAAATCCACCCTATTACTTAACAGAGAACTCCTCTATTATCAGTCTTATAGGGAGTGACAATAACTGCATGTCCAAGCACGAGTATGGCTGTCTACTACAATTTCAGCCGAACCTGGAGGTGACGTCATAATGCATGCTAATACAAAACCCATTCAATACTGCGATTGCAAGCAGAGACATTAACTTTGAGGTCACCTATTGTATTAGACAAATTGTTTGCAATTTCGTTGTATCATGCAATTGCCAAACATTTGTGATTAAGAAAAAATTTATTCAAACAGTTGGTATACATGCAAATGTAAGAATTTAAGGGACTTTAAACATCATAAATGAGTTAAAACCCAAGCAAAACTAAATCAAACAAAAACCAAAACCAACCAACCAAACAAAACAACTCCCGCAAAAGACACCACAGCACAAAAAAACAAACAAAAGCAAACAAACAAAACAGCATCAAAAAATTATTAAAAATGTAATAAAAGAAAATAAAAATAAATATAGATACACATGCTCTAATGGATTTGATACAAAGAGAAGAGTGGAAAAATAGGGGAGTGAGAGGAGAAGAGTGCATTTTGGGACCTAGCGTCAGAGGAGTCGGGTGACAGAAGCATAGCACAAATGGTGTAGATCAATACCTGTAATGTGATATCATTTTTAGGGTGTGTGTGGTTTGATGGAAGGAGCTGAATAGTTAATGACCAGTGATAGAGGCTGAACAGGACACTAATGCTATGATGCCCGTCTAAGATGCCAATGTTATTGTTAACTAAAACCAAAACTAATAAAAAATAGTTTTTGTTCATTGAAATACACCTGAAATAAAATCTATATAAATATTAGGTGAAATGCTGCCTTGGCAACTAACAGAAAATAAGTCAAATTAAATTAAAATGAAACAAATAAGTTCTATGACAAAAACAGAATAGCTAAATGGAAGCATATTTTTTTTTAAGTATATAAAATTATTAAAATTAAAACTAAAATTAAAATGACAATTCAAATTATTAATAAATACTATAATAGTACATAAATAATACTAAAATACTACAATGATGCATGCTCACACACAAGCACACATATGAAAATGAAGTGTACTTGTCTGTTGAAATCAATGCTGCTAAAATAACCTGCCCTTTGTCTGACGGACTGAGTTTGTGGTAGATCGGAACAAAATTACACATGAAAAGTTTTTATTATTCACCAACATCTCACATATGCAAATATTTACGCTCCACATACACATTATATTTTAGAAAAGCTGCATGTATGAATGATATGTTGTGAGAACTTTCATTGTGTGGACATTCATTGCATGAACATTCTTCATAACATTTCTTTTTGCGTTCTCCAAAAGAAAAAAAAAAAAGGTGGTTTGTAACGCCATGAGGGTGATTTCAATGACTGACTTTTCATTTTTGGGTGAATGATTCATTTGACAAGAGAATCAGATCGGTTTTAGTTTGTTTCTAAGTTAAGTCAGAGCATCCTGCTTCTGACACACTGGTGAGCAAAAACTTTGTTTTTGTCAAAACTTTTTGTTGCCTTTTGTGAGATGTATTTATTTAGTGGTCGAGACCGAAAGAAAAACAGAGCCAGATGAAAGAAGAATGAAAGAGCAAAAACAGTACATAATGTAACAAAGACCAGTTGGCCTCCATATTGAGGAAGGATAGGGCTGTCCACCCTTTCCATGTTCAGCTCTATCATTTATAAAGCATGGCAGTATTTCCTAAAGGGAGCGGGGAGCACACATGGTGCTTCCTCCTGATAGCGCTTAGGCAGAAACCCAGCATCCGCAGTTTAGGATGACTCTCACAGTTACACAAGACGCATGCATGCTAACATACGCAGACATGTCACTTCCTGCATTTCCTTGCCTTTCTGCAAGCGAGGAACTCGCACGTCGAGGAGTTGGGAATCCAGCAGGCTCAGTGCTTCTGCGAGAAAATGTCCGCTGCCTGAGACGCTGGGGTCTTTTGTCACACGCTGCATGAGCGTCAAAGGCAAGAAAACAGACTAGACTCATTTGAACGCCGATACGAAACACAAACCCTTACGCGGGGCTGTCAAGAGGCTCGCGGTCTGACAGGAGGCACCAGGGGAGAGGTGTGAAAGGATGAGTCATCCCGCTCTTCCTTTTGGAGGAGGGAGGGCTGATGGACGAGCAGAGTGAAGAGATGTGCAAGAGATGCAGAGTTGGGGAGAATATAATGGGGTTGCCTTTAGATATGATCTCATCACCCCATGTTCCCATCATGCAACATTCATGGTGATGAGGTCAGCGTGGCGCAGTGGGAGCTTGCGTGCCTGCTGTTTGAAGTGCATTAACTACACTCACACAAACGGTAAAACATTTGAACCTCTGGTCTATTGGTAAAATTCATATAGTACTAGCACCAACATGCAAATGTTCAGGCAGTGGGTCTGAATACATTGCCTGAAATCTGCGCGCAAACATTTTCACGAACAAACCATGATTTACAAATAATTTTCATTTAATAATTTTTGTTCAATTTAAAAAATGTATTGTAAATTAAGAAAAAATGTACACCACACATATGCAAAACAAATATTCTGGGTGGCTTTATAATTATGGTACATTAAGATGAAATTTTATATATAGATATTTAGATCTTTAGAGAGCATCATGTGCTTGCTAATAGTCACTAAAAGCAGTAAATGAAAGGTTCTTCAGAAAGCCCTTATATGGAAATGGTTTGGGTGGGTTTTATGCAAATGACTAACCTTGGGCACGTGGTCGCTCATTTAGAATAACGAGGTTAAGAACAAATTCATGTGCATACACCGGTGTTGTGAATTGGGCCGAATGAGATCCAGTGTTGCAAATCCTAGTAAACTGCCTACTGAGGGAAACTTTTAAGGGCACACTCCTGACTGTTCTAAAAAGGTAGGTATCTGCCTCCCAAGTTACCAAATTTAGTCCAAATTCAAAGGAAGTGTAGAATCTGGGAGAAGGTAATCCCAGAATGCATTGCAATTAGCTTCAAGATGGAGGACAACGTAAGAAACGTTAATTCTAAATATACTCTATAGGGCCATTCACACAAAACACATTTTTGCATTCCACTGTTCTACTTTTCTATGAAAACATGACTAGATGGACACATTTGACCACTGAGCTTAGATTTTGCACACAAGACGGGGCTTTCCATGAGCCACTAAAGTTAAAAGTTCATCTTTAAAAAACAAACAAACACACGTCTCTAGTTTTTTCCCCACATATTTAAAATTATTTTATTTATTATATAATTATGATGAAAATTATTTATAAAAATAAATAATTTATAAAAAATAAATTTGTGGACCGTGCTTAGAATATCGTGTTTAGCTTTGCTAATGCTAACTCTACTTCATTTTGATGCAAAGCTCATGGGGAGACTTTATTATATGCTCTTTTCTTATGACTTGTCTCTCTCTTTCCACTTGGTTTTAAATTTTAAAACGAAATCCTTAAACTTAACCCATATAAGTTTCCAGTGTCATGCAGTTTGTCTGTAAACACAAATCTGCTGCGCAGCATGACAAACAACAGCCAGTTGGAAGAAATTTGGTCCCTACAATGTAGGTGAAACTTGATCTAGGTGACCTGCGGTCCCCTCTTGTCCCAATTCCCTCAGGCCTGCCTTGTGATGGAGCTGAAGTGTCTTAGGACACTACTAAGACACACACACACGCACATGTCTTATCCTTTTTAATCTGAGGCACAAAAGAATCACTGTGTAACCCACAAACTTGGTAGTTTGCCAGTACGTGCATACACCATGTTCTCGCACATATGCTCACACACATGCATGTGCACACAAACAAACACACTGCTGAGTCTAGGACTTTGGCTGCATGCTATATATACACACACTCAAGTATCTACAGTGATGCAGACCATAGAAGACCATATAGATAACAGTCTAATGACTTTATCCAGCATCCTTCGGATCGTATTACTCAGAATCTCACCTAGTATTCCATTTAAATTCCATAAAACATCTCAGTTCAACAATTACATCGTTACAGGATTCCCACACTTAATAATAAAAATATAATTTTTGTTTTCTCTCAATATTTAAAGAACCAGAAATATATACAATTTACTAGCTCATGAAATATTTATGAAATATAGATCATTAATGCAATTCTTCTTATATTTAAATATTTCATGAACTAGAAATATATACACTTATGTATTCCCGCTAATACACACACACAATTAAAAATAATATATAATGAATTGTAACTATAGCTAGGAAATGCTCTTTGTGAGTGAAAAATCATGGAAATTTTAAAGAATTTCTGACCTTAAAATTTCCATGACCACAGGAACACAGTTTTCTATTTTGATGTGTTTTATTGGAATGACAAATCTTTGTACATTCGTATTGCCACAGCATTTGCAGTTTCTCTGCATGCAATAAAACGGTGCAAAACAAAAACAGACATACTGTACATAAATTAATACAAAGTAATAATAAATAAAAAAAACCTGACCCCTTGTCTCGGTCTTTGTCTTGTTTTCGTTCTCTTACCTGCTGTGTGCCATGCTGTCAGATGCCCCTGGATGTCTCCAGGGCTAGGAATACACAGACAGGAGGATAGGGTGACTTCCATACTGTCTGTGTGTGTGTGTGTGTGTGTGTGAGAAGGAGAGAGAGAACCGAAATGCAGGCCAGCACAATGCAAAGCCTCTGACCCAATGTTTGTCTGCCAACCACATCTTCCAACTCACCTTTAATAATTCAGTCTCTATACTAGCAAAACACCTGCTAGCGATATGAATTGACACGTATAAAACAATAACTACACACATAAAATAATTAAAATCACTATTATTAACCATAACACAAACAATAACATCCAACTATTACACTCTGGCACGC
Organism: Sinocyclocheilus grahami; assembly: GCF_001515645.1. Taxonomy (NCBI): domain Eukaryota; kingdom Metazoa; phylum Chordata; class Actinopteri; order Cypriniformes; family Cyprinidae; genus Sinocyclocheilus; species Sinocyclocheilus grahami. Next base: position 1,408,472 of record NW_015505292.1, read on the forward strand.
TTTCAACGATCTCAAATGAAACTCAATCCTGCTTCTGATATCCTACATATAAATCACCAAGGACGACTTCAGTATTCAATTCAACAAATAGTTAAATACACCACACGCATTTGTATTCTATATTAACTTACCATATAAAGTGGTACGCAGTGTTTCAGGTGTCTGTATGTAAACGAGCATCCGTTGGGAATATTCTCAGCTTCCCTCGAGTATTTTTCTGAAGGCTACACAAAAAAATCGCTTCCTAACGGCTTCAAACATCCGCTCACTGTTGTCTTAATCAATAAATGATGCCCGCTGTCCGACGAGGAATGTAGTGTTGCTCGCGCGCTCACTTCTGCTCTAGCGCTCGAGCGCTCTCCCTCCTCTGACGTCAATGCATTCCAGCTTACCCGGACTTGAGCGAGTGAGGGAGGGAGAGAGAGAGAGCGAGAGCGAGAGCGAGAGAGAGAGAGTTGAGGCAGGGCCACATGAAATGTTTCTGAAGTCTCTTAGCGCTCGAGCGCTCTCCCTCCTCTGACGTCAATGCATTCCAGCTTACCCGGACTTGAGCGAGTGAGGGAGGGAGAGAGCGAGAGCGAGAGCGAGAGAGAGAGAGTTGAGGCAGGGCCACATGAAATGTTTCTGAAGTCTCAAGAACACTCTCACGCAACTGGCTATAATTAGGTGAAGGGACCGAATGGAAAAATAGCACTTGGACTGACATTCCGCTATTTTCTGTGAGGTCTGAATGGATCACTTTAATGTCAGAATGTAGGCTATATGCAAATAAGCTGACTCACTTGTGCAATCTGAACATTCTTACAAGGTCTGTAATGAGTATATAGGATACAGAGAAATGGCGAGAGCAACTGAAGAATGAAATATGCTAGAATAGTTTGTTAAATTTACAGTGGAAATATTGCTGTTGAAATTTTGTCATTAAACTATAAAATGTTACAAAAGGTTTCTATTTAAAATAAACAGTTCTTTCTATTCATCAGTGAATGCATCACTAAAAATGTATTACCGTTTCCACAAAAATATTAAGCAGCACAACCATTATTTTCACTGAAAATAGTAGCCTAATAAATGCTTTTTGAGCACTAAATCAGCATATTACAGAATGATTTCTGATGGATCATGTGACACAAGACTGGAGTAATGGCTGCTGAAAATTCAGCTTTGCCATCACAGGAATAAATTATAATTATAAATATATTATAAATTATTTGAAAATGTATTAAAATAGAAAAAAAAGTCATTTTAAATTGTAATAACATATCACAATATTACTGTTTTTACTGTATTTTTGAACAAATAAATGCAGGATTGGTACAAAAACATTAAAAACAACCTTAAACCTATGAATGTTGTGTATTTAAAATCTAAACAAATGTGATGATTTGTGGAATTCTATCAGTTCCCATTTCTACAAATACATTTCTTCATATTTTTCACTTTAAAAATGTAATTATAATACAATACATTTTAATAAATAATTTACCCAAAATGTATGTGTATTGCCTTGTTTAACATAATAAAAAAACTATATAAATAAGGGATATCATACTTATTAATAATATTTTACTTTTTAAATACACATGTTTCTGTATTTGATAAGGTCACTTTCAGTTAACTGGCACTTTCACATTCTTATTCGTTAAAATTAGTAGCATTTTTACAATGCAGATTTATGGAGCTTTACGGAATCTCTTCAGGTCAGGTTTGCCTTGTGCACCTCTCAGAAGTGCATGCCAACTTTGTGACACAACAAAGTTTAAAGCTTCAACAGCAGCAGTTGAATGGGTTTTTATGAGGTCAGAATAGTACATTAAAAGATTTTAAAGGGTAAATAAGAGGTTCATTTGGGAATTACTACTATTATTTTTACATCACTCTGGTGTCTGGGACTCCAGATGTAAAATCGGTCTCAACAGGCCATGAGATAGTGGCAACTCTACAAGCCAGAACAGAGGACATTCTGAAGATTCCAGAAGACTAGAGCAATTGATCAAGATTCCATTCACTCACTTCCTTTCTAAGCTGGAACTGACTGACTGACATCCTCAAAACACCGGAGTCAAGGAGACCGAGATGTCATCCAAAGACCAAGTGTGAATTGCCTCTGTCACAAAAGTTTTGTCTGAATCTCATTTAAACAATCAGAAAATTACATACTTACAATAAATAACACAAGGCCTTCTGTTAAGAGGAATACTTGCATTGTTCATCTCTTCATATTTACTACGTCAAGAACCAGCGTTGGTCAACCCACATCCATGGAGGTTTTATTAGAAACAGGTTTGATGATAATCAAGTTGGAAGTTCTTTGCAATGAGTGTACGCTTTCATCTGCGTTAGTCAACACTGGCACAATGTAACTATTAAAGGGAGAGACAGACAGACTCTCCCCATGGGGAACCAATGACGTTCGTACATGGTGGAGAACACACTGGTTACTATGGGAACCAATGGCGTAACTTGTCAGCTCGATCTACGCAAGTTACAAAGCCCACCGGATCTTCATTTAGACTTGCATATGAGGGTGCATTAATATGTAAATTCAAAAGTACACTGACAAATTAATAAAGGTCAACTGAACTGATTTAGTTCAACCTCACAGTACCTGGGGGCATTTCTACATGGGGATATATTGTTACACTTGCACAATTTCATGTTGTGGGTATGATTATGGATTTATATTACCTGTCAAAATGACAACATCCCGTGTGGCATATTTTTGTTTATTTTATTGCATAAGCGAAGAAGAAAAATCTTAAGACTAATTTTGAAACTAATAGTCTCCTTATGTGTTTTTAATTTTGATAAGGTATCAGAGTAGGCCTATTAGTTTTATATTGGAAGACCAAAGGAGCAGCAGTTACTATTTCAATCATTTAAATTGAAAAATAAGTATCGATATAAAGTCAACTGTGAGAAATTCTTAAGAAATATGTATCTATATTGGATTATTTCATTTTTTAAAAAAACACAAAAAAACAGAGGACTGTCTGTGTGATGTAGTACTGCCACCTCGTGGTTTATTCTATAATAACTATAAACTACATTGCAAAGAATTAACGGTTTTATATAGTTCTGTCGAATGTACATTACTGTATCATGTCTGAAAACATAACAGAACATTCCTGAGACTAGAAAATAAACCTATTCTCTAACGAATCTTTAATAAGTTTAGCTTATGAATATTAATTACGTCAGGCTAGAAACATTCCTGAGGCAACCAAGTCAAACTATTTAATATTCATACATATTCGGTCTTTCAGCAAATCAGATAAACCTACTGTGGAAACGTCACGTTAAATAATTAATATTCATAAGCTAAGCGTTCGCCATAGCGGAATTCCTCATCTAGGGGCGGGGCTTTAGGTTCAGACGAAGCGTGACGCCGTTATACTGATCCGGAAGAAAATTTTATTTAAACTCTTAACAACTGACGTTATGTATTAAAGGTTGGTTATTTCAGAACGGATTTTGTAAGAAGTGGAAAATGACCTTGTTCAGACAAGCCCAACGCTGCACTTCTCCACGGCTGCCGTTTATTTGCTGGAGGTGCAGGACATATTCTGCTCAAGTAAGCCTGGGATCAATCCTGTTCATTGTTACATAAGTCTAAGAAACAGAATAAAGACGTGGTCACCAAGGGCTGCAGTCTGTTTACGTGGATAACGAAGCACGAGAAATTAACAATTTTGAAATGAAATGAAAAATATATTTTCAAATGAACATAATACATATTAACTTACGAGCCACCAGAGTCATGCAGGTAAACATTCTGTATATTTCTCGCATTGTTCATTCTAGGCTGGAGCCGTCGAGCGGGTCATTTCAGCATTTCGCTCTGTTAGCGGAGATGAAGGGGTGTCTGTGGGCTCAGCTGGCAGGGATGAGTCTGTGCACAGGTGGGATTTCACTGCCATACCTGAGGGTCTTCTTCTTCTAATAACGTTTTATGGCGGATGGCAAACCAACTTCTGGTGCATTTACCGCCACCAACTGGACTGGAGTGTTACGCACTAATAAGCAACTAATATACATAAAAAAACGAAATCCTCCTGATTAATCCTATTTCTTTAATGTATTTTATAATAATACCTGAGGGTCACCTGCTTCTTAATCATATGTAAACAGTGCAGCAGTAGCTCCACCCACAGTTACAACCTATTTCTAATTTCATTTAGTTTAACTTTAAGTACTACAATTAAATAATTTTTTTTTAAACTATATAGCTATGTTTTTAATATGTAAGTAATAAAAACAACAAAAACACAACTAAATTACTAAAACTTTAACTAAAATAAAAAATATAAAAAATCTCATTCAAAATGAACAAAAGCTGTAATAGCATATCAATCATACTAAAATAACACTGATTGGATGTTTGAATACATAGAATAATTCAAGCCTAATTTAATCTTTAACTTGGCCATATGTGTTATATTATTGAAAATGATTAATGGTTAAGAAATATATGGCACGATGCGCGAGAACGTCCTGAACCTGGAGGTGGTTCTAGCAGATGGAACGGTCCTCCACACAGCAGGGAAGGGGCGTCGTCCAAGGTATGACTGCAAAATTACAATCAAAGCATCTTTTAAACTAAATCTTTTGTTGTCTGCATTTAATTTTTCCCCTTTTGATGCAACACCCTTTCAGAAAGACATCTGCCAGTTACAACCTGACAAACCTTTTTGTGGGCTCAGAGGGAACTTTGGGTATTATTACCAAAGCCACGCTTCGGTTGTACGGTATTCCTGAAAGTATGGTGTCAGCTGTCTGCTCCTTTCCATCCGTCCAATCTCTATTTCTAATTTAATTTAGTTTAACTTTAAGTACTACAATTAAATAAAATTTTTTTAAAAACTAAATAGCTATGTTTTTTTTAAGTAATAAAAACAACAAAAACACTTTAAAATAAAAAATATAAAAAATCTCATTCAAAATGAACAAAAGCTGTAATAGCATATCAATCATACTAAAATAACACTGATTGGATGTTTGAATACATAGAATAATTCAAGCCTAATTTAATCTTTAACTTGTCCATATCTGCCATATGTGTTATATTATTGGAAATGATTAATGGTTAAGAAATATATGGCACGATGCGCGAGAACGTCCTGAACCTGGAGGTGGTTCTAGCAGATGGAACGGTCCTCCACACAGCAGGGAAGGGGCGTCGTCCAAGGTATGACTGCAAAATTACAATCAAAGCATCTTTTAAACTAAATCTTTTGTTGTCTGCATTTAATTTTTCCCCTTTTGATGCAACACCCTTTCAGAAAGACATCTGCCAGTTACAACCTGACAAACCTTTTTGTGGGCTCAGAGGGAACTTTGGGTATTATTACCAAAGCCACGCTTCGGTTGTACGGTATTCCTGAAAGTATGGTGTCCTAATGGACTTTTTATTATTGTATAATTATCATGCTTTTGTTCTTATTTAGTTTGCAATAGTGCATAGTGTACTGTAAAAAGAATGACTGTTATCAAAGAGGTTTCCCAAACACTGCCATTGGTCAACCAAACAAATAGCCCCTCATGTCATTGGTTGAGCCACTGTTGCTATGCTGGGCTGGTCGGAATGCTCAAACAAACAGCAGTGTTTTGATAGCACCACAGAGACACATTTTTATTAAGGAAATAAAAAAACAAATGGCTTAATTATAGTTATGAATGAATTTAAAGTTGTATTAGGACAAAGTATTTTTAACGTAAAAAAAATTACACATTTTCCAGGCATTTTCTACATATTTATGAGTGCTCTCTCAACTACCTCATGTTACAGTGAAGACAAAAGATCTAATTAATAAAAACTTACTAAAATAATATAACTATATTAGAATTTACTAAAACAATATAAAAATGATAATATAAATTATATTTTTTATTTCTTATTCCAGTCATAACAGTACATATATATTTGCTTAAAAATCATGACTGTTTCCAACAGGTTTCCCAAGCATTCAGCCATAGGTCAGCAATAACCAATAGCCCCGCCCTAAACTCACACCATTGGCTGAACCAGTTGCTATGCTGGTCAGAATGCTCAAGCAAACAGAGCAATGTTATGAAAGCACCACACATCCACAGTTCAAATCTATTTAGAGAAAACAGCCTACAAATGGCTTTTTATGAATATCAAGTTAGAGAAGGATTACATATTCAGAACTCAACACTATACAAAAATGTACTCATTTCCTTACAGGCATATTCTACGGATGTCTGTGTGCCAATCTCACGACTGCCTCAGATTATAGTGGAGACAAAGGAAGATCTAATCAGAAACAATATTACTGGTAGTTTACCAAGTTTGATTTTCTCATTTAGTGTTGAGAACTATTTTTAACTGCTGATATAATATATTAATATTTTTCCTACTGTAGGTCATGTGGGTGATGGCAACTTCCATTGTTTAATAGTACTGGATCCTAATGACCCAGATGAGGTGCAAAGGGTTCACTTCTTCACTGAGAGACTAGCCAGGTATTTCTATTTCATTCCTTTCAGCAGTTTTGCTCCCTTACAATGATCTTCTGAGGTAGCAGAGAGGGTCTTGGCTGCAGCTTTTGTGTACATTGTCAGTTTTGTTTTGTGTAGCAATCAATTTCAGGATTATTTCTCCGTGTCTTCTGCCATTTGAAGAGCGTTTATTGACAATGACAGACATAGAGGGTCTAGAGTCTGGCTTTGGAAACAAGCACAAATAATAAAGGTCCTACCTGCCTTAAGTCATTACGGTTAAAGTGCAATCTCTGTCGGATACAATGGACGAGTGATCGGCAACGACCAGCAGCCAAAGAGAAGACAAAAACGGAGATCTCATTTGCTTCAATGAAACCTGGCTGACTTGATACTCAAAAGTTCTTCCTGATAGGAGCAAATGGAGTTAGACTTGCCCTTTTTGTGAACGACAGACATGGCTTTACTGTAAAAGCACAAGTTTGCAAAAACCATTGCCATATTAACTGCCAAAGGAGTGTTTGCACGCTGAAGTTGCAACTCTAAGAGCAGAAGAAATTTTATTGAGTTGAATTTGTGTCGAAACTTAAGCAGAACAATGTGAAGAAATTGAAATGGATTTCAGGCTTGTTACCTGGAAGTGCAGAGGAACTTGGCCAGGTTTAGTTAGATGAATCTGTTCAGTCAATTCAACTTCAATAACCTTCTGTCTTTTAAAGGAATGTGCTGGGTTCAATTAAAAGCTGGAAACTGGGCATTGTATACTAAACGGACTTTCAAATTGTTCCGAATACAAGAAACTCAGGCAGAAACTTACTCCTCATTGCTAAGAGACATATAACAGATGAAAACAATGTCTTCTAAAATTGTATCAAAATATTAATCATGTTTGATTTCCTCAGAATGGATGAAATTTTAGTTTCAAGCTAAAAAATCTAAATCTGTGCCCATCATTAACATTGTTGGGGTAATGCATTACAAGAAACATGAGTTATGTAATCAGATTACTTTTTCCAAGTAACTAGTAAAGTAATATTACTTTCAAATTTACAACTAAATATGAGTTACTTTTTCTACGCAAGTTACTTTGTCTCATTTATTCACTAACACCTCTCCTGTCCCTGTGTTGGGAGAAATTGGGAGTGAGTTCCATAAGGCTGAGACACTTCCTTCAGCCTGAGGCTTATTAATTTCACTTTTGGTGTGAAAGGGTCCTTACAGTTGCCAAAAATATAACTTTTGGGTTTTTGTTATTAAAAAAACAAATAAGCAAGCCCAACCTAAAGCAACATAATACATTAATTTCCAATTAAAAGTAACTAAGTAACATGGTTACTTTTTATGGAGTAACACAGTATTATAATGCATTACTTTAAAAAGTAACTTTCCCCATCACTGATCAGAAACTATGTAGTTTCCTCTCAAATCTGTTAACTCCAACTGCCCAGCGTCTGCAGACTGGCTTTGACATTTGCCAACTAGCAGCAGTTCCTCCACACTGCAAATCTGGGCAAAAATCGCAGTGTATCGTTAGCATTTGATCCATTTCACTTACTTCACAAAATCATTCAGACTTGTCCTATTGCATTACAAATTGTGGTTAGAGTATATAATATAAGGTGTACCTTGTCATGTCGAACAGTAAGAACCTGCATGAACAAGATGAGTAGGTGTTGGATTTCTGCTGCGCCAGGGAGCCCCCGAGACCAGTCTTCATCATTTAATTGGAGAATGTGGAGGTGGAAACACCTGGGAATATGAATTGGACTGGACAGACAGCTCAGTTGCAGAGATTCTACTTCCTGAGGAAACTTTGGTCTTTCAGTGGTTGCAGACTGCTAAACATGTTCTTCAAGTCTGCCAGACACACTGAGGTCCACCAACAATGTCAGATCTGGTGATTCCAAGCATCTTAACTGATCAAGATGGCCAGATGTGTTCACCCTATTTATTGCCAGTAACAATTACAGTGGATTAATTTATTTTCTTGTTGTCTTTCCCTATGCAGGAGGGCACTGGCGATGGACGGAACTTGTACTGGTGAACACGGGATTGGTCTAGGAAAGCAGGCTCTGCTCAGAGAAGAGGTCGGGCCATTGGCCATAGAGGTCATGCTGGGCCTCAAGGCCACTCTGGACCCCAAAAACCTCATGAATCCTGGAAAGGTGTTATAATGAATGCAAACCAACACAGAACACTGGAGAAGATACTCTGCACTAGGCTTTGACCACTAGAGGTCAGGAGAATGAGGTTTGTTTTAGAGTTTAAGAATGCTAATGATTTAGACTTAAGTGCTTTCAAAATCTGCACATGCAAAATATAATTTTTGTGAAAAGTGCATATGATTTAAATAATTTCTTATGTAGTATTATTGTGAATACGCAGTATTAATGTACAGGGCTGTAATAATGTAATTATTCCATCCTTTTCTTTTGCATGGGGCAGTCTCACACCACTTAAAGGGGTCATATGATGCTGCTAGAAAGAAAATTATTTTGTGTATTTGGTGTAATCAAATGTGTTTATGCGGTTTAAGGTTCAAAAAACACATTATTTTCCACATACTGTACATTATTGTTTCTCCTCTATGCCCCGCCTTTCTGAAAAGCATCGATTTTTACAAAGCTCATCATTCTAAAAAAGCGAGGTGTGCTGTGATTGGCCAGCTATCCAGTGCATTGTGATTGGCCGAATACCTCAAGCGTGTGACGGAAATGTTACGCCCCTTACCATACTGTGATGATGCCCTGTCAGGCCGGAGCGATGATTCAAAAACATGAAAACCCATTATAAACGAGGCATTCGTTGCATCCAGTGGTGACATAATTATGGATTATAATGACTTATACTCTTTTTACGCGTTGCGTTGCATCGCGCCGCGTAAACATAAAACCATGTCTGCATTTGTGATCGGAGAAATGACAAACAACAAGCCCTACTCTACACTGCCCAAAAAACTTGCTTTAAATATATAAAATATAAAAACTCTTTAAATATAAAAAGCTTACTTACAGTCAAAGTGAAATCATTGTGCCTTGGCAAATTTTTGCTTATTTGGGCAATTTGCCCTTCTACATTTCTGTGGATCTATTTGCTTCTAAAGAACAGAATCTGTGAAGCAGAACTCAAAATAAGGACTGATAAGATAAATGTGATACAGAAAATGCATTTTAATAAACTGAAAATAAATGAATTACATCAAATTATTTTGTCTCTTGTTCTTTCTTAAGTGACTGTTTTTGAATTTAATTGATCCTTTTATGTGTTTGCTGTGGACTTGTCCATAAAAGAAAGCAACATCTGGTTTTATTTCATCTTGTTTTAATTATATGTATGATCATCATCATTATTACTTGTCCCACAGATTGCACATCGAAATCATCAGACACTTAGTTTGTACACTCCTAGAAACAGGCATCCGTTCATGTCCCTGGAAAAAAATGAAAAGAAAAACAAACAAAATGACTTGACTTGAACGCAAAAATAAGAAAAGGATGGGTTTCGAGAGTGCCGAGTCACTTTCCGCAGCCCATGCTGCACAAGATAGTACTACGCTACCTGACTCTGTTTTTATTATTTGTTTGATTTGTTTTACAAGGTGAGGCGAAATTGTTATCCATTGTTTTGATGGATGGTGTTTGTATGCCCTCATTTACAGGCACAAAGCAGGAAAAAAAAAAACTCAGAAATGCTCTATTTCTATCCAACACAAAAAGTAATAGGTTGTCAGATATTTCCTTGCGGTTATTTTTTTTTACCTTTTTCATTTTACTCCTTTTTTATTTGTTTTGACTTTTTAATTTTTTTACAATTACAGCAACATTATTTTCTAACAGTGCTTGCTGTTTATACAGTAGACAGAGGCATCCTGAAGGTTAAATAGATTTCTTGTGACCTCAGAAATGCTCTATTTCTATCCAACACAAAAAGTAATAGGTTGTCAGATATTTCCTTGCGGTTATTTTTTTTTTACCTTTTTCATTTTACTCCTTTTTTATTTGTTTTGACTTTTTAATTTTTTTACAATTACAGCAACATTATTTTCTAACAGTGCTTGCTGTTTATACAGTAGACAGAGGCATCCTGAAGGTTAAATAGATTTCTTGTGAGGTTTCTCACAGATTTTTCAAAAATAAAAAGTTAATGCAGATCATAGAAATGATCTTGTAATAGATTCACACCAGTATATCTGGGCTTTACATACAGTAGTGAAGCAACATTAGCTTACCAGACGCAAGCTGGCTGGTCACATAGAGAAAACATGGGAGGATGGACAGAAGCTGAAATCACACACACATACATACACACACACACACACTGAATACGTACTCAAGGCTTTTACAGGGAAACTGTCTGAATATTATGGTCGGCGCTTCATAATAACTGCCCAAAAAATTGCAGATGAAACTAGGAAAATAGCTTTGAGCTTCTTATCGTTTCAGAATCTGTAGGGGAAAGACATCTACTGTGAATTGTAAACATTTGAAGACAGACCGAGAGTGTATCTTTCTCTCCATTTATGACCGTAAACCCCCATCCCAACGCACATGCTGATGTCTTGGACTTCCTCTGGCACTAACAGGAAACACAATTTGCACATTTCCCCGCCTGTGGACACATGATCACACACATGCACACACAGAATAACTAAATATACGTCCACCGGCTGTCCAACACATCACTAACGAGTGAACCGCACACACAAGACTCCTCCCACGAACCAGGTCTGAAACCCCGCCCCTGCCACACCCCTCTAATCAGCATCGTTTGATTGACAGGACAAGTGTGGCCTCTGGATTGATTTGCAAAGCGTGGTCTACTTCCTACTTGTTTACAGCATATGCCCTGCCCATTTTGTCGCCCTGCCCCTTGTGTTGCCCCGCCCCCTCTTCCCCATCTCCTTCCATCTGATTACATACACAAGGAGAGAGGACCTGGTCAGAATGCAGACTGAACACACACATCGATAAGAACACAGAGTATGTAGAGGGGGCAAGAAAGCGAGACGTTTTCCAAAGCCAGAGATCCGGTGTTGGTGGTTTTGCCGTGAAGGGGCCGGTTAGCAATTTAGCAGTCTCTAGCACAGCAGGCAGGGGATTCTGGGATTCTGCAAGTGGTAATGACGGTGTTGGCTGGATGAACGCTTTTATTTGGTTCAGTTTTGCGATGACACATTTCCGTTTCCATAGGTTTTGATCGAATTGGTTGGTAGATTGATTTATTTGGTTATTTTTGTGTCAGGATATCCAGGTTTAGGTCCATAAAGTGCCCTATAGTAAGAGAAAAAAGAGACAAAGATGGAATATGAGAGTCATACTGAGCCCGAGGGTGTTTTCACACTTGGTTTATGTCAGGGATCTCGGGAGGTGGTCTAAGCATGGTTTGCTGTAAGTCAGTGGTGTGTGTGAAGTATAACGTGCATTTATACATAGAAACTCAAGTTTGAAGCTTTAACCAGATTGCTTTTCAATATCGGACCAATCAATAAATTACAGGAAAAAAATCCTATATAAAAATAAAAATAATTATTATATAGTATTATATCTTATGCAATATTTAACTTACTACTACTACTACTAATAAAAATAAATAAATAAATAAATAAAACAAGTATTATTGTTAATAATAATAATAATAATAATAAATTAAGCGTTAGCGTTAGTTCTGGCAGGTCACGTAAGTCAAGCTGATCACATCTACCTATAGGAATACGACACCTATCGCGGCATTCCTATGTAAGCTCTATTCAGTATTATTCTGCAGCTTTTCAGCTTGCTCAGGAGCAAATTACCCTCCTCCATCCCCAGCTCCTCCTTTCGCCACAGTCAGGACGTGGCTTTCTGATATTCCTTGCTAATCAGACTCCTTTATCTTGAATAAAGTGCTACACTTAAATATCATTAAGTACATTAATGATATCTGCCTTGTTCTGTTCTGTTAACCCTAGGGGGGTTATTATTGCTGCTCTCCCTGCTCATTCATGACAGGCTGCATGGATGGGCAGGGAGGTTTTTGCCCAGAACAGAACCATACCTCCAAACCAAACTTTATGCTAAGTATCTATCATTTTAACGATAGTGGTCCTGACAGAATAATAATAATAGGAGAGTTGTCCGAGTTCTAGATGTTTGTGAAAGTTGATTTTTTTAGACTAGAGGACATAAGTGTAAAAACTTGCATTTGCATATTATTACTGTTATTTGTGATATTTTAACATTAATAATAATTAAAAATAATAATATTCTATTGAAGTGGTCTGAGTTCTAGACCTTTGTTAACATGGATTTTTTTTTAGAGGACTTAAGTGTTAAAAAAGTGTTTAATTTGCAAAATAATAATAATAATAAAAAGTTTATTACTGGTCTGAGTTCTAGAGCTTCGTGAACACAATTTTATATATAGAGGCCTCAAGGGTGAAAACATTAAGGTGATACTTTCACATTTACTACATGTCTAAAAATGCTCCAAAGGTGTGTTTGCGATAAATTTTTTTTAAAAATCCTGTGTTGCTACTCTGGAAAATGCTTTCTATAGTCTATTAAAAGTGGTGCACTGAAGTAATGAGATAATGCTGCTAATTACTGTTTGATAAAGTCAAAAATTCCAATAGGAAAGGATTACTTGAAATATCAGATTATTGAGACACGTGTTTGCATGTAGGTGAATATTTGTGTGATGGTGTTCACCTTTCTCACTGGTATCAGAAGTAGATGATGGAGGTCAGTCTGAAGGATGTTCAGGGCAGGAGCGGTTGATCTCAAACCAGGAGTCTATACAGCTAATGAAAAAGATGCTAACAATGTCAGCTTAGGTTCAATTTGAATGTAATTTGCATCAGAAAAACAACCTTTCCATTAGCATAATGCTTTTAAATGATTCTACTAATGGTTCTTAAGATGAGGTCCAGCATTAAATCATTTTGCTGTCCTCGCTAAAAGTGCAAGAAATGACTAAATCACAGCCAACATATTTGATGTTTAATATACAGCTATGTAGAGCAGGATTCTGGACTGGATATAGAAACCATGTAAGCAAGTGTAACAAATGTCTTGCCGGTTGCAGCTGGTTAGGCCAAAAATATTACGATTAGCTTGGAAGTGATAGGATTTATCGGTTGTCACTTTATTGTGCCTCGCCAGGTTAGGACTGAGCGTATAACTTGCTTGTAGCAAATTAGTTTGATTGTGCTTCAGCATCTGAAAACATCTCAAGTGTGAGCTGCAAAAGAACATCAGAACATCACATGTCAGCAAGTCATGTGGTTCACTTAAAGGTGTCTGAGGTTTGAGACAGACTTTCCAATACGTGTGCCATTCAATACCCAGAAGCCTCCTGCTGAGACACCATATCCAGACATGAAATGTCAATCATATAGTTACATAATTATATATAGGACATGACAAGGTTTGCGTTTCATGATCAGCAAAAAAAAAGTGGAATGTAAATTCTCAGGCAGTTTGACAGCTGAGACCGAAGCTCATTTGACTGGCTAAAAGCGGTAACATTTCCTGTCATGTTTAAGATCAGACTGACACAAGGTTGGACTCAATGAGGTCTGTCATTATCACAACCATTTTACCAGTACTGGTGTTGATTAAAAAGGTATTAACCATATAAACTGCGCAATAAAAACGGGGAATCTGATAGTAAAGTAGAGGAAAATGTGTTGTTGCTGTCCATCTCACCTTTTGTGATAGATACAGAGGCACGGCAGTCTAGCGATGGTGTCTCCCTGCTGTAGCTCCTCGAGACATATTACACATTCTCCTGCATCTCTTGACAACACGTCATCTATAACACATACACAGACACTCACAATGAGCACGTAATGCAAACCTAAGAGACTGATATATAAACACTACCGTTCAAAAAGATTGGGGTCAGTAAGATATGTCAAAATAAATGCATACTTTTATTCAGCAAGGATGCATTAAATTGATCAATAAAGAAAACGTATAATGCTACAAAAGATTTCTATTTCAAATAAATGCTGTTCTTTTGAACTTTCTATACATCAAAGAAACCTGAAAAAATTATCTCAGTTTCCACACAAATGTTAGCTGTTTTCAACATAAGAAATGTTTCTTGATCAGCAAATCAGCATATTAGAATGATTTCTGAAGGATCAGGTGACACTGAAGACTGGAGTAATGATGCTGAAAATTCAGCTTTAAAAATCACAGGAATAAATTACATTTTAAAATATATTAAAATAGAAACAGTTATTTTAAATTGTAATATTACCAACCCCAAACTTCTGAATGTGATTTTTTTTAATTAAAGAGGTTTTCAAAAGACTATATGCAAATATGGTTATAAATAAATACAAATAAGTGTAAATAAATATTTTTTTAACATATATATATTTTTATAAATAAATATAACTGTTTACAAAAATATTACTTAAATTGTATGTATTCCCTTTAGAGCACATTCATCCCATTTGAAAACTACATACAAATTTGAGTACATTTTTACATAGTTTTCAAATGGGGTTTACTTACACTTCACTTATGTACAAACTTCACATAAACCCATTCTAATAAATGTCATATTTAGCTACCTGTGCCCTTCAGCAAGTAGGAAATATACATAAATTGAATAAAGTTATCAAACTAAAGTCTAAATTAAGTATAGATGAATCCTTAAAGAAACACTCCACTATTTTTTGAAAATAGGCTTATTTTCCAACTCCCCTAGAGTTAAACAGTTGAGTTTTACCATTTTCAAATTCATTCAGCTGATCTCCGGGTCTGGAGGTAGCACTTTTAGCTGTAGCTTAGCATAGATCATTGAATCGGATTAGACCGTTAGCATCTCGCTCAAAAATGACCAAAGAGGTTCAAGCAAAGTTCCTTGATTATTACGCCAGAATGAGAGTATAGTTCCTAGCCATATCGGCCTAGAAAATCGCAACTTTTCATTTTCCGTCGGTCTTAGTACACGATGCAATTACAGAAGAGTCAAGTTTTAAATAGAAAAAATATAGAAACTCTACTAGAAAGCTACTAAATCTAGAAAGCTACAGCTAAAAGTGCTACCGGCAGACCCGGAGATCAGCTGAATGGCTTCGAAAACGGTAAAACTCAACTGTTTAACTCTAGGGGAGTTGGAAAATGAGCCTATTTTCAAAAAAAAAAAAGTGGAGTGTTCCTTTAAAGATACAAAAGTTATTGATTTCCTCTTTTTTTTCTTTTGTTCTTTGATTAACGAACATCACAGAAGCTGGGTTATTAGGTTATTTTGGCTGCTTTAAGAGCTGCCACTGCTGAACATGACGCGGATCTGACACATCGCATTTTGTCACAACTCTTTACCTTTTCTGACCCACTTGAAATCTTAAAGTCTCTACTAATGAGCTGACGAGTTGAATCGAGTGTGTTAGATGAGGGAGAGTGCTGGGCTGCTCCAGGACAGTTTTGAAATCCACTGCATTTCAGAGACATGTTCTGAAATCTGACTCATATATAACAAATACTTGTATGCATGCAGTTTTAGGCAGCTTTAATCGCCTTTTTGGTAACTTCATGACTTAACTGGTGACATAACTATGGCATTGCATGCTCGTAGTTTCATTTGCGCTTTAAGGAATTATACACAGCATGCGCCACTACATTTGTGCATGCAAGTGAAGAGCACATGCTATGAGCACAGTATGATGGCAAACAGGACAGGAAAATTCGTTTTTACTGACATATGGCCTGACAACATCTCATCTGACCACAGTTCACTGTTGTTCAAGCTCTCTCGTCACCTGTACCTTTTATTTGACGCTCGTTTGACTAGCACCTGGTGCTGAGGTGAAGTGCGCGTCTGAATAGTTTTTCAGTTGATGTGGTCGTAAAGACGTTCTGTGTCTACATAAACGCAATTCTTGTCAAGAAAAAAGAGACCGAAGCAGCAGTTGTGAGTGGGGTGGCCCTAGCTCCGCCCCGCGTTAATTGCATTAAATATTTTTAACGCATTAAACTGAAAAAATTAATTGCTTGCGTTAACACCCTAATTTTGATGGCACTAATATTTATGTACTCATTAAGAATCATATTTCCATATAGTTTTCTGGAAAAAAAAAAACTTTAAAAACACCAACTACCATTCAAAAGTTTGAGATTGGTAAGATGAAACAAACAAACAATAAAAACAGTCATATTCCCCTTGTAGTACATGGCCCCCATTTGAAAACTCCAGTTTTATCATATTTTTGGCCATAAAATCAATATAAACTAACTTGAACAAGTTTCTTTTCTTTTTTGCAGCACAACTGTGGTACCATTACCAACATGTCACAACTTATGTCTGATTGGGATGTTTGATACTGGAGATTCATGAAAACATACTGTGTATTATTCAAAATGGCTTGTTTGCCAGCAGGGGACAGTGGTGAGTAAAGACACATGTAATGCCGTTTACAGTGTTCCTCCGCTTTCTCACTCACAGTGACGGCTGGTTAAGTGAGATGGGTTGGCAGTTAACATAACTAGCTACTCATGGTTCATTGCTGTGTGAATGTTTGTGGTGGAGAGATGACGACGAGGTGTATACTTATTTTCTGCTAATAGCTTAAGGGCAACAACCAACACGATTCGACTCGCATGCCCATACCAGCACAATGACTCAGACACATACACAAATACACCGTTCTCAGACAGTTTTAGTTTCCAGTAAAAGTCTTCTTCACAGGAAATGTGCCTTTCGTATAACGTGCACAGCTTCCCCTGGAAACACCTGTGTGTGTGAGTGTGTGTTTCTGTGGGTGTAAAGGTTTGGAGTGGTAATTACTGACAGAAGGTTAAAGAACCATCACGGGATAATGGAGTTCGTACAAACGCAGGATGTTGATTGAGGGTTAACCCGCTTTCCCAGAATGCTTTAGGATCAATCTCACACTACAGAGGTGCAATACCACCTGAAAGATGCGTCACACATTTGTTTGTGCCGTTTCTTCTATAATAGTTTATTGGTATATTTATTTTTTTATTCAGGTTTCCTATTTCAGTTTAGTTTTAAAGAACAATAACAAGATAACTTTTTCGGCCAGCCATCTGCATTGCTGAAAAAGCACCGTTAGGGCACCTGAGGTGAGGATGGGGAGATGAAGCTCCATTGTTTTGTGTGCAGGCAGCGGGCAGACGGGACAAGAGATAGATTGCAGTTTAGAGAGGATGTGATGGAGAGAGAGAGAACGACACGGGTGGAAAGCAAGAAGAGGTGAGCTGGGAAAAACAGGAAATGATGGCAGGAATGAATAGAGAACAGACGGCAGACATATGCTCCAAATACAAATCAGCTTAGCGAGGCGACGCAGTACGGGAGACCAGGGGCAATTGTAACATGCTACATTTCTTCAAAGTTAGGCTGATTTTAAACTTAAATATGTTAAGTATATAAATAATTGATACAAACACTACTGTTAAAAAAAATTTAATTTTTAAAAATATTGTTGTCTCTTATGCTTACCAAGACTAAATTTATTTGATCAAAAATACAGTAAAACAGACCGTTAGCATCTCGCTCAAAAATGACCAAAGAGTTTCAAGCAAAGTTCCTTGATTATTACGCCAGAATGAGAGTATAGTTCCTAGCCATATCGGCCTAGAAAATCGCAACTTTTCATTTTCCGTCGGTCTTAGTACACGATGCAATTACAGAAGAGTCAAGTTTTAAATAGAAAAAATATAGAAACTCTACTAGAAAGCTACTAAATCTAGAAAGCTACAGCTAAAAGTGCTACCGGCAGACCCGGAGATCAGCTGAATGGCTTCGAAAACGGTAAAACTCAACTGTTTAACTCTAGGGGAGTTGGAAAATGAGCCTATTTTCAAAAAAAAAAAGTGGAGTGTTCCTTTAAAGATACAAAAGTTATTGATTTCCTCTTTTTTTTCTTTTGTTCTTTGATTAACGGACATCACAGAAGCTGGGTTATTAGGTTATTTTGGCTGCTTTAAGAGCTGCCACTGCTGAACATGACGCGGATCTGACACACATCGCATTTTGTCACAACTCTTTACCTTTTCTGACCCACTTGAGATCTTAAAGTCTCTACTAATGAGCTGACGAGTTGAATCGAGTGTGTTAGATGAGGGAGAGTGCTGGGCTGCTCCAGGACAGTTTTGAAATCCACTGCATTTCAGAGACATGTTCTGAAATCTGACTCATATATAACAAATACTTGTATGCATGCAGTTTTAGGCAGCTTTAATCGCCTTTTTGGTAACTTCATGACTTAACTGGTGACATAACTATGGCATTGCATGCTCGTAGTTTCATTTGCGCTTTAAGGAATTATACACAGCATGCGCCACTACATTTGTGCATGCAAGTGAAGAGCACATGCTATGAGCACAGTATGATGGCAAACAGGACAGGAAAATTCGTTTTTACTGACATATGGCCTGACAACATCTCATCTGACCACAGTTCACTGTTGTTCAAGCTCTCTCGTCACCTGTACCTTTTATTTGACGCTCGTTTGACTAGCACCTGGTGCTGAGGTGAAGTGCGCGTCTGAATAGTTTTTCAGTTGATGTGGTCGTAAAGACGTTCTGTGTCTACATAAACGCAATTCTTGTCAAGAAAAAAGAGACCGAAGCAGCAGTTGTGAGTGGGGTGGCCCTAGCTCCGCCCCGCGTTAATTGCATTAAATATTTTTAACGCATTAAACTGAAAAAATTAATTGCTTGCGTTAACACCCTAATTTTGATGGCACTAATATTTATGTACTCATTAAGAATCATATTTCCATATAGTTTTCTGGAAAAAAAAAAACTTTAAAAACACCAACTACCATTCAAAAGTTTGAGATTGGTAAGATGAAACAAACAAACAATAAAAACAGTCATATTCCCCTTGTAGTACATGGCCCCCATTTGAAAACTCCAGTTTTATCATATTTTTGGCCATAAAATCAATATAAACTAACTTGAACAAGTTTCTTTTCTTTTTTGCAGCACAACTGTGGTACCATTACCAACATGTCACAACTTATGTCTGATTGGGATGTTTGATACTGGAGATTCATGAAAACATACTGTGTATTATTCAAAATGGCTTGTTTGCCAGCAGGGGACAGTGGTGAGTAAAGACACATGTAATGCCGTTTACAGTGTTCCTCCGCTTTCTCACTCACAGTGACGGCTGGTTAAGTGAGATGGGTTGGCAGTTAACATAACTAGCTACTCATGGTTCATTGCTGTGTGAATGTTTGTGGTGGAGAGATGACGACGAGGTGTATACTTATTTTCTGCTAATAGCTTAAGGGCAACAACCAACACGATTCGACTCGCATGCCCATACCAGCACAATGACTCAGACACATACACAAATACACCGTTCTCAGACAGTTTTAGTTTCCAGTAAAAGTCTTCTTCACAGGAAATGTGCCTTTCGTATAACGTGCACAGCTTCCCCTGGAAACACCTGTGTGTGTGAGTGTGTGTTTCTGTGGGTGTAAAGGTTTGGAGTGGTAATTACTGACAGAAGGTTAAAGAACCATCACGGGATAATGGAGTTCGTACAAACGCAGGATGTTGATTGAGGGTTAACCCGCTTTCCCAGAATGCTTTAGGATCAATCTCACACTACAGAGGTGCAATACCACCTGAAAGATGCGTCACACATTTGTTTGTGCCGTTTCTTCTATAATAGTTTATTGGTATATTTATTTTTTTATTCAGGTTTCCTATTTCAGTTTAGTTTTAAAGAACAATAACAAGATAACTTTTTCGGCCAGCCATCTGCATTGCTGAAAAAGCACCGTTAGGGCACCTGAGGTGAGGATGGGGAGATGAAGCTCCATTGTTTTGTGTGCAGGCAGCGGGCAGACGGGACAAGAGATAGATTGCAGTTTAGAGAGGATGTGATGGAGAGAGAGAGAACGACACGGGTGGAAAGCAAGAAGAGGTGAGCTGGGAAAAACAGGAAATGATGGCAGGAATGAATAGAGAACAGACGGCAGACATATGCTCCAAATACAAATCAGCTTAGCGAGGCGACGCAGTACGGGAGACCAGGGGCAATTGTAACATGCTACATTTCTTCAAAGTTAGGCTGATTTTAAACTTAAATATGTTAAGTATATAAATAATTGATACAAACACTACTGTTAAAAAAAATTTAATTTTTAAAAATATTGTTGTCTCTTATGCTTACCAAGACTAAATTTATTTGATCAAAAATACAGTAAAACAGTAATATTTAAAATAATTGTTTTTTATTTGAATATATTTTAAGATATAATTTATTCCTGTGATGACAAAGCTGAATTTTCAGCATCATTACTCCAGTCTTCAGTGTCACACGATCCTTCAGAAATCATTCTAATATGCTGATTTGCTGCTCAAGAAACATTTATTAGTTATTATTATCAATGTTGAAAACAGTTTTGGTGATTAAAAGTTTCATGGAAATGTGATTTTTTTTTTCAAAATTCAAATGAACAGCATTTTACTTGAAATAGAAATATTTTGTAACATTATAAATGTCGTTAACGTCACTTTTGATCAATTTCATGCATATTGACTGAATAAAAGTAAACTTACTACTGTGCATACTGTATATTATAGTTAGAATTAATTAATTATTTTTTTAAATAATGAAATAATTGTTATGCATTTGAAATAATAATTAAATGTCCCACTTAAATTTATGCTTTATTATTTTTGACAAAATAAATAAATATATAAATAAACTTAAACATACAAAAATAACACAAAGGATAAAACTATACAGTAATAATTAATGTTGGATCTTATTTCAGATAAAATTGGCAAATGTTTTCAAGTGTTACAATTCCCTTTAACCTCATGACTCTTGCAAATTGCAACACTCTTTAATTCAGTATTATTATATTTCCCATTCTAATTCTTCAGTATTAATAGTATAGTTACTTTTTGCCATTTAAATGTCTTCTATTAAATATATATTAGACAGATGTGTAGTTGTTTGTGAGTTATGAAGGGAACTATTCTAACTCTTCAAAAAATTCTCAAATGCTGTCGCAATTTTCCAGGCGCTGGTCCCAGCAAGCCAAACATGCTGCCCTTTCCCCCCACACATCCCTGGACAACAGCAGAACGCACACCCTCCAGCACTTGAGCTTGTTATCCTCTTAGGGCTGATGACTTCAGCAGCTCAGACGAGCTGCAATTGTTTACAGGAATGGACAGGTGTGTGTATGTGTGTGTGTGCGAGAGAGAGAGAGAGAGAGAGAGAGAGAGATCAGTCGCTGGTTAGGCCCTTTTAGTTCAAGTTGTTGGTAATCATGTTCCCCATTCTTTCCGCTAGCTGTCAATTTGTGTCTGGGCTTTTCGGTTCAGCCCCTGAAATTTTAACGCTATTACTTTGACAGCAGTTTTGTGTGTGTGTCACCCTCTGAAGGGCCCATGTGAGCTGGCCAGTGTGTCTTTTCCAAGTCAGGACTATGCATGATGATATTTTAATACCTGCTGTTAAATTTAGCTCTCACATGGGGAGGGGGATGAGAGATTTTCAGAGGGCAGAAAAACATTTCTGCTGCACAATGTTTTCTTCATGGTCTCATGGCTGAAAGAAAAATCTATCTATCTATCTATAATCTGGAATAACACAGCATTAAAAAAAAAAAACATTTATTAAAACAACTTAGAAAATACCACAACACAGGATGTACTGATTTGCAGTTTAGTGAGTTGTTGACTCAGCAAACACTACAAACAATTCAGTGAGTGAGTTATTCAATGTTCAATTTAAAAAGTGAGCTTTTAACTCCATTAATTCTCAGAATAATTCAGTGTGTCAGTTAGCACACTAAACAATTCAGTGAATTATAATTCTATTTCTGTGTGCTATTATTTACGATAAAATCAAAATCAAATCAAATTTGATGAAATATTACAAATAAAAAAATCATTTTAAGAAATAATAGGTTAGATTAAAATTTAATACAATTCATAAAATATAAAAATTGCTATTATTTTTTTTTAATTATGAAAATAAAATATAATTCAATGGGTGAGTTGTTATCACACTAAACAATTCAGTGAATTATAATATATCCCATAGTTAAATAATTAATATATGATTTAAATAATACTTAAATCTCCCACTTACACTTTTGCTTTAAACACATTATTCCTGATTTAAAAGAATTAATAATAAAGAAAAAATAATAAAAAATTAACTATTTTTTAAGATAAAATGGGTTCATATTTTTCATGTGTTACAATTTCCTTCAAACCCTTTTCAGTGACAATTGTAACTCTCTGAGATCTTTAATTTAATTAAATATTATTATACTTCTCATTATAAGTCTTACAACACAATTACTTTTTGCACATATAAATATCAATGTTTCGCTAAACGATTAGGTGAATGAGTTGTTTACTTGGTAAACACTCTGATTCAGTGAACAAGTTGTTCCTTCAGTCAACACTCCAACTGAGTTGTTAACTCACTAATTATTTGGACTGTTTCATTAGGTGATTTGTCAGATTGATTCAGAACACTTTGAACATCACAAAAAAGTAGCGCTGTATTTTATAGAGAACAACACAATATAATATCCATCCATTATTTTGTGACTGCAAGTTCTGAAATACGTTGAAAATCACACTCAAAGCATATAATTATTTTGCTATGTGCTGAATATTATTATAATGAAATCCCCTCGACTTTGATACCATCTCCTCTGGGGTGAAACATGTATTAGTTCAGGGTTAGTCCAATGTTACATCTAGCATTAGTCCAGGGTTATATCCCTGCCTGGATCAATACAAACGGGTGGATTAGAGTTCACAGAGAACTGGAGGGCTAGTGGGCACAAACCATAATGTCAAAAGACAAGCAAAGTGTACATACTGCATTCACAGACAGCGGCTTTTACAGTGAGCCAGATCTGCTGATGTGTGACTGTCACTGGCTGCAGTTGACAATGGGAAAGGAGTGCATTGTGGGAAATAAGATTAGCTGCAGAGTGTTCTGGTCTGGTAATGTCACTGACTTGAACATGGTGAGGTCAGTAAGTGACAAAATGATAAAACGAGGGATTAAATAGAAGCAAAACTAATTGAAAAGGAAAGGAAAGCAAGTGTTCTTGCTGTTTGCAACTGGTATTAACATGCATAACCTGTATTAATTTACTTTTAAAGGTGCCTGTACATTTAAAAGCCTTGTTTTAGGTCAATAATTATTGACAAGTAAGCCAAAAGGCATAAAATGAATGTTTTTGTGAAGAAAGATCATGTGACACCAGTAAAGATCAGATGCATCGCTCCGGGTCACCTTTAGCTCAAGCTGGGTTGGACAGCTGTCCCTCAGTCAGGTAGCTGTCAGTCAGACATCCATCCAACCCAACACAGCTGTTACAAGCAGACACTACGCATGTCTTCGGGTCACTACAGCTATGTCATGTGTGCCACCTTCCTGCAAAGCTGCACTTGACTTACTGATCCACAAGCTCAGAATAGATAGTGAGCTAGTGCTGCTTGTCAATCGATCACCTCGCTTCTTGAATTATACAGATTAAAAAACTTTAGACTGCTGAAAATAAAATAAAATAAATAAAAAAAACATATAAAATGATTTTCATATAAAACATTTTCATATAAGATAATAGGTTAAGATTAAAATAAAACAAAAATGTAATAAAAAAGAAAAAGAAAAAATAAATTTATTTTATTTATATTAATTAATTTTAAAATGATTAAAATTGCAATTATTTTCATATAAGAAAAAAATAATAATGAAAAGAAAATTAAATAATAAAATGAATGAACTACAAAAAAATAATTGATCTAAATTATTTTAATATAATAAAATAGGATTATAGGTAATAGATAAAAGGTTTAGATTATAAAGTAATTACAATGTTCAAATTCATTTTAAAGTATAAAATGATATAATATGTTATAATTACTTTAAAATGATAAAAAAAACTTTTTTTTTTTTTTAGATGTTAGAAGTCAGTTTATTTGAACTTAGGGCTCAGTTTTAAATTAATTGACCAAAGCATAAAAGATCAAATGTAATCAAAGTTAATTTTTTTTTTTAATTGAGCACAATTCATCAAAGCTCTAAACAGTTTTCTAAAGAAAAAGTTTATACAATCTTTAAAAAAAAAAAGTTAATCTAATGTTACCATGGACAAAAAAATAATACGAATATTTAATATTTAATATTCAATGAAAACCCAATTGAAAAAAAACAAATATTGACCTATTTCCCACTGAACATTCTATTTTACTCGGATATCCATCATATTACGGAACTTTAATGCAATGCAAATTCAGTAATATCTTTAAGATAATATGAACAGTAATATAAAACATGGCTGGAGTAAAAATCCGTAGAGGAATATTTTGAAAAATTGACTGTAATTAGACAGCTTACAGATGCCATGAAACAGCAAATAAGAGTGTGATAAATAATGGGTGACAAATGTCATATACAGTGGTGACCTTGGTTTCCCACGGCAAAACAGAAAGAGAGAGAGAGAGAGACCTAGATTTAGGGGTCATCCACAGTTCACAGACTCTTTTTAGGCCCGGAATGGAGTCACAGACCAGAATGAAATGGAGAATGAAATGATAAACTGATATAGTGACACAAAAAAAGGAGGAAAATACTGCAGAGGATAGATGTTGAGATGATACTGCTGAAGTTTGCGCGAATAAGAGTGGGTGGAGATGGTGGGGGCGTGTCTTACCGTTGTAGGAGAGGCGGGGCTTGCTCAGACACATAATGAAGTGAACCTCCATCTCATTGGATGCCACTGATTTGGAGCAGACAGGACACTTGAATCCTGGAGAGGAATAAGGAAACAGCATTGTCAGAACAATTGAAGCAGCAAGAAGCCAGCAGAATGAGCTGTGACAGTGATGCAGCAGTTTGATAACTGCCAATGCCATAATCCTGCGCAACATGTTTCTGTCGCCCTGCTGCAAATGCATTAGCTTGGCTTTTAGTATATTGACACAAAGCTTTTTTAACTTAAACTTACATTTTATAAACACATACATCAATGTCACTTGTTCAGCAATGCCATTATGACATCGGCAGCTACATGTTAGGCCGGTATTAGCAAACAAACAGACTAACATATGAGAGCATTGCCATCAAGTTACACAGTCTAATAATGCATAAATGGCTGATATTAAAATTCAATATTTCATGGGACTGGTAAGATTTATTCATGGTTTTGGAAGAAGTCTCTTATGCTCAACAAGGCTGCATTTATTTAATCAAAAAAATACAGTAAAAGTAATATTGTGAAATATTATTACAATTTAAAACATTCTTTGAAGCTGAAATTTCAGCATCATTTCTCCAGTCTTCAGTGTCACACGGTCCTTCAGAAATCATTCTAATATTTGGTGTATTTGTTGTTTTCTTATATTTGGTGCTCAAGAAACTTTTCTTATATCGATGTAGAAAACCGTTTTGTTGATTAATAATTTTGTGGAAACTGTGATATATATATTTTTTCAACTGTGATTTATTCTTTTATAAATATAAATGTCAAAAGAACAATTTATTTGAATTAGAAAATTTTGGAATATTATAAATCTTTTGATTAATTTAATGCATCCTAGCTGAATAAAATTATTAATTTCTTTAAAAAAAACATTACTGACCCCAAACATTTAAGCAGTAGTGTAAATTAAAAATAAAAGACAAGTGAATTTAGGCTTCACAACATCTACAGTATGAAAAATTAATGGATATTCATTTTGAGATTTGCTAAAAATTACATTTAACAGTGTTATTAAAAAGATTTACTTCATATGAGCATTACATGATGGAAAAAGGAAAAGTGGGGCATTTTTGGAGTTGCATTTTTGTAGACTTCTATTCACATGAACAGTAGAAACAGAAATGTAACTATTTAGTCATAATCTGAAGTGCCATATTTAATTTTTGACAGAAATGAAAACAAAGCTGTGAGGGACAGAAGTACAGTGTGCTTAATGGATTGCTCAACTGACAAAATGTCTTTCCAAAAAAAAATCAGAAGACAAAAACTCCATAAAATAGTTTTGAAATTTGTGAGTTGGTGAAAATTACATGATCTGGGACCTTTATACAGTGCAGTCCATTGTAAAGACTGTAAGTTGATCCTTCACAGCCTCGTTTTCATCTGCATTAAATTCAATATGGCGTCTAACTTAACTATTACAGTATGTCTAACCAGTCGATTATGCAATAAACCACAAGACTAGCATTAGCAACTAAAGGGAGCTTCCGCTAACACCCTGTCCTCTGACATCAACCGAAGGCCCGTAGGGGAAGATAGAAAGAGAGAGCCATTCACACATTAAGTCCCACTGAGCTGGGCTGTGTCCTTCATAAACACAGACGCAGCGACAGGACATTGAGACTCTGTTTGGCACCTTACATCCCACCGTTAAGCCCACAGGCCTTGTTTTTAGACAGACAGCAAAGCCTACAGGCCTTTTCGCATGATTCGTGTCAATGTTTTCCATTGCATTGAACTCTAGGGTGAAAAGTGGCAAGTTAAAGTGTTGTTCCTTCGCAGACTTTGATAAATGAATTCACATTCACAAACTATATGAAAACTTGCCACATCAGCATGGCTATATAAAACAAGTTTGGGGACTTCCATTGGAGAAGGTGCAGGTGTGGTTTTGAAACTGTACTGTACATGAGGGCATGGCCTTGCCGAAAAGACTGGGATACTACAAGTTGCTCTCAGTATTCATGAAGTTTAGGAATAAGCACTGAATAGGAAGCCGTTTCACAATTGCCTGGAGGGTGGATTTTTAGAAATTGTAAACATAAGAGAACAACCAGATTGGATTTCTGCCGAGAGAAGCTCTCTGTGTTCATGATGTGGAACCTTGGTTTGAGGGGAGCATTGTAAAATCTAATTAACAGCAGTTTTACTCCATTTCAGTGCTTATGCCGATAATTATTTAGGGTGAAGACAGGTTGTTTGGCCTGTGGGAGCAGCCTGAAACATAAGCTGTATAAGATCTCTGGTTAACTTTAGAATTTTGTTTATATTTATTATTTAAATGAAGTAGAAAGAAGCAATAGCATTAAAGAAAAATAGTTCATCCAAATACACAAATTCTGTCTTTAATTATTCAAGGATGTAATCATGAATTATTGTCAAGTAATATATAATTATCGTCACACAGTCATCAGTAGGAAAGTACAAATCAATCAGTAATCCTTCGGATCATATGCACTGTAAAATCTAATTAGTTAGGCTTACTTAAAAAAAGCATGCAAACCGATTGCCTTGAAAAAACTAAGTAAAGTGAAATAGCAATAGTATGTTGTACTGACAGATGCTTGGTTAGTATAGCTTACTTACACGAGAGTTCTAGTAACTAAAAAAGAACTGTAGGGGGTACTTGATCCTTTCATTTAGGTTTACTCATGACTTAGTATAGCTACTCACTGACTCCCAGAGTGCATTGCGGTATGAATAAATTATACAGTTGCTTTGTTTTATAGTTGTTGATTTTATTTGACAATTTTATTTGCTGTCTTGTGTCAGTAGCAGCACAACAAAAAGAGCAAATAAAATGGCTATTGTTACAAGTAATGAAAATAAATTAAATTGAATTGTTACCATTGTTGTGGTTCACGTGCTGAATGTTTGAGTCCATGTGTGACTTTAGCATGTTACCACACAGGATTTAAGAATTATATAACAGCATTTAAGATGACTTTGGGAAACGAGTGAATGCAACTAGTGAAAGATAATTGCAGACATGGAGGAAATGAGTGAAAAGTCTATTAAGACTCGTTTTCTTTTCTTCTGCTGCTGTTGTTATGTTGCACATTAGCAACATATCAGTGCACTGCTGCCTCTCACTGCTTCATCCTCTCACACACTGTCATTGGTTCCTTTGTGGCTACTTGAATATTTTAAGTAAGTGTCACTCAAAACAGTAAGTAAATTGTTTTATTTGCCTTGAAAGTAGCTGTAACTTAATAAAACCTAGTAAGTATAACAACTAAGTAAAGATAACTAACTAAATCTAAGTAAGGTAAACTATTGGATTTTACAGTGTGCCATCAATTTTCCTGCAAAATGTGTTTATGAATATATGGAGTTACATTATATCTGTTTAACTTTCAGTGCACATGCTCTTTTCTTGAAGAAAAACAGTGAACAAAAAACTGTAAAGAAGTCTTAATAGTTATTAAAATATATATATAAAAATATGCAAACTACTGTTTAAAAGTCTGGGGTCAGTAAGTTTTTTTTAACATTTCTTTATTTTTTTTAAATAAATTAATATTTCAGCAATCTTTTATTCAGCAAGGATGCATTAATTTGATCAAAAGTGACAGTAAAGATATAAGTTACAAAATATTTTGATTTCAAATAAATGCTGTTCTTTTGAACTTTCTATTAATCAAAGAAACCTGAAAAAAAAAAATCTATCACTACTTTAAAAAAAATGTGAAGCAGCACAACTGTTTTCAACATTGATAATAATCAGAAATGTTTCTTGAGCAGAAAATCAGCATATTAGAATGATTTCTGAAAGATCATGTGACACCGAAGGCAGGAGTACTGACACTGAATATTCAGCTTTGCCATCAAAGAAATCCATACATTCATTCGTTCTGTCTTTTTACCAGTAAAGCGCCATTCACATATCACTTTCAAAATCAATTCTGTGATCTCTTAACGGCTGCGCCTCCCGATGTTGTGTTTGTAAACATGGAGGGGTAAATGTGGTCAGAGTTTTTGTTGATGTTTTCATTTTCGTGTCAAACATTCACATTCATGCAGCTGCTTCTGGCCCAAAGACATTGTATTAAGACGACTTCAAATCGAACTACTGAACTATCCATCTTTTTCCTAAACGTGGAAGTCCGACTGGAATGATGCTTTACAGTCAAATTAAGGCTGGCCACACACTAGACGATTTTCAAATCTTAAACGATTTTAAAACCATGGGAGACCACAGACATGAAGACAGTTCAACCGATTTTTAGCCTTATAATCCTCTGAACGCACACACTAGATGATTCGACCAGACCACGAGACCACACACTTGTTTATTGTAGAAACTAGGGCTGCACGATATTGGAAAAAACTCACATTGCGATATTTCATTTTTCTGCGATATATATTGCGATATGAATAAAAAAAACACCACATGACTTAAAAAAAAAAAATCAATGATTACGGTGAATTTGTAGGTGAGTAAATCAGCATAGGAAATAAACAAATTAGTAAAGAAGTCTTAATAGTTATTAAAATATATATATAAAAATATGCAAACTACTGTTTAAAAGTCTGGGGTCAGTAAGTTTTTTTTAACATTTCTTTATTTTTTTTAAATAAATTAATATTTCAGCAATCTTTTATTCAGCAAGGATGCATTAATTTGATCAAAAGTGACAGTAAAGATATAAGTTACAAAATATTTTGATTTCAAATAAATGCTGTTCTTTTGAACTTTCTATTAATCAAAGAAACCTGAAAAAAAAAATCTATCACTACTTTAAAAAAAATGTGAAGCAGCACAACTGTTTTCAACATTGATAATAATCAGAAATGTTTCTTGAGCAGAAAATCAGCATATTAGAATGATTTCTGAAAGATCATGTGACACCGAAGAGATCATGTGACACCGAAGGCAGGAGTACTGACACTGAATATTCAGCTTTGCCATCAAAGAAATCCATACATTCATTCGTTCTGTCTTTTTACCAGTAAAGCGCCATTCACATGTCACTTTCAAAATCAATTCTGTGATCTCTTAACGGTTGCGCCTCCCGATGTTGTGTTTGTAAACATGGAGGGGTAAATGTGGTCAGAGTTTTTGTTGATGTTTTCATTTTCGTGTCAAACATTCACATTCATGCAGCTGCTTCTGGCCCAAAGACATTGTATTAAGACGACTTCAAATCGAACTACTGAACTATCCATCTTTTTCCTAAACGTGGAAGTCCGACTGGAATGATGCTTTACAGTCAAATTAAGGCTGGCCACACACTAGACGATTTTCAAATCTTAAACGATTTTAAAACCATGGGAGACCACAGACATGAAGACAGTTCAACTGATTTTTAGCCTTATAATCCTCTGAACGCACACACTAGATGATTCGACCAGACCACGAGACCACACACTTGTTTATTGTAGAAACTAGGGCTGCACGATATTGGAAAAAACTCACATTGCGATATTTCATTTTTCTGCGATATATATTGCGATATGAATAAAAAAAACACCACATGACTTAAAAAAAAAAAATCAATGATTACGGTGAATTTGTAGGTGAGTAAATCAGCATAGGAAATAAACAAATTACAAGCATAGATAAATATAACAGAACAAAGATACAAATGAAATAAGCAGTGCTTTATATTTTTCAGGTAAATCTAACAGTATTCAGGTACAGAAATTGAATAATCAAATGTAAAATAACACTGCATAGTCTTCTTCTTCTTCGTTCTCTTTATGACGTACTGACACAAAGTTAAAATGATTGGCAACGGTCGCTTTGTCGCGTCCAGTGTAGACAGACTTTGGGGCCGTTCACATGTCGCGCCTAAAAACGCGTTGGAAAACGCCAGTCGTGCCGCTTTCTCCTTCTTTCCAAAGCGCTCAGGAGCTTGCTCTTTCGTGGCGTCTGCCGTTGCTACTATGACCACGCGGAAGTTTCAACAAAGGATGAATGAATTTCCAGCATTGAAAATCCCTTGCAGTAGCTCTGCTGATACATTTACATAGGAAATAAACAAATTACAAGCATAGATAAATATAACAGAACAAAGATACAAATGAAATAAGCAGTGCTTTATATTTTTCAGGTAAATCTAACAGTATTCAGGTACAGAAATTGAATAATCAAATGTAAAATAACACTGCATAGTCTTCTTCTTCTTCGTTCTCTTTATGACGTACTGACACAAAGTTAAAATGATTGGCAACGGTCGCTTTGTCGCGTCCAGTGTAGACAGACTTTGGGGCCGTTCACATGTCGCGCCTAAAAACGCGTTGGAAAACGCCAGTCGTGCCGCTTTCTCCTTCTTTCCAAAGCGCTCAGGAGCTTGCTCTTTCGTGGCGTCTGCCGTTGCTACTATGACCACGCGGAAGTTTCAACAAAGGATGAATGAATTTCCAGCATTGAAAATCCCTTGCAGTAGCTCTGCTGATACATTTATTTACAATGGGTATCCCTGTACAGCTGTCGCGTCCGGTGTAGACACCGTGTCTGTGTGTGAGCAAAGAAAACAATCAGTATAAATATAACGATCAGTAGCCTATACTAAACATCACACATCCTGCGATGTGACTATGGCAGATGCGCACATCGCGATATCGATGCTGAAACGATATATCGTGCAGCCCTGGTAGGAACGATTTCACAGTGACACGAGCGAGATCAAACATTACTTTATTACTTCAATGATTGGCAACGGTCGCTTTGTCGCGTCCAGTGTAGACAGACTTTGGGGCCGTTCACATGTCGCGCCTAAAAACGCGTTGGAAAACGCCAGTCGCACCGCTTTCTCCTTCTTTCCAAAACGCTCGGGAGCTTGCTCTTTCGTGGCATCTGCCGTTGCTACTATGACCTGCGCTCTCTGCGACCACGCGGAAGTTTCAACAAAGGATGAATGAATTTCCAGCATTGAAAATCCCTTGCAGTAGCTCTGCTGATACATTTATTTACAATGGGTATCCCTGTACAGCTGTCGCGTCCGGTGTAGACACCGTGTCTGTGTGTGAGCAAAGAAAACAATCAGTATAAATATAACGATCAGTAGCCTATACTAAACATCACACATCCTGCGATGTGACTATGGCAGATGCGCACATCGCGATATCGATGCTGAAACGATATATCGTGCAGCCCTGGTAGGAACGATTTCACAGTGACACGAGCGAGATCAAACATTACTTTATTACGCAGTACTTTATTACTTCAAACACAGTATTTTAACTTAACCGCTGCAAGCTATGCTCGCTTTCTTTTGAACATGAACAGATTTGCTGGTACGCAAAACAAGTAGGCCTACAGGAATTCCTTAAGCTTATTGCTGTTACTGTGGCAGCCAACAATAGCACAGCTTAACCCTGTGCACATTTTTATATTTAGCTATATTTAAAAAGTTTCTGTTTAATTAATTCAGTCGATTTTTTTTTACATGTTGCGTCATCTGCGTCAGAATGTTATGATTGGCCCAGAGTAGATGTCTTACGTCAGCGCGTTCTGAACGCGTACGTGCTCATACCGGTAATCTCATTCTGCGTACACACAGAGCACATTACCGGTAATTTACTGGTAATGTTAGAACGTCTCATACCGGTAAATTGCCGGAACGAATTTACCAGTATTTTTGAAAAGGTCCTGATCACACATGATCTCTTAACAGTAATTACCAGTAAAGACTGTATGTGTGAAAGGGGCTAATGTTGGCAGGCCAGGCCACATAAAAATATGAATTACTATCCCAACCAGAGAACGTCTTCAAAAGTATCTACTCTTGTGTTAAACAGCAAGAAAAATCTGCAAATGAGTTTGGAATGACATAAGGGTGAGTATTGGGGTGAGAATTTTTGGGTGAACTTCAATGAAAGAAAGGTGCAGACAGTCTAAACAACAAAAGTAGCCTTGCCAGGAAAACGAGTGAGACAGAATAAGAATGCAAACAGAGCCAAAATGCAAGTCAGGAAAAACACGGCACAAAGTAAATCTAGGGACGAAGACAGCTCCATCTGTCAATATAACCCTGGTTCGATACTCTCCGCCCCCCGACTCTTCACTTAGCGCACACCCAAACCTCCAAATCCCACCCCAGGAACCCATGATGATGCCTGACCCAGTTTTCCCTAGGATGCTATTTTCAGGCATTCCTTGGGGACAGATGGAGAGAGAGAGAGAAAGAAGGAAAGAAGACTGAAGTGGAAAACGGAGGTGTGGAAATCTCTGACAGGGATGTCCCATCTCCTAAGAGGTGTGATTCACTGAAACAACGCTACTAAAGGGGGGCAATGGGGTTCCATCTGTCAACACACAGAACTCCAGTTGCACATGCGAGAGAGCCCAACTGTCTCCACAACCGCATGTATCACATGGCACCGAAAATATCAACAGTAGCTCACCGCAGCAACAAACAGACCAGACGTCTTTCATGCCCAACCAGCCATAATGACAATGAGCTTATGAGATCAAGTCATTAGACTTATTAAACTTATTTGTAAATTACCTCAACTGACCTCATCCAATTGGATTGTTGCTCTCCAAGAGCTTTTCATGTCAAGCTTTTCATCTCATCGTCATGTCATTCTGAACCTGTATGACTTTCTTTGATCTTTGTCTTGATTGCTGCTTTTCATGTAATAACAATGAATTGGGACTGAAGCTTTCAAGCTTCAAAAGGGATGAAAAAAATATCACAGAAATGGTCCATAGGACTTGTACACTATTACTAATGTTTTCTGAAGCAAAATGATTGCTTTGTGTAAGAAACTGACCAAAATTGAAGTCATTTTTCATTGATAATCTTTCTCCAGTACGCGGTTAACTCACTGAGACTGATTCATTGAGTCAGTGAATTGAACTCATGAACCAGTGAATGGATCATTCAAACTAGTTTTTTGAACTCGATTAGAAGTCAGTTGACAAAATATTGAGAGTATATAGCACATTTAAAGCAACAGAAGTTGCTGCACAATGAAGAAAAATTAAGAAATTGTGTGGGAAAAAAATTTATATCATAAAAAAGACCAAATTAAACCAAAATAAAAATAAATAATACAACTTTACTAACACAAATGCAGATAAGAAGTTATATACAAGAATAAAAATGATTAAAGAGAAGGAAAGAAACAATCAATTATTAAAAAGAACAATTTGAATCGGACAATGTAACTTTTCTTAAAAACTGTTGAGAAGATTTGTTGTGACAAATTTCAGTTTGCTATGACTTCAGAAGACTTAAAACAGCACACAAATCATACGGACTACTTTTATGGCATTTTATCTTCCTTTATACAGGTAAAAAAATGATAGCACTTTATTTTACAGTCCTGTTCCGCATGTGCATATACTATGTACTTATAATAATAGTACGGGTAATAACTAGGTACTAACCCTGAACCTACTCAACTGTAAGTCGCTTTGGATAAAAGCATCTGCCAAATGAATAAACGTAAATGTAAATGTAACCCTAAATCTAACCTTAACCCATGTAGTTACCTTATATTACCAGTACTTTCTTAGTTAAGTACACTGTAAGTACACGTAAGTACAAGTACTGTAAGATAAAGTGCAACCAAAAAAACTCCATTCATTGTAATTGAATGGAAAACAGTGAACTTGTGCAAAATTTGGATGAATAATTGTGAATAAATAATGGCTTAATTTTCATTTCTGAGTGAATTTGTCACTTAAATGTGAATTCAGATGCCAGGCAGCAAGGCTTGAACCTTTGTAAACAGGGTTGGGGCTCTGATGAGGGGAAGAGTCTATGTAAAAAGGCCAGAATAGAGCCATTGGCCCCTCAGTCAGTGAAATCCTAAAGGCTGCTGGGAAGACCAGCTGCTTGCTCTCACAGTGCGTGGCTTAATTAGACACTCTATTGGTCTTAATGAGCTCTGGCTCAAGTCAGGACATTAATGGGAGACTGAGCGTTTGGAACTTTGTGTGTATTTGTGGGTTAATTGCCACTGTTGTGTGTTTTAATGGTCAAATGGGACAGTTAATAGTCACAAAGACACTTTAACTTGAATTTAGCCTTGATTACAATCAGTCTACACCTTAAAAACTTACTTTCTTTCAGTTTGGGAGGTCTTGTATAGTTGTTTTATATCAAAGTTGTCCACTATATGTCCTTCATTTGCAGCACCAATCAACATCCGTAAAACAATCTCGCGACTCAGAGAGCATCTCGTCATGCTGTCTGAAATAGAGCCGTTACGCTCCGCACCTGTTAAAGTGTCCCCTGGCTCTCGTCCTTCGAGCTGATGCATTCCTCAAGCAGAGCCGACTGCTCCGTCTGATATCCATGCATTTTTGATGATACCACCGCATATAGTTCTTGCTCTGTTCCCCACGGCCGAAGATGAAGAAGTCAAAAAACTTAGACAGATGCTCATGCCAGACTCATGCTAACCAAATTCCCATGACTCACTGACAGTGTTGCACTGTAAAAAATACCTTTTTTTTCCTTTCAAAATTGAAAACATAGGACATCATTAAGTTTATCAAGTCAAAGAAAAGCAGGCAAAAGTAAACATTTACGAAAGCAATTCGCAACAAAGGCAATACTAATAAAATTTTAGTGTACAGCTTTTCAAAATGTGCTATTTTTAAATATATAAAACAGATTGCTATATACAATTATAAAAGTTTGCTATCAGTGATAAATAGTCTACAGTATAGTCACACTGTCACGTTTAATTTAGATAGAGATGCGAAAAATATAGAAAAAAATTAAAAATTTAAATAAAACGTTTTATATATATATAATAATTATTAATAAAGTCTACAGTATAGTCACACTGTCACGTTTAATTTAGATAGAGATGAGAAAAAATATAGAAAAAAATTTAAAATTTAAATAAAACGTTTTATATATATATAATAATTATTAATAATATATATCTATAATAATTAAAAACTATTAGATAGACAGATAGATAGATTTTGCACCTTTGTTTTCATTTGCGATAATAACCTTAATCAACACTCAATCAAAGTATTGATCTGTGTCTCTTCACAGGGTGGCTTGAAAGGATCAGTGTTTCCTAAACAGTATTCAAACAAACCGGTTGATTACAATGAATGAGGCCATTTGCAGACACCAGCGATGCTTAATCAGTCAGCGGCAGCATGAGTCTGTGAAAGACTCAATGATTACATCACAGAACTGCATCAGGAAGGACCCGAAGCACGACTGACAAACTGTTTGAGACGTCTTAATAAATCCACCAAGTGAACCAGTCCAGTTTGCTTTCTAGACAGCTTGAACATTAAGAATACACTGATATATAGTAATATATCATGATGTTTCAAACTTGTAAAGACAAACAGGCCTGTGTACAAGCAGGAAACAATGCATGACTCAGCAGAAAACCACATACAAAAACAGGTCAAACCCTTAAAAGGTGTTAAGCGCCTCATGGTTGATTAGAAACCGCAACTGGCCAGATGACGATGACTTCCTGTGACCATTCATTTGTCATAACGCACAACAGCTTAGGGCGGTACACACATCCATCAATGCAAGCAGAACCTTAAAGCTCGGTTCCAGTCGCCAGCCTCTTTCCTTACAAAATATTGATCTGTAAAATATATAACTACTCTGGGGACATAGTGAACCATCTCTAACGCTGAAGTCAGAGAGCTTGGTGTTTAATGTCTCATTGCCATTAAAATTCCCGCCTTTCAGTTATTGCTTGACGAGCAGTGCTAATTTCTCCCAGTCTGACCTTCATTCGGGTTTATAAAAGGACGACACAGCTGACGCACATCTGCACTGATACGATGGCAGTACTTCATTGTCTGCTCTTCTTAGGTGAGGTTTCTGTACATTGTCCATCATACAAAGCCTCTGACAGCAAATACAAAGAAGAGAGGCCATTTAAACAGATACAGGTCTGTGACAGAGAATATCCAGCAACAATTTTTTTTTCCAACCAAAGAATATATATATCCATCTATTCAAACAGTGTTCGGTAAGCAATGGATGTTATTATAATGGAACAAATAAGTAGACAAACAATAGAATCAATATTCAGACATGAGCTTTTATGATATAATGTTTAAAGTGGGATTTACAAGCCCAAGACGTCATCATAATTCTTTTTTTATAGATTCAATATGTGTGATATTATGTTCAGCGGTATAACTGCCATATAGTTTATTATATTATAAAACACAGATATACATAATATACATATAAAAATAGATAATAAATTAGGAATATAGATATATTTGCATATATTAACAATATATTATATCATAATGGATAAACATAATTTATAGGCCTATGTGTATTATGAAGGTTATATATATATATATATATGCACTTTTAAATATGTTAAAGCACATAAAATACTCATTTTTCTTTTGTCAACTACATATCAAAATATGTATATACACAATATTTTGTAAAAATGTACTCAAAAAATATTTGA
This sequence comes from Sinocyclocheilus grahami, assembly GCF_001515645.1. Lineage (NCBI taxonomy): Eukaryota > Metazoa > Chordata > Actinopteri > Cypriniformes > Cyprinidae > Sinocyclocheilus > Sinocyclocheilus grahami. Next base: position 1,446,051 of record NW_015505292.1, read on the forward strand.
AAACTCAGTTTAACTCTGACGTTCTGACCAAATGGGTTATCAGCCAATTATTCACTAACAGTTACATGAGGAATATTGTTAATTTACACACAGTTAAGTGATTTTGCAAGTATGAGAAAACATAGATATTCGTAGATATAAATACATTTGGAATATAGCCATATAACAATATATCATATCATAAATTAATGAATATTATATATAGGCCTGTATGTATGACAAGACATGAAATATATAGATATGAATAAATTAATTAATTAAGGATTTTTTAAAATTAAAAATATAATTTTTTCTCTACATACATGATTACAAGATTCAACATTTTATTTTACACAACATTTGGTAAAAAAAGAAAGAAAAGAAAAACATTTTGCTCTGAAGTTCTGACCAAATTGGTTAACTATTCACTAAAATCCATGACGAATATTGTTAATTTATGCACAATTAATCCATTCTCCAATTATGAGAAAAGCACATGGGATTCAGTAATTTTCTAGTTGGTTTATATATCACTTTCATCAATGGTATACTTGTATTATTAGTTCAACACTCTGAAAGGAAAGAGCAGAGAGAAAAATGGGAGGAGTGCTGGATAAGAGAGAGACAAGGACGTAAACATGGTGACACAGCACTGTCGAAGGAGGGAAGAGAGCGAGCGAGCGAGAAGACAGCATGACAGCTTCTTTTAAAGTAGTGCCCATCAGGACAGTATTACTGCATCTGCATGCCGCCTCACAACAAGCAGCTTTGCCGTTTGAAGCCTCGGATTCGAGAGCAGACAAGTCAAGGGCATTCCCTGTCACTAGATGCGAAGGCATTGTGTATTAGCTTATTCAGCGCAAGTGTGTTTGTGTGTGTGTGTGCAAGTGCCTCCATATCTCTTTGTAGGTTACACACAAATATAAATTTTAAGTGTTTTTGCTTTACAATCCCAGAGGAAATTTGAATTGCTCAACGACTGCTGTTTCACAGCTCAGGAGCGCTTTATTTTATGTCAGCCCCACCTCAGATGTTTCTCCTAAAATATTTTACACAAATAAATTATAATTCATTATATAAAATAGGACAGAGCTATAAAATAATTGTGAATACCACAGATCTGATCATTTGGTCCAGGAAGAATGTGACCAGAACTATTTTAAATGCAGAATATTATGATGGGTGTCTTAGCAAATCTGAGCACAGTTTGAGATATTGTTGAAATCTCTTTTGAAACTCTAGAAAATACACATGTGAGATTACTAGGGATACAGTTATATTAAAATTATGGCCGCTACTGATAAGCCGATAAAATAAAATAAAAAATTCTAAATAAATATCCATACTACCATTCAAAAGTTTGGGGTCAGTTAAAAAAGACAGTAAAAGCCATTTATAATGTTACACAATATTTCTGTTTCAAATACATGCTGTTCTTTTGAACTTTCATTAAACAATCCTGAAAACAATGTATCATGGGTTCCACAAAAATATTAAGCAGCAGCACAAGTGTTTTCAACATTGATTAGGGCTGAACGATTTTGGAAAATAATCTAATTGCGATTTTTTTTACCAATATAGTGATTGCGATTTAATATGCAATTATTTTTTAAAGCTCTTTATGTTCTGTATTATTCAACAAAGACAAGCTATAAATCATTGTATAGTATGACCAACACAATATTAGATAGATTAAACCTAAATGTTCTTTTCTGTAGGCCAGGCCTATATGTTACGATGAAATTAGGTGATGCATGAATTGATATGAATGACAGTTTTATTTAACAACTACAATCACAGTATATTGACTGATTTGTTGAACTTCCAACCTTGTAAGCATTTAATAATTATGACAACATAAAACATTGACAAATAATCCTGGTGTAAACATTAATATGAAAGTCAGTAACAAATCACACAAACTAAAGTAGATTGCAGAAATATAAAAACAAATCTGTTACTTTACCACACTACTTTAGGTAATTCAAAGTCACTGTAATAAACATATGTAAACATGTGGACTGCACTTTTTAAACACTGTCTGTTAACTTTAGACCAGTGGTTCTCAAATATTTTTGGTCGCACCCCCCTTTAAACCTATAAAAAAAATCTGACTGTATAGGGCGCGACACGACAAAACCCGACATTAAACTGATGCCTTGTTCTATTTATGACGTACTGACACAAAGTTAAAATGATTTGCAATGGTCACTTTGTCA
>NW_015505292.1:1450958-1470489 GCF_001515645.1 Sinocyclocheilus grahami
AAATTTAGGAGGAACTTCAGTTGGTACTTTTGAAGTACCAACTGAAGTTCCTCCTAAATTTTCTTAAGTGAGAATTTGAACAAATATCTTTCAAACAATAAAGTTATCCTCTGGTTTTCTTTATTATTGAGTGAGGAGATCACTGATGATGACACATTCAAAGCAAGATTTTGTAGTAATTCTTGGTTTTTGAGGAAGCAACAGAAGGCAAGCAAAGACGTTTCAGAGATGTTCTTTTCAGCCAGGCTGGCCTTGACCTCTGACCCCATAATGCAGGGGAACCCGTGCAGTGTTGCGTTCCCAATGCAGCTTCTTGGTGGCTGGGTAATCTCAGAGGTCGTGCTCCCTGTGGGAACAAGGCTGCCGGGTTCCTCTTTAGGCCAGATATGACTTGTAAAACATGGCCACAGGAGAGAGATAGGCCACTTTGACCTGACATGGAACTGTAGATTCTCAGACCAAGACTAATTTATAATTTAGTGCTTCCTAAGTATTCTCTACTTTAAACCTACCCAGTTTTACGCCTGATTTCAGGAGCATTGTGTAGTTAATTTATCTTTTCATAGATCTGAGATCCATGATGCTTTTTCAAGGCATCATTCTAATTAAAACAAACCATATAAGTGAAGATTTTAAAGATTTTGAACACTTGATATAGCCAAGTGAGCTTGATTTCTACAGAGTGTGATGTTGGCATGTTGCTAAGCTAACAATGTGAAACTCCATTAACCATAAAAAGACAGTTAAAAGACACCACAATTTTTGTGAGTTTTCTATTCTAATCTTTTATTCATGCTTTATGCCCCGTTCAGACTACACGATTTTAGCCCGATTTTGCCACGATTTACTTGACGTAGGGTGTCGTGGGGATTCGTAAACGACAATGGGCGTCGGGGCACATGATTCCATCGTTTCAGCTCGTGTAGTGTGTCATAGTGGACGACAACCGATTCCGCGTCTGCGATGCTTCACGACATCACGACAGAAAGACTAGCATGTTTAATTTTTTTCTGTCGACCATGATGAGTTCGGTCACATTGGTGACGTTGACCAATAGCAGCACAGAAGCTCTTTCATACACAGGTTTCAAACATGACAAAACGAAAGAGAGATGGTGCTGCTAGGTGGAATTATGAGATGGAGGAAAGGTTCGTGGAGCTGTGGCAACAGTACTCCTGCCTGTATGATGTGTCATCGAGGGACTACAACGACAGAACAAAGAAAGAAAAATGCTGGTGAACTATATATAGGAAGCGCTTCAGCAATGTTTACACTTCCCGAATGGTCGGGAAGCAACGTGTAGTCTGACATGTTTCTTGTCCATGACACGACAAGATTTTAGGAGTCAAAATCGTGTAATCTGACACAGTGACTATCGTGACCGACAAAAATATTGTGTAGTCTGAACCCGGCATTACTCTCGCATGTCACATTTTTCCATATCGCGATATTATCGCAAATGCAATTAATCGTTCACCCTAACATTGATAATAATAAATGTTTCTTGAGCACTAAATAAGCATATTAGAATGATTTCTAAAGGATCATATGACATTGAAGGAGTAATGGCTGCTGAATATTCAGTTTGACATCACTGGAATACATTACATTTTAAAATATACTAAAATAGAAAACAATTATTTTAAATTGGAACAATGTTTCACAATATCACCGTTTTTATTGTATTTTTTGATCAAATAAATGCAGCCTTGGGGAACATAAGAGAACATTAAAAAAAATACTAATCTTTTGAATGTAGTGTAAAGAAATACCAAAATCTAAAACCAAAGAGATTTGCTAAAAGTTACATTTATTAGTGTTATTAAAATATTAAAGTTTTTAAAGATTAACTTTAAGTGAGCATTAAATGACGACAAAAGTAATCTAAATGTAAAACTAGAGGAAATGTGAAATATCTGTCAACATCAACCAATAAAACGAACTAAATAAATAAAATATTTACATGTACAAAAGATATAATGAATAAGTTCTATAAATTTGAAGGCACTATTTTATTCAGGCTAGTTTAGCAAGCCATGATGTTCACTATAATAATTGCCAGTTTACCAAATAAATGTTGCTAGTTAAGCTACTCAGGAAACTGGGTCAGGGACGCCAGCACACCAACATCCAAAATATAACATATGGAAAATAATTCCAGATTTAGGAAATGACACAACTTTCACTTCTGTCAGTCAGTCAGTCAGTCAGTCAATCAGGCACTTGTTATCCACCAATTACAACAATCCCAAATGTATCAGTCTGTCACTACATAATATACTGTAAGAATGTTAAAAGACACAAACGCATCTAAATGCGAAGCACACCGAGATACAGCACATGAAATAAACCGAAAGCAGTAACAAAAACAAATCAATATTGCATGATATTGTTTTCACCGCTTATCAGCTCTCAAAGAACACTGTCTGCAAGGAGGCTTATTGTGTCTTGACACCAGCGGCGGCGACGGTGGAGGGCCATCTGAATCACAGCCTCCGACGCTCCTGAATGGAACGGCCAGGATGCCCAAACATGGGTGCAACCGTGTTCACATGACATGAGAACGAACTCTCCTCAACTAGTTTCAACTTATTACCTTCAGTGGGAAAAGAACAGCTGTTTCCATGGCAACAGCAGAACGAGAGGGAGGTAATGACATGGAGAGGGAGAGGAGTGTCTATATGTGTGTGTGGTTATAGATGCAGACATACTGTTTTCCTCTGTAAACGTCCTGATTACAGGATGTTGTTTTGGCCCTTGAGAAAAGACGGGGGTATATTTTTCTCGTCAATAGCACGTGGACGAACACGTAACAATGTGTAAGGTCACAAAAGACAAGGAAGTGAGCACACAATGGCAAAAAAACATCGTACAACTACATCGCAGAAGTCCCTGGGATGACACAAGCCGCCCTTGTGCTTGTCACAGGTTTATCTTAAGCTGGTCTCCACTGTATAACGGCATGGTTTGGTCGCCGCTCCATGGAAACTGTTGTCATGGCCTCCACTAGGCGCTGCTAATTGGCCAGTCGTTTGCACTAGCAGCTCCTCCTTCATTGAAGGAGCTCTGGCAGCTGTCATTCACAGGAGCCGCTACATGCAGGAAGTGTGAGTGACGGGGCGGGGGGAAATGTCTCTCTCTTTCTCGCTCTCGCTCTCCCTCCCTCTGGGTCTCGGTGAAATGAGTGTTGTGGGGGTGGCAGGCTTGTTGAGGCCGCATGTAAGACTGAAGCCTGAAAACAGCGGTGGCAAGCGACAGGGTTGTCACAGCAACAGCCGACCTCCTTCAACTCTGCGGTATGCGTTGAAGGTATGCGTTCCGATTCACATGGGCGCTACGCAGTGTACACTGCTCCTTATATGCACTGAGAAGGGGATATGTGTAGAAGTTCAAACTTGAGTTCAGCAGAATAGGGGTTGAGTATAATGACAGAATATATACACTCCCCAATATTTTTATGAATGAATATTGAAAATCAATACTGAATGAACATAAATATTCAATATAATATTTCCCATTATTTTATATTATATATTCTTTTATATTATATCAAAATATATAATACTTACAATAATACCCAAAAATACCCAAAACCCCTAAATTTAGACCCTCAACTTTATTCTCATAAAAATTTGAAAAATATATAGTTTATTTACATGTTCAATATATTTCTCTATGTAAAATTATATATATATATATATATATATATATATCAAATTGACTATTCATTTTTTTTCATTCGATTTTTTTAATTACATAAAAATGTAATTGCCATGTATAATTTATTTACATTATCATATTCAATATATATATATATATATACACACACACACACACATATATTCTCAAATTATTAATAATTCAGAATACTCTAAACTCCTAAATTTAGAACCTCTAAATCTACAGAACTTTTTTTTTATTAATTACATCAATCCTATTTGAAAAAAAACCCAAAAAAGTTTATTTACATTAAGACATTCGATATATTTATATATGGTACACAAATGATTTACTCCAAACCCCTCATTTTAGCTGGACCCTCAACTTTTTTCTCTTAAGATGGCCGAAAATCCTGTGAAGTGGAACACAACCTGTGTATCTGTGCATACGTGCATGTCTGATTTTGTTTTTGAGACTCTGTGTCTTGCTTTTGTGTCAGTAAGATGCAGCGCAAGTGTATGTGCATCTGTGTATTTGCATAGATGAATTACACCTTGAGCTAAGAGAGAGAGAGAGAGAGACCAGTGAGGCAAAGAAACAGCAGAAACAATTTGAGAGAGTGACCTATATTTCTTGAATCCTGCTGCCAGACAGATCAGCACAGATGTTCCACAATCCTAACATTCCTAAAAGACTTGCCACCAAAACCAGCACCGTAACACACTATTTTGGTTGCAATTAACGTAAAATGTTGATGTTGACTTAAAATGTCATCTTAAAGACTTCTGTTGTGATATGAGGGCTGCTTTAAAAGCAGGAAACATGCAGCAGTGAAGGCCAGTGAATGATTACTCCGTTTTCTAATGGGTGAGCAATAATGATTAAACAGCACTTTTAGCAGAGCGATTACTGTTGCTTTTAATCTGCTTGCATGCAGCAAACAGGTGAGTGAAAGCCTCAATGAGTTGACCAGCCTTCAACACAGACGCTACATCTCTAACATGAATGAACCAGTTTTGAAATAAGCAAACTAGTTACAGTATGTAAACATGACTGACATGACAGCACAGAATTTAATTAATTATTTAGACAAAAAGATTAGCAAGAAATACCACTTTCTAATTGGAAATTAAACACAGTTACGAACACAATGAGCCTACAATTAATCTGAACAACTTCCTCTCAATAAACAACTATCAATGAGTCAACTTTAAATCTCCAGCATGCTTACTCTTTAAATAAAGGCAATTATTGATGATTAGTGGCGCTTGCTAAGAAAACCATCACAACTACTATTGCTCATACTTAATTTCCAGCCCATAACTCATCCCACATGTTTGTGCTACGAACATGAATGACATCTCAAGTTGTGCGGCTTGTTGAGGAGAGTGCTACTTTTCTAAACAATCATATTCTCCTGGTAGGCAATACAAAATGACATATCATAGGATCAGAATATCAAATAAACTTGAGGACATAAGAACATTCCACCATTTACATTTTGCAGTTACTGTAAAAAACATGGATGACGTTTGACACAGGAGATAAATGAATAAAGCAGGTAGGCTTAAAGTTCTCTGCAATGTGTTGCAAGTAGGCCAGCCACTCGTGTAAACAGAAATTATGTTTGCCTAGTGAGAATAAACAGAATTTACTTGTAAGACACTGATTGAATCCAGCCTCATTCATGCCTTGTGGAGCCTGTAGGGGGTTGCGCTCTACAGATAATATAAGCTCACCGCTTACTTATCAAATCTATACAGTTATAGTTTCTTTTGAAAAGTCTAACAACAAAACTGTAAACCATAAATGTGCATGAATTAATTAAAGGTGAGGTTTCTGTGGCACTGGCTGAATCGAATTGAAAAAAAGAGAGTGTCAAACAGGTTTCCTGAACACTACGTCCATCTGCCATTGGCCAGCCAAACTAGTTTTTTCAAACACACCATTGGTTGAGCTAATGTTTCTGTTGCTAGTTAGGATGCTCAAACCGACAGATTACCGTCTTAAAAGACTGATATAGAATAAATATGTAGCTTTCAAGTATACTGGTTGTGAAGGACCATTTGATTACAAAATAGAGTAAACATTTTTTTTTTATGTTTTGTTTAACAAATCTGTTTTTAACAAATCCAACTGTTACAGTTCAGTATGTACTTACAGTATGACTTATTTTCTTCTGTGGAACACAAAAGAAGATATTTTGAAGAATGAAAACCCCAATAATTTTCAAAATATCTGCTTTTGTCTTCCACAGATGAAAAATTCACACAGGGTTGGAACTACATGAAAGTGAATAAAAGATTACCATCTCGTTAAAATACATTTACTCTTCAATTTCATTTAAATGTATTCACATTTATGCAGCTTTAAATGATAGATAAACTGGGCTGATATGAGTGGGTATGTTTAATTCAGCGTTTCAGATGAGTCTTTCCCATTTCATTACGCATTTGACATGAGAATACACCTATTTACTAAGTCTTACTTTCAAACACAGGGGAACAGGCAGTACTTTTGCTAGAACCGTTTCCCCTCATGATCCCTGAGCCCCACCCTTCAGAAAGGCACCTGACCTCTCTTCTGTTCACTGTGACATTCATTAACTCACAGTAGCAACCTGTGGGTGATCACTGTTTAGAAGCCAAATCACACACCATGACATTCAAGGCTGAACGCCTCACCTGTTAACATGAGCTACGTTCCCTGATAATGAGGGAAACCTCATTTGGTGTCAGTGAAATAACATTTAAGGAAAAAAACGGAGTCGAATTGTTTACATCTGACAGGTTTCCTCTGGAGGCCACATTTGGGGCTTGCTTAATGAGCACTGAAGGACTGAGGCTGTAAGGCAACAGAGCGCTGCTGCTCAGGCCCAGTAGTGGTGTTTTAGTCGTGAATGTATCGTTCTTGTTCACTTCCATGTGCTGACTCATATTTCTGTCTCTTCCTTTAGATGGAAGTGACTGTCCTAAAGGACTAATACAGCATGAATATGTAGCTTTCGAGTAGTGTTTGTGAAGAGCATTTTACTGGTTAAACAACTACTGTATGAATCACTGAACAAGTCTGAACAAGATTCAGAGCAACAAAGAATGAGACATTTCATTGAGAACAAACTCAATGAGTCGCGAAAGATAGACTGGGCATCTATGTTTACTTATGCCGACCAACTGACTATTGTTCACTTAGTTAACTCAATGAGAAGAAAAAGGTGCAGACTATCTATGAATATGTTGACTTATAACCAACTGTGGTTAGAATAATGTACTGTACTGGAACTCAATTTGCTTTGTTTATTATTCATATGTTTTGAAGCTGACAAAAATGGAGGTAAAAAAGAATGTTTTTTACGAATCGGTTCAGTAATTGATTCAGTGACTCTCGCACACAAAAAAATACACTTGATAGTCGCCACCTACTGACATCGCTAAACAAACCAAATCGTTTGATTGAAGTGATTCAAAAGATTTGAGTCATTGTCATTAATCAAAATCCCTACCACAGTCGCAGAGAAAGATTGTGGTTCGAGCTAAGCGGATGGTAACCATTGAGTCCCCCTCCCTTTGTAATCGCAAGCTAATTGTCCCAGTAAGATTTGGCAACCTGGCTTATTAACGTCGATTCGCTCCAGTCGTTGGTCAGACAGGTCTCGTGCGCATCCCCCTCCCGCCGGCGCGAAAACTGGAGCAGCAGCGTGCCCTCAAGTGATATTCCGTACTACATGTGGTGGCATCGATGTAGCTTTGTGCCACTGCGCCCTGTGTTAATGCTTAAGCTATCACTTACCGCTATGGGCGCTAAACCATCGGGGCGCGATGTGCAGAGGCAACGTGTCTGCCAACGACGCCCGGGACCCCAGGTAAAGCATACCGTCCGTGTGGTGACCGCCGCCCGTTTCTTGGTATCCATTCCCGCTATGAGCGGGATCCGAGCCAGACACCCCTCCGGCTCTGTCCGAGTCTGTTCCTCTGGGGGTGTAAAACCCGAAGGGCACCGTGGCGCTGTGATCTATGCCCATCCCCGCCACGGAGCTCACCGAGCGGCTGCGCAGTCCCATCGTGCCACCTGGCCGGTAGTGCCCGAAGTGGGCCGAGGGTGGCACCGCGCTGTCATCTGTCGAGACACCGGGAAAAGCTCCCCGGGGCCGCCCCGCCGTACTCTGTTTGCCCCCCATCCAAAAGTATCCGCTAAATATGGGTGGGGGTGTCGCGAAAAGGGTGTCACGGATTTCCCTGCGGTGCTTCTCGAGCCTCCTTCAAACAAGCGCTAAAATCCGCGGTTGTCAAGTCTGACTAAAACAGCTGTGTCTCGCAGACGCAACAGTCCATTTTCCTGGTCGAATCATGGACTTAAAGTCTCAATAATCACCTTAGGGAACAAGGGGGTGATGATAAAGCCGTTCGCGCGAGCAAAAACGCAACACGTTCTCCGCTTATAAGCAACTGACAGGACAGCCTTCCCAAAATCACCACGCGCAACAACACATCCGCAGTTCTCTGAATGCAAAAAGCTCTCTCTTATTCAGAGAGGACTGGCTCAAAATTCATCAGCCATGATAACCGTCCAGTGCATACGTCCAGGTCCGCTCGTCCTCCCTCTGTCTGCCTGGAGATTCGGGTCAGCGTGTGCCGCTCCCCTGCACGCGCAGATCCGTCCGTGCGCTGCTGCTGTGCTGCTGTGCTGCCGGGAGACAATAGAGGCGCTTACTGCGCATACGCGGATTAACAGTGGCGAGATGTGCTGTAAACGCGAGCATGGATTTACAATATCTAGCCCAATCAATCAATTATTAAGAAGTGTCCTGTCTTTTTTTTTACGCAGACAACGTCTCGCCTCCAACAGCCGATTGGTGATCTCAATATGGTGTTAAAGGAGGACAGAGATGTGACCCAGTAACGTTGCCGTAACGAAGTTACGACGATGATTTAATTGAGCAACACTTCAGTCGGAGGCCTGATAAATGCTTCAGTTAGTATCTAGAGGAAAGTGATAGATTTTCATCTCCATAATGGGGCCAAAAAATGCGAGTGTAGGTCAGCAGTCATGAAATCTCAGGGCATTTACTGACAGAAGGAAAACCATGGTTTATTTTAAAGATCACAAACTGATATGTGCATAATTTTCTGTCAGTTTCCAGTTTCAAAGTCCTTTATTGGCATGATTGTTTTAGTATGTTGACAAATCATTAATAGCCTACACACACACACACACACACACACACAAACACGCACAAGCCTTAACAGGAAAAAGTAAAATAGTACAAAAGTTGTAAAAAATTATATATATATATATATATATATATGCTGATAGATAATTGCAATATACAACTAAATAATATGCAATACAATCAAATAAACTTTCAGTAAGACAAAGCATCTATCTGCTGTATTATACTCATCGCTTGCAGTAAATCAATATATTATGCTTATTAATATTTCTGCATTCATAAATTATGTATGGACCACATCACTAATAATATCATAGTGTGCATCGCATAAAACCTACTTAAATCTTATAAGTAGACATGATCTTGTAACCAAGACCATAACAACCCCAGACACTGCTGTAAATTATTACATTTGGTTCCGCTGGGGCTATTTAAAACTAGCATAACATATATGATTATTATATTATTTCCTACTGCCTGCCTATCTCACAATACAAAAAACATTTTAGTTAAAGTAGTCTATAATGTGTTCAGGGCACTGAGCAATGTCACACTGTGGACTATTGTGAGTACTATATAATGTGCACTATAAATAAAACCATAATTTATGTCCAGAAAGATGAAATAAAAATAAAAATATGTACATTTGGCTGTGACCTTTAGAACTGCTATTCTGTCTTTTCTCTTTAAAAGAAGACATTGACCTGGTATTGCCTTATCGTGAACTTATTTTTCACATATTTGTGCTGTAAATCAAAGTGGATTTGAGTATATAATGTCATTTATATGAAGATGAAGAGCACAAAAGTGTGTGGCAGTCCAGACAGAGATAATATATGAACTGGGACCTTTAAAGAACAGGGACACTCTAATTAAGAACAGAACTGACTTGCAGTTACTATACAAAAACTTAACATTTCATATAGTGTCCGCTTGTATTGTGTTGTAAGCATCTTTTGAATTTACAACATACTAATAAGATGTTAATATTATAATTCTCTTTAATGACAGGCCACTGGTAAACTATTGTTATGTTTAGATGACTATTAATGGAATGATATCCAGTTCTATCTGACAGACAGTAGTAATCACTGCAATTACACTGTTTCGTTGGTAAATTAAAGATATAGTGACATCTAATGGCCAAAGTGATAAATGCACAAGATAGATTTATTAATCAGTATGAATACGTTTTATCTAATGCAGAAAGAAATAGTATTAATTATGTTCATTTAAATACTTTTTTGCTCCTTATTTTTCAGATTGTTTTCTTTTTTCTAAAAAGAACGTTGCTGATTAAAACGATTGTAACATGTTCTAATAAAATAAGTACAGCAGCCAACCAAACTACTGTTTTTTTTTCTTTCTTTTTTTACTGGCCTGGTATTTTTTATTTTTTTTTTAGATATATTTAAAGTATAAGTGTTCTGTAAATAAAAGAGGATTTGGGATCACTCTGTTATCGACTGCTCACGCCTGTTGCTCCTGTGCTCGATGCTCTATTACTTCTCATTTGAAGTTGCGCGCCAAATGCTGTTATGACAGTGCTGTTGTTTTAACATGTTCGTCTTTATAATTTGTGTTGGCTCATTTAGAGATCTCGTATCTTAAACAATAAAAATGGACTTGCAATCCTACATGGCTGTTCCTCCGGGTATCGGAATGGAGGAGAATTTCTTTTCTCTGGATGATATTTTGCTCTCTCACGAGCGACTGCCGTGCAGGACTGAAAGTGCGTTCCCGAGACTCGGGTTCCTCGAGAAATCCAGCGAGACCCGCGACATACCAGAGGTACTCGAATACATTTATATTTTTAGTGTTTCTTTTAAAAACAAACAATAAGGGCATTTAATCACATTTCGAGCACTAGTAGCACACTATAAAAACCATTCTAAAAATTCTGACGTTTAAAATATGCTGAAATATTTTTTGTTTACAATTTTTTAACAAATGAATACATTTTTCAATAAAGTTCTCAATTGTAGCATAATTTTCCAGACGATCAACATTTTTGTTATCGCCAAGGTTTTATTATTGTAACTTGCTTCGTTACTAGTGTATGGAAGCCCGTTTCTGCCACTGAAAAAAAAGAAAGAAAAGGTAACGTTAATTGCGACTTTATCTCACAATTCTGACTTTTTTTTCCTCGCAATTGCGAATTTATATCTGGCAATTCTGACTTTTTTTTTCTCGCAATTGCGAATTTATATCTGGCAATTCTGACTTTTTTTCTCGCAAATTGTGAGAGAAAAAGTCGCAATTAACGTTACCTTTTTTAATTTTTTTAAAGAACGTCAGAATTGCGTGATATTATGGAAGCCCGTTTCCGCCACTGAAAACAAAAATTAAAAAAAGATAATTTTGACACTTTATCTCACAATTCTGACTTTTTTCACAGAATTGTGAGCTATATACTAGCAATTGCGAGTTATAAAGTCAGAATTGCTAGTTAAACAGTCAGAATGGCGAGATATACAGTCAGAATGGCGAGATATACAGTCAGAATGGCGAGATATACAGTCAGAATGGCGAGATATACAGTCAGAATGGCGAGTTATACAGTCAGAATCGCGAGATATACAGTCAGAATCGCGAGATATACAGTCAGAATCGCGAGATATACAGTCAGAATCGCGAGATATACAGTCAGAATCGCGAGATATACAGTCAGAATCGCGAGATATACAGTCAGAATCGCGAGATATACAGTCAGAATCGCGAGATATACAGTCAGAATCGCGAGATATACAGTCAGAATCGCGAGATATACAGTCAGAATCGCGAGATATACAGTCAGAATCGCGAGATATACAGTCAGAATCGCGAGATATACAGTCAGAATCGCGAGTTATACAGTCAGAATCGCGAGTTATACAGTCAGAATCGCGAGTTATACAGTCAGAATCGCGAGTTATACAGTCAGAATCGCGAGTTATACAGTCAGAATCGCGAGTTATACAGTCAGAATCGCGAGTTATACAGTCAGAATCGCGAGTTATACAGTCAGAATCGCGAGTTATACAGTCAGAATCGCGAGTTATACAGTCAGAATCGCGAGTTATACAGTCAGAATCGCGAGTTATACAGTCAGAATCGCGAGTTATACAGTCAGAATCGCGAGTTATACAGTCAGAATCGCGAGTTATACAGTCAGAATCGCGAGTTATACAGTCAGAATCGCGAGTTATACAGTCAGAATCGCGAGTTATACAGTCAGAATCGCGAGTTATACAGTCAGAATCGCGAGTTATACAGTCAGAATCGCGAGTTATACAGTCAGAATCGCGAGTTATACAGTCAGAATTGCTAGTTATACAGTCAGAATCGCGAGTTATAAAGTCAGAATTGCTAGTTATACAGTCAGAATTGCGAGTTATAAAGTCAGAATTGCGAGATATACAGTCAGAATCGCGAGTTATAAAGTCAGAATCGCTAGTTATACAGTCAGAATTGCGAGTTATAAAGTCAGAATTGCTAGTTATACAGTCAGAATTGCGAGATATACAGTCAGAATTGCGAGATATACAGTCAGAATTGCGAGTTATACAGTCAGAATTGCGAGTTATAAAGTCAGAATTGCGATTCTGAGAAAATCCATGAGTCCATGAGAAAATCTGAGAATTTTATTTTTTATTCAGTGGCGGAAACGGGCTTCCATACAAGTGAGACAGCAGTGTAAGTGAAGAGCATGAAAGATAAATATCTCTTCTGTGCATTTTTTTTTATTGTGCATCTAAATTTCTCATTGTGCTAAAATTGTGAAAAAATTATGTCTGTTTAATATGCATAAAATTCTAACTATGAAGTTGGTTTTAACAAGACAAAAGGACGGGTTGTTTCATTAGACAAATGTTAACTTCCATTACTGTCATTTTCACCACAGAATGTTACAAATACAAATGGCACTGGAAATATTCATGACAGAAATTATATTGTTAACACTAATATTGGCACTGGAAAAAAGTCAGCTAGTTTAGTTTGATGTTGGACTGTGTTGCATGAATAGACTGTTCTTTGCATACTCATTAAATATAAGTCACTGACCATGACACATTTGTATGGTGGTTTAATGGCAACTTCATACATACAGTGGGGAAAAAAAGTATTTAGTCAGCCACCAATTGTGCAAGTTCTCCCACTTAAAAAGATGAGAGAGGCCTGTAATTTTCATCATAGGTATACCTCAACTATGAGAGACAAAATGAGAACAAAAAATCCAGAAAATCACATTGTAGGATTTTTAAAGAATTTATTTGCAAATTATGGTGGAAAATAAGTATTTGGTCAATAACAAAATTTCATCTCAATACTTTGTTATATACCCTTTGTTGGCAATGACAGAGGTCAAACGTTTTCTGTAAGTCTTCACAAGGTTTTCACACACGGTTGCTGGTATTTTGGCCCATTCCTCCATCCAGATCTCCTCTAGAGCAGTAATGTTGTGGGGCTGTCACTGGGCAACACGGATTTTCAACTCCCGCCAAAGATTTTCTATGGGGTTGAGATCGGGAGACTGGCTAGGCCACTCCAGGACCTTGAAATGCTTCTTACGAAGCCACTCCTTCGTTGCCCGGGCGGTGTGTTTGGGATCATTGTCATGCTGAAAGACCCAGCCACGTTTCATCTTCAATGCCCTTGCTGATGGAAGGAGGTTTTCACTCAAAATCTCACGATACATGGCCCCATTCATTCTTTCGTTTACACAGATCAGTCGTCCTGGTCCCTTTGCAGAAAAACAGCCCCAAAGCATGATGTTTCCACCCCCATGCTTCACAGTAGGTATGGTGTTCTTTGGATGCAACTCAGCATTCTTTCTCCTCCAAACACGACAAGTTGAGTTTTTACCAAAAAGGTACGTGATTGATTCATACTTGTGTTTTTTATGTTTCAGGGCACAAAGATGGAGATGCCACTCTGGCTTGCCAAGGGCCTGTATGAAAGGAAGAGGCGAGTGCTTGTCTGTGGAGCTGCCAAAGGTGTATCGTGAGGGCTGGAGAACAGTGTTCGGGGCGGATCCCATTGTTGTAGACTTGCACAAAATGGGGCCATATTACTATGGTTTAGGCTCCCAGATGCTACATTTTGACAGCCCAGAAAACCCAGAGATTGCTAATACCATCCTCCAGGTGAGCATGTCTAGATAGGTAGTCACAATTCACAATGATGTCTGTAAAAAGCATGCAAATTCAAGCTAAATCATATGTAAATGATAACATACAAGTTATGACGAGTTTAATTTACCTTAACCTGTTAGTAATGGGTGGTTAGAAGAAAGCTTGGTGTTAAGGTTCACAACTTCACATGCTGAAATCATGTCTGCTTAAAAAGGAGAGGGACATGTCCTGTAATCCAATCCTATCTTAACCAGTAGAGGGAGCAGTATGCTTAAAATCATTACTAGTACTGACCAGTTGCTGGGCAGACTGATATGCCAGGTTGAATAGGACGTACAGTTCTGTAGTGTTAAATCTGTGAACACCATTAAAGCTCCATGTTAAGTTCAGGGAAAATTCAGGGCTTTAAATGTCTGCTGCATAGTTATTATGGCTGGTACTGTATATTGATTATTACAATACAACAAGCAGCTTTGAACTTTGAGCAAGAACATAGCTAAATTCTTCTATTATGTCTATAAAATTGCAAATACAAAAGTTTTTTTTTTGTCATGAAATTGATTCAAATTGATGAGTTATATTTTGCAGCTAAACAGACTTGAATGTTTGTTATAACTGATAAAAAAACAATTGTTCTACTGTCCCTGCATCCTATATATATATATATATATATATATATATATATATTTATATATACACGCATGCTTCCATAAATTTTATACACTGTCCCTATCTCTCTTATCAGACCTTCATGGGTCGTTTCCGTCGGACCATGGACTCGTCCCAGAACGCCTACAATGAAGACACATCAGCGCTGGTGGAGCGCTTGGACTGCTTAGAGAGGAGCTTGTTTAAAGCAGGGCAGAGTGGACTAAACAGTTTCCAGCTGTGGGAAAAGGGCCGGTCTTCTCACCTCACAGCCTCTAGTCTAGTTATCAACTACAGAAAGAGGAAAATTGCAGACCTGCAGGCCTGAAAGACCAAAAGATTAAGAAGGACTAAGAAGAGTTTCTTGTGAGTGTGTGAGAAAATGGGTCACATATATTTGTGTTATTGAGAGAATTATGTAAGTTGCCTATGAACTTTTTACTGTGATATTTTTGGGTGTAAACAATAATTCAATTTGGTATGGTCAATAAATCAATATATTCTGTTGTTTTCACTCTTCGTTTCTTCCTTAAGTTCATAACGATCATTAGTTCTTTTTATCTTTACAAAGATGTATTTTCTTTTCCCAGAGATGCTTTTTATAAAGCAGTGACTGATTCTTCCATTTATTCATCCTAAAGAGGGTTTACCAGGCTTCATCTTTTGTTTTTTCAAAGCCTGGGGTGTTATGGGTTTGCACATCATGGATGTCAATAACTAAAACATTTTAACAAAGATTATTTCTGGTGTTCAGACTGGAACATAAATGATTAACATTAAAGGGATAGTTCACCCCAAAATGAAAATTACCCCATGATTTACTCACCATCAAGCCATCCTAGGTGTATATGACTTTCTTCTTTCAGACAAATACAATTGGAGTTATATAAAAAAATGTCCTGGCTCTTCCAAGCTTTATAATGGCAGTGAATGGGTGATATTCAATAGTCCAATAGTGGTCCAATAAACTGCGTCCATCCATCATAAAAAGTATCCCACACAGCTCTGTTGGGTTAATAAAGGCCTCCTGAAGTGAACTGATCTGTTTTTGTAAGAAAAATATCCATATTTAAAACTTTTATAAACAGTTAATAAATCTAGCTATCTAGTTTATAATCTAGCTTCCGGTTTATAAAGTTTTAAATATGGATATTTTTATTTGACAAAAACACATCGATGTGCTTCAGGAGGCCTTTATTAACCCCCGGAGTCATGTGGATAACTTTTTTATGATGGATTGGCGTTGTTTATTGGACTTATGCTGGACTATTGAAAAATAACACCCATTCACTGCCATTATAAAGCTTGGAAGAGCCAGGACGTTTTTTTAATATGACTCTGATTGTATTTGTTTGAAAGAAGCAAGTCCTATACACCTAGGATGGCTTGAGGGTGAGTAAATCATGGGGTAATTTTCATTTTTGGATGCATTTATGCCGTCATGTAAAAAGTGCTGGTTTCTGATAATCCATGAGCTCTTATATTTAGAATATTGGAGGTGACATTTGTATGCGTCATTAGGTTGCATCAGTCAGCACAAGGACCAATCAAATCACTGCATGTCTCCACAATTCAGTGCCCCTTTCTCTCTCCTCTCACCTCAAAAAACAAACACCTATCCATCAGATATGTATATTTGAAATGGGTATCTCTTTTCTGCAGGATCAGATTTCAAATGTCTTAGTCTTCTTCATTTTAATGAGTATGTTTATGAATACAGAGTCCTAGCTGCTTGTTCATGTGTAAAATGTGGGTCAGCTGATGTGGACGACCTCATCCATGATTTCGGAATGGAAGTTATTGATATGTCCCTCTGGGATGGTCATATCGACCTTGTTATCTCTCTGCAGCCTCAGCTGAGTTGGCTTGGGTAGGGCAGGAGGGATTTATTGACTTTCTGAAAGGTCCAAACTAAAGAAAAATCACTCATTGCCCTACAGTTATCTTGAAGTTACAGCATTTGGTGGCTTGATTACAAATGGGGCAATGACTTCATTGAATAACCATATATATTCAGACAGTAAAATAAAAGTGCTAATGTTTGCAAAGAGTAAATTATATTTATTTCACGAGAATAAATTAAGAACAATTAAAGTGTTCTCTCTCTCTTTCTCTGTGTTTTTAGGATAGTGTTACATATAGTGGTTGAGGGCTACAGTAACCAGAAGGTTGATTCAATTCCACAAGGTGAAAGCCATGACTGTTGTGCCCTTGATCAAGGTACTTTGATAGTTGCCCAAGACTTTTTTCCCCTTGGGCTTCCAAGCACCAACCCAACATACTAAAAAACTGCATAGCACTAAAAAATCATTTAACACACATATAAGTTAAATGTCATTGTATCTATATACAGAGTTAAAAATCCTATAGGTTGCCATTCCTTAGCTTCCTAGTGAATGGTGTCAAGTGATTCACCATGACCCATGCTGGGTCTCCTAGAACACTACCATTTCTTGTTGTTGCTCAATGAATCACTCCTGACCTGGATTCACAGTGTGGCTTTTCTGGCATGAGCTGGAGATGTACTACTCCTCTTAAGAGTCATGAACATGGAACTGACCCAACTACTGCCAAACAACCCTGTCAATAGTCTGTTTCCATGACAGTGGCATTTACAGCTAACTTATTTACAGTGCATGCAAGATGTTTCTTGAAGTGCAGAGACTTACTTAGGCTTTAATATTTTATGAAGATGTAGTCCAGTGTGCAGTGCAAGAAAATGACAGTTCATTACCAAACCAAGGCTTTCACAGAGATTGTATGCAAGCACAAAGCAATGCTGCATATTTTGAGTAGACTGTGTGCTAGAACATTTCATTGTTCCTTAAGATTGCATTTCATTTGAATAACACAGACAGAAAATATTCTGATGTTAACTCAAAAAAAAAAGCACTGACGTCTTTCCACAATCCCTGCCTCTCTCTATAGACCTCTAATTCATTGCAGAATTATTCATGTTTTTAACTGTATGAGAATCCTGCAAACGATTTGAGATCCCATCTGTCCTCAGCTGACTGTGTTGCATCTCTTTTTAAAAGAGTTGGAGGAAAAGTATCCACCACTGTTCCCATGTCTGTCTTTGAGCTTCTTTTGGCTTCTCGCCTTTCCAGTGAGCCGATTTTCAGACCTTCCCGTTTGAAAAGAACAGACACGACTTGGAGGCATAAGAGGCAAAAGAGTGAGAGATGAAGAGAGAAACAGAGGTGTCAGGATTAGCTGTATCTAAGCTAACGCCCCCGCGCTGCTTTTCAGATGTGGCTAATCTCTCCCCAACTGGGCTTGCATTCGGTCTGAAACACCAACTCAAACAAGCCTGTGCACTATAGCAGGTGGGAGGTTGAGAAGAGTGTTTTATCCCCCCCCCCCACCCCTTTTTAATATTTTTGATGGTGGAACCTGTGGTGGACTTCTAAAATGAGGAGGCGAAGTCCCCCCTCTGTTTTGTTTTTTTTCACAAATGTATTTAAGTTAATGGCATATGGAACATTTTTTATAGCTTTTATTTGCTTTTGCTAGCTTATTATTAGTATTGACCTTATTTTCAAACTATTAGTCATCAGATCCTTTGAAAACACTACAGGTGCAAAAATATTTACATATGGTGCTCCTTCAATTTAAATGAGCTGAGTGGTCGTTAAAATCTGGCTCATCCACAGATCATTATTTTGAGTTTGTTTAGATTCTAACATGCCAAAACAGGTGACCTCTTTACCAAATTTGTTCAGTTTTTTTTGACTAGGCACTGCCTTCCTTGCCTTGAAAAAACAACCCTTGTGGAAACGTTGGATGTGTTGGAATGGATAGGGTGTTGGAAGACATTGCCCTTTTCTTTCTGAGGTGCACTTAAAATGCCTCATTCATCTGTTTTGTTTGCAGTATTTCTCACTGCAGAGAGTGACTTTTATAAATAGGGTGAGTGAGTGAGTGTTGGATGTGCATAAATGGTGGCTTTTCCTGTGTTTTTGTATGCCTCTTTGTCTCACCACCTCTCTCCTCACCTTGTTTTCCATTCTCTCTATCAATGTCATGTGATGCCAGTTTGACGGACAAGTGCGTTCAGGCTGATGAGAAAAAAAAAATCCATAGATATCAGAGTCGAGTGACCTGTTCTCCTTCGTTCCTGCTATAATGGAGGGATGAGTCATAGCTCAGCTGTCCATCTCTCGTGTTCTTTTTCTCTTCATTCGAGTGGCACATTACCACATATAAGGAGCATCGTGTTTCAGACAGAATCCAATTTGTACTTAAGCATGTGCTGAAACACCTTAGTAACCGCATAGCAACAAGCTACAGCTTTCATGGGCAACCACACATTGTCTTAAAAAAAAAAGGTACAATCTACTTTTTTTGGGGTGGTGTGGCATAGTGGCCAGCCATGAGCTGTCATCGTTTTGTCCTTGAGCAAGGCCTAACCCGCAAGTGCATTTCTCATGTTTTTTTATCAATCATGTAGTATGTCAAATAAAATGAGCAATTCTATGTTTCAGACAAAATCCGGTTCTGGATTCAAGCATGTGTCAGGGTTCTGTCACTTCGGTCTAGTGTAATTCATAGTTTTGTGACAGAGCCCTGACACTCGCGTCATGTCATTATTTTCATGTGAGCGTGCGGCTTCGAGTGTGCTCGAGCCGTGCGCTCACGTCTGCGTGTACTGTTTCATGTTGGAGCGTGGTGTTCAGATCCCGGCACTCATGTCTTGAGTTTCGGTTTTGTGTCGGGGTCCGGACACTCGCGCTCCATGTTCTGTCTGTTGTGGGAGCGTGTGGTCTCGAGTTCGCTCAGCCGTGCGCTCTTCTGTCCATGTGTGTTGTGTTTTGTGTAGCACGCGGATTGTGTTCAGCCGCGTGCTTTTCTTGTGTCTTGTGTGAACGCGTGGCTTATGAGTTTTCTCATTAGCTGCGTGTTCGTGTCTCTTGTTCTAGCACATGGCTTGTGATTT
>NW_015505292.1:1471957-1502170 GCF_001515645.1 Sinocyclocheilus grahami
CCAGTGTTTAGAGTTTTCCTGTCTTGTGTTGCCTGTTATGTAGCGGTCTTGTGTTGTCATGTTTGTTCTGTCATGTTCCTGTCTTGTTTTTGTTGTGTCTCGTTAGGGACGCCAGGTGGCGTCCCTTTTGAGGGGGGCTAGTGTCAGGGTTCTGTTACTTCGGTCTAGTGTAATTCATGGTTTTTTGACAGAGCCCTGACACTCGCGTCATGTCATTGTTTTCATGTGAGCGTGCGGCTTCGAGTGTGCTTGAGCCGTGCGCTCTCGTCTGCGTGTACTGTTTCATGTTGGAGCGTGGTGTTCAGATCCCGGCAGTCATGTCTTGAGTTTCGGTTTCGTGTCGGGGTCCGGACACTTGCGCTCCATGTTCTGTCTGTTGTGGGAGCGTGCGGTCTCGAGTTCGCTCAGCCGTGCGCTCTTCTGTCCATGTGTGTTGTGTTTTGTGTAGCACGCGGATTGTGTTCAGCCGCGTGCTTTTCTTGTTGTCTTGTGTGAACATGCGGCTTATGAGTTTTCTCATTAGCTGCGTGTTCGTGTCTTTTTTTCTAGCTCATGGCTTGTGATTTGTTTTGCTGGCCATGTGCTTGTGTTTTGTTTTGTGTGAGCACATGGCTTTTTGTCTTTGATTCGGTGTGCCATGTGCTCATGTCAATTGTCTTGACCCCTCCCATCTTGTTACCTGATTATTAGTTAATTTGCCCCACATGTGGTCCCTCGTTACCCTCCTCATTTGCTCTCCATTTATTCTCCTTGTGTTTGCAGTCCTGCGTCAGTTCGTCGTCATCTCTCCCTGGTCGTGTCGTGTCGTGTCGCGTTGCGTCGCGTCGCGTCCAGGCCTTGCCTTGCCAGCCTGTTTTTCCCCCACGGGGTAGTTTTTGTTGCTGTTTTGTTTAATTTTATTATCAATAAAAGCCCATTCTCTGCAGTACTGAGTCCTCGCTCCATCCTCTACCCAAACCCTGACAGCATGTGCTGAGGCAACTCCTGTCTGCATGGGATTCAACAACGAGGTGGTGATTGCTGGCACAGGAAGTATCAGTTCTTTAAAAGCAACTCAAATCACACTCAAAGCTAAGTTGATTTTCCACCATCAATGCAAAGAACAGGCTGTAAATAGAAAATTTGGATTCAACAATTGTAGGCCTAAATGGAATACTGAAATCCACACTAAGGGATTAATTATAATCTCAATTTATTTCCATTTATTTTGCAGTCCTATGTGCAATGAAAACTATGAGATCACATAAGACATTGCAATTGTGATGACCATTGTCTGGATTTGTTGCCTGTCCATTTTCAAGCAAATGATAATTCAAAAACAAAAAAGTACATCTCGAGTTACTGAACCAGAGTTCCAGTGGGGATTCTGTCAACTTCTACTGTATTTCGCCCTCTGACACTCCTTATTCTGACCATCTATACTCTGGACAAAGATGTATAATATTGACACTCCCCACATTGCAGTAAGCCAGCTGTGTTGCCTCTGTGATAGCACTGGGTATGTCTTGCTTACCAGTGAGCAGTTTAAGGTTGTCACATTGGAACAGGTACAGACAACCAAATCTCAGATAAACAAGGAATCAAAACGTGCTTAGCCTATCCACTGTGGTCCACTCCGCTGCCAGGTTTCTCCCAATTCACCTCTTAAAACCTGGCTGGAGTCCATCTACTGTTCTAGACCTTTCCAAAAAAGGCGACTGGCCTGATTTCTCCTTATCGCAGAGCTAATATAGGGACAAATAAGGGTCAATTAGCCTGCAAGATTCTGAGCCAAGAATGTGTGACTGTCTTTAATTTGCAACAAACAATGAAGTAGGGAGAAATATATACTATGCTGCACTGTTGTGTACAGTATGTAGTGATAACTAGCCCATAATTCCTAATGAAGCTAAACATAATCCTTTAGGGCTGGTTTGAGCTATTGTATTAGCAAGTTTTAAGTTGAAAAGCGAGAAAGCAGCCTTCAGCAAAGATGTCAGACTGCAGAATAATGTGAGTAGATAATATGTGACATCTCTCATTCAGTCAACTCAACAAGTGTGCTGAAATACTGTTGGTATTTCAGGCTTTAACATATCTCTCAAATATTGACAGGAGGCTGTCATGGTTGATTCAGTCACCAAAGCAGAACATATTTAATTTGTTAAAATGTTGGAACAGTAGGAACACTAGTGGGTTGCCATGTGCTCCCTTTCCCCCCTTGACTTTCAACTGTGCCGACAAGATAATGAGAAAAGTTTATTTAGATTCCTGATTCTGGCTCTATAGTGGGTTATATGGACTTTCCAACAGCAAAATACCCTCAGAATTGCCAGGGAAAGGTTTTATAGCCATTTAGAAATTGCTGACAATTTCCAGCCAGAAGCTATTGGCTGAGTCAGACTAGCCAACAACATTTCTCTTGGTACAACATTAAACAATAATGAAGACAGTGAGAGCGTAGGGGAAAACAAGGCATGGTGCAATTTTACCATCCTTTGGATGTGTTAATTAGGATATTGATTTGCTATGATTCAATGCTCTTGGCGTCTTGCAAATGACAAGCAGTTATCACACTCTGTCATCTCCAACAGTATCTTCATCATCATCAGTATTACCACCACTCCAAACATTTATCAATTTGTTTACATCAAAAGTATGTAGTCAGGCATGCAGCTAATTTTGAATGACCCTTAAAGTTTGTGTAAAGCAATATTAAATATGTGTTCTGAGTTTGTCACACCCCAGAAAAATGTTAACCACCCAGCCATATTTGAATGATAAAAAGTTATCAAAATCTTGAAAAAATAAGCAGTATTCTCTGCTCTCAAAATCTGGGGGGCGTGTCCGCTGTCAACGCTGAAACCACACTCACTCATGGGAAAGCTGCCACCTCTCTCAACTGTCAAATCCCACTACAACCTAAATGGATGTTACCTCTAGCAACTTAATTAGATTTACACAGCCATACATGCATTTATGTGACGAAGGCATAACTAGCTAGCAAATTGTAGGCTGTAATAACTAATGGTAATGATGACTGAGCAAGCAAACCACTGATGCTAATGTGCTCTAGTTAAAACGGATGAGATGTTAAACCGAGGTCCTGACTCTCTGTGGTCATTAAAAATCCTATGGCACTTCTTGTAAAGAGTAGGGGTGTATCCCCGGTGTCCTGTTCAAATTCTCTCCACTGGCCCTTGTCAGTCATGGACTCCTCTAATAATCCCCATCCATTGAATTGGTTCTATCTCTCCTCTCCACCTATAGCTGGCGTGTGGTGAGCACACTGGCACAGATGTACTGTGGCTGCCATCACATCATCCAGATGGATGCTGCACACTGGTGGTGGTTGAGGAGAGACCCCCTCATGATTGTAAAGTGCTTTGGGTGTACGGCAATACACAATAAAGCGCTATATAAATGCTTCATTCATTCATTTATTAGGGGAGTGGCCATGCTCAGTGGCTCCAATGCATCATCAAGACATGATTTCAGGCCTGCCCAAAAAATCCTGAACACAAAAAGCGTGAAATGGTGAAAAACTGGAGTTTTGGTCTAACTCCACAATTCAGTACTACATAGTTCACAGCCTTTGTAACATGCTTTCAGCAATACATTTCTATCATTTGTCATGTGTTTAGAAACAATTCTCTGAATTGCCTTTAGACAGACTTTAATTGAACATTTTTGTTGGCGTATTTACAGTATCTATTAACAGAACTGGCTAACTGGACCATGTTAACCAGCCTTGAACCCTTAACTGCCTCAGTACATTGAGCCAAGCCAATTTAGCTATAGAAGGTATACTAGCAAAAACTGACTAATTTCAAGAGTTAGGGAGAGGGTGAAAAATATGCTTAATTACAACTGTTTTTGGTGCAAGATTCCTTGGCTAACATTAGAAGAAGTCTTCAAGGAATAGTGCAGATTGCTATAAAAGAGTACAAAGAAGAAAACTGCTCTGTACCAACATGTGCATGGGTGTATGTGTCTGTGTCTTCAAATCACGCTGTGATAAGTAAATGCAGAGCCGATCCTCCCTATATGCAAAGTACGCAAGCTGCGGAAACACCAGGGGCTCCTTGCTCTCAAAGATGATTTAATTTTAGTTTTGTTTTTGAATTTGGCCAGCGGTTATGAAAACATGAATGTTCATTTATTTTAATGTGGTGTGCTGTCGCCCTTTCTACGCAAAAATCAGTCAAATCATGTTTTACATTTTTTTAAATTGTTTTATTTATTTGGATCCCCATTAGCGATGCCCTAAGGCATTGCTAGTCTTCATAACGTGAATGTCATACAGTCTTGCTCAAGACAAAAAAAAAAAAAAAGAATTGCGTACCGAGCCGCGGAAGAGAAACTGTTTCTCAAGCGCTTTCCGTGAGCGCGATTCGAGACGGAGTCAACACGGACAAAGGCGTTTCATTCATTCATAACTCCCCCCGACACAGTTTTGCGTAGGTCCCCCAGTGGTTTGTTATAGCAGTGTTTGGGTGTGTATATACTTATAATCTTGGGAGAACAGTTTCTAGTAAAAACTGACTTGATAAAAGCTCATGCTGCCAAATGTATGCCTTCTCCCTGAAGTGTAAGAATCGTTTGTACAGAGCTGCCACTTGTGGTCTAATTGGACAGCCTTTCATTCTAAGCCTCCAGGTTACTCAATATTTCAGGTTATTTACTCAATATCCCTGTCTCTCTATTTCTTTCTCCTCTCTGTCTCCTTGGTTCCTGTCTGCCCTTGACTGTTCTTTCACTCCTCTCCCGTATCCAGTGTCTTATCTCTCTGTCTCTCTCCTTGTGTGTCCCTCTTCTCTGTCCCTTTCTGTGATTGCTCTTTCTCTCTCCCTCCCTCTATCTCACTCTCATCGGTTGGTATGGCTCAGGCTGCATCATCCAAGAGGACACGTGTTCTCTGTTTATTACAGAGCAAAAGAAGGGAGGGGAAGAGTGAGCGAATGAGGGAGGGTGGAACAGAGGTAGAGAGATTCACACAGCATAGCCATCACTGGGTAGACAGCATCCTTCCGAAACACACTCACGAGCAAACAAAAAGAGGCTAAACACATCAGAATCCTTTCAGACGACAACAGAACACAGTCCTTCAACAGAGGTAAGGAATATCTCTTTACTTATTGTGGTCATTGTTGTAAAGAGGCACAAATTAGAATGATCATTCAAGAGAACTCTAAGACATCTGTTGTTAGGTCATGTTGAATACTTGGTTGTTTCGGTTCAAGGTGTACTGTACGATGATAAAGACACATCAGATCAAAAAGTGCCTCAACACAGGGCCTTGAGGGACTCCATCTCAAGAGAAGCATTAGAGTCATAAGCTACACTTCATAGTTCCAGCTTCTGCATTGGCATGAATGGGAGGTCGACAGGTTAAATTTATTTACCCCTCAAAATAACTGCGTCAGACAGGGAAGCTTTGCCAAAAACAGCAAGCCAGTCGCAGTCCATCCAGACCACCCCATAAATTCATGGTAAGTTCACTAACAGGTGCCCTTTCCTGTTCACTGGAGTAATGCTATCTGCTGTGGTGCTGAGAAGTATTCAGGTCTGTGTAATAACAGATAAGCAAAGCTTTTGTTTTCCTAATCTCAATAACACTTCACAGAATATCTGACGCCAGTGTATCTGGCTGGGTGCCAGCTTGCATAGGAGGCCAGGAGGGCCATGGAACTTTCCAGGGTGGATAAACTGTGACTTATCTTTAGCCTTGACACTTTCAGTTTTAAAGGGGCGATGGATGATGTTGGTAGCACGTGCCTTAAGATGAGAATATTTATGTTGAGTTTAAAATAAAACAGTTTTATGCTACAGCTAATGGCAACTGTCACACTTGGTTGACAACATAGCGTGCAGTTGAAATACATTTTGTCTATGTAACTGAAAGGTTGGTGGAAATTCAAGTATGTACTTCAATTACTAATGTGTGGGATGATTACTGCTGTAAAGATGAATGATAATATGTGGCATGGTTTCGAAAATAACAGATATCTTTCAGATACATTCAGCCTTGTAAAAAAGATGTCACTACTGACGCAACTTGATGCAAGGCTGTGATACTTTTTTTTTTTTGGCTAAATCTCCCTGCAAGACAACAACAAGATGCCCCCATTTCTACATTATATAACAATGCAACAGACGCCTTGAAAACTTTTCTGTCTCACTCGTACAAAACCCATACCTCCTGGAAGCCTTCCCTCTTAGAACTGTTGTAATTTTCCTTCACTGAGCATGGGAAATATTCTTCAATAAACTGCATGTTAGCTTTACTTTAATAGAAGCTCTCCTGGCATGAGATTTATATAAAAAGTCATTTATAGAGGATTTTTACTAAAACATCTCTTTGTAAGAGGCATGCCCTGGGACAAGTTTTATTTTAGTTGCATTTTAGTGTACAGAAGCTAAACTCGGAGGGGGCTTCCTCAATATCTTGCCCAGGTTAACGTACTTACTGTGAGAGTTTTCTGAATAAAGAATATTGTGTATAGCTGAATTACAAATGGATCTTGTTTTGTACTGATAGATGGGGCCCGGATTGTTCTGGAACTTCCCATCCAAGACTAGCTGCGCGGTTCCACAGAGCCTGCTGCAGACAATGTACGTAGTTCCGCCTGTAACCGAGGTTGTAGCCTTTCTTTTCCGTTTTATAGCATCCATTCCTTTATTTTTTGTTTGTCTCTTTGCTTGTGAATTCCATGGCCCGTTGCTGTGTCTGACCACATAATGATCACACCTTGATTTGTCGACCAATCACTGGGCAATGGCCAAACAAGGTCAAGTGTCAGTAATCATCATTACTCTGCCGTAGATCATTATTCATAATTCATTGCCCAATAGCTGTTGATTGTTCCAGCCTTCAGTCTCTGACCAATCCATCCATGTAGGTTTATGTGTCCAAGCTGATTTAATGTAAAAAGATTATTTTATACTTTATTGTAAGTCTCATGTCCACTTTATAGGAATCTGAATTATGAAGTCTTGAATGTCTTTCAATCAATTGTGGCCTGCGCTACGCGTTATTTGATAATGAAAATGTTCATGTGCAAAGATGCATATCGACCTTGGTGTCCATTGTTCTGTATTGGTGACTTTGGTACTTTGGATGCTTTTCTGTTCAAGAGGGTTCTTCAAAACTTGAACTGCCTTCTGCAGTTCTTGACCTCCAGTGCCCCCAATCTAGCTTATAATCAACTGAGTCACGTGTCACCAATTTCATGTTAATGAACTACAATAAATGAAAAATCTCCATGAATAATTGGACAGCACATGAGTGAGGAAAGCTATTATGGGCTTGATTGTATTCTGTTCTGACCTAAATAGGTGTGCAGCTGTGATAAATGCCCAGGCTGGGGCAAAAGATCGCTTCATGAAAGATTTTAGATGCAGGCTATTTATCTAAATGAAACCATTAATATTTCAAGAAAACCACACCTAACATCCCTGGATTGGTTTCCTACTGATCCATACAGTAGAAACCTTTTTTAAGGAAAGTATCGGCCAGGTTACTGTACTTTTGGCCAAAGTAAAATGGCATTTTTGAGGATCACATACCAACTCACCTTCTGTCAGCCTGACTTACAGCACTAGGCAGCTCCTGACAAGAGGCAGCGTGAGGGGTTGGAAACACGGTTGATTCTGGTGGTACAACACTATCAGAGCGTCTTTAAAAGCCAGATAGCCATGATTGGTCCTTCAGATGTTACTCAGAATCCCACTGGAGGTGTGAAGTGAGCTCTCTGAGGGGTTGAGAATACAAGAAGTTTCTGTGAGTTCCACAACTGCTTTTGATCTCAATTTTTATGTCTTTAATTTAAGACATATTCTGTTATTGTCTACTGCAGTGTTTCTCAATTCCAGTCCTCCAGTCCAGTCCTAACCTCAGAGAATGTTTTAGATGCCTTCATATCTAATACACTAAGAATCCGATGAGTTGAATCAAGTGTTTTATTAATGAGGCATCTAAAACATTCTGGTAGGTGGGTCCTCAGGACTGGAGGTGAGAAACACAGGTCTAATGGGGTGTGCATTAGTGTATGACTGAAGATCCTGGAACAGTCTATTTAGTGTGAGGTTTATGTGAGCTATTTATGTTCTTATGCCCATTTGAGTTTGTTTGTTTACTTTTTTTCTGGCTTAACACGTTTCGTCTTCCATCACCCTCAACATTTGACCTTATAAAGTGGATCCTTAAAATAATCTTGGCTATGAGTGACATATACACATTAGAAGAACAAGAAGATCATTCATTCTATAAAAAACACAGAGAAAACTAACTCAGCAATGAAGCTAGTTTCTAGTGGCCGTAAAAGGAAGATGTTGCCTTGATGTTTGACTTTTTCCAGGCAGCAACAAGTGCTTTTTAAAAACTACAATATCTCAGGTCTTCCACAGATTTCTTCCATACTTCCACACTGACATATATAATTTATTTTTATTTCCTGGTATATTTGATTCTGCCAGCATGTGGGTGGTACTTAGCACTCTCTACACCTTGGTTATGCAGCCATGTTCTATTTACCTCGATTATGTTAGCATCCAAATGGCTAATTAAAACTTCAGTCACTTTTATATCCTAGTAGCGATGCCAAGGAGACTGTACTGCTCAGCTTCTTGACATTTTTGCCAAGATCCTTCGCCTATTTTGTGTTCAGAGAATGATTTTAGAATTCCGTCTGACATAGATTTAGTTGTAATAGTTTTTTTTTTTTTTTTGCGCACAGCATAAACACACATTGTCCTAACCCAGTTTCCAAGTATTGACTGGGATTCTGTATATTAGGTCAGAACCTTGCCTTTGAGCAGATTTATTGATTTGGAGTCTGACAGAATACTCTTCCAATGGTCTTTCCATTGTCATATTCTCTTATGCACATTTTTATTTATTTTTGTTATTGAACAGCTCTGGCAGCTGCTCAACCTCTCTCAATACATGAACTCTCTATCTAGATCCAACATGCTCTAAACATGTCAGAGTGACCACATTATCTTGGTGACTCCAAACTGTATTTTTTTCCTAGTACTGCAGTTAAGACGAAAATTATGAAGAAGGAAAGATAAAGGTTATCCAACTCCTAGAAGATTGCAAGGGCATCTACTGGCATTGCTAGAGGTTACCATGGCAACACTGATGGGGTACAGAACCCACAAAAAATAAATCTCTGCACACAAGTTGATTTTGTCATTAATGTATTTGTTCTTTATACTGTAAGTTTAGTATGGGATGATATTAATATTGTTGATCATGAATTAGTAAAACATCAAGTGTTATATTTAACCGACATATAATGTGACTTTATATCTTTAGCCACACAATCCAAAAACCAGTCAGAGTTTAGTTATTGGTACATGCTAAGGTTGCTATTACTATTGCTCATACTTAGGTTTAGAGATTTGAACAAACCCATAATCCTCAGTATTAAACTTTGGCATGTAACTCCTCATTTGGTGCTTTGAATTGTCAAGCTTGTTGTGGAGAGGTGTAGTATTTCTTTTGTAAGCTATTGGACTTATCTAGTGACTTGGGCTGGACTCTGTTGACTTAGGCTAGTCAACAACCACATGCAAGAAGCTAAAAAAACTCTCAGAACACCTTAGAAACCACATAGCAATGGTGGTTGCATGGAGGCACTGGCAAGCATCACTCACGTTCTGTTTAGAAAGAGTAAAAATGTTGCTCTATTATGGTGTAGCAAAACAGAACACTAGTGATTATAATAATGATCTGAAAAAGGTCAGTACATGTGGGGGAGGCGGGAAGGCAAGATAGATCAACGGAGAGATCGTGACAGAAAGAAAGGGAGTGAGAAAGAGAGGCCAATAGAGAGTATTGTGGTCATGTCTAGACCTCGTTATAATCACCTCATGGGAGGTGTTATGCAACCAAAATAATCATTCCCTACAGGGCTCTGAATCATTCTATCCGTTCACATCCGAAGGTTTGACTTACACTGCTCATGATTCCAGATTCATGCAGCTCTAGGCACTGACAGGAAATAAGAGTGGAATTACTTTTCTGTTGACTTGAAGTGTTCTGAATTGAACCCAGTTATTGTGCGATTCTTCCAAGAGATATCAAAGTGTTCTGTCATCTCTTGAGTAAAGGTGGCAACTATCTGCACTAATATTTTATGAGGTTGTTTTTCATTTTTAATTCTCAATCATGTTTTTGTTTGCTCATTTTCACAGCACTTGTGCTTTTAAGGATGGCAGGAATGTTAAGAGGTTCAGAAATGCTACTAAAAGATGCTAACGACTGTTGCTTAGCCTAAATGATTAAGCTAGCAATATTTCCATTAATGTTGTAAATAAATTCATGCTTCATAGTCTTCATCTACATACGCATATGTTTGCAGAACTATTAGAGACCAATAAAGTTAGCAGGAGGCTGTGGAGGCGTTTGTTAGCTTAGCATCGTGTTATGGAAATATGACACTGACGGAGCTCCCATGAGCCGACTACCTTCAGCTGCACAGCCGGAGTTTAATAAGTACCTAATGGAAAAGTACATTGTCTCTTCCTTCAACGGATACCTTCAGACAATCTGTGAGCTAATGTCACAATTGGCCATGTGCTCCTGGAGATTGACAAGTCTGTGCCTTTTTGTGTCGTCGTGAATCTAACCACTAAACAACATTCAAGCCATGTTCATAATGCCACCTCATTTAAGTTCACAAAACTCCATAACCACGTGTAGTTTTAAATTGTTTGGATCCAGATTAGCACTCCTGCTGAAAAAAATTAATTAAAACCAACTTCTGATGGTAGCTGGTTTTACACGGAGTGTGTCTCAATCCACTCCCTAGTTCAGTATTTAGTACACTGCCCAGGTAGTCAGTTATTTGTAAGACATTCCAGTGTACTGAAACATTCACTCATTGAAAGCATAAGTTGCTCAGTATGTTCTCCTGCTGAAAAACATTGTCTTCTTCAGTCCTTTAAGTAATCAGAACAGTGATGTTGTTGATATGTTTAATGCATGATCTCATAAACATGTTGCATGTAATTGAGTCATTAGTTTCCTAATGTTTATTGGATCAAAGTCCTTGCTAGTGCCTGAAATCATGTTTACGATATGCTTATTCTTTCCATAAAGAACAAGGCAGTGGAAAGAGACGCAACCATGGTTACTAGCTGGGCCAAGCAAAATGGTTTAACTGTTTAGTTGTCCTGCCACCAGTGGGGCCGAGATCAAACTAGTCCCCACCAGCTTAGCTACTAAATGTTCCAAAACACAGCTTGACCAGCTTTACCACCTTAAAGACCCCTGGGAAATTGTTCAGTTGTACATATTTCCAATTGAAACAGGAAGTTTGGGCAGGGCATATTGAAGAGGTTATGTCTCAGCCATAAACCTACGCATTTGTGACTTGATTACAGGTGGTATAAGGAGACATTTGGATTCTTGAGAACATCTGATTGAACAAAAATATGTAGTGCAGGATGAGTCATCAACATTTGTTGTCTGTTTTTCAGAAAGATAAATTCTGTCCATTTTAACTGTGCACATCTGATTAAAGTTAATTTAGTCAACTTTTAAGAGTAAATTTACTTTTTAAATCATGACGAACTACCATTTTGATATCATGGGGTCTTTAAGCTGGTATGATCTGTTTTTCCCCCCAGCAGGGACTGTATACAAGGTTTGAGTGGTGTAGGTAATATTACAATATTGGAGCACCAGACGAATTTGATTAGATTTTGGTTTGCTCTCGAATAGCCTTGTTAATCTCAGGTGTGTGTGTGTTGCCATGGTGATTGCAGGTTGCTCTCCAGGATGGCTGGCATAAAGGATCAGCAGTTCACTGAAGAGAAACCGCTACTGCCAGAATCCAGGGGACAGGAAACAGAGATGGTAAGTATGTGTGTGAGCGAGTATGTGTGTGAATTGCTAAATATAGTAGACCAGTTAAAAATGGCCCCCTGCTTTTAGGCAAGAGAACAAAAAGTTGGATGATAAAGGATTTATCTATGCTCACCAAACACCACATTTCACCTTAATCCACACATCTGTATTAAGATAAAATGAAATGAAAAGCATGACGTGTTTAATGCCAGTAAAAATAAATGTCTTTAAAATATCAGTTAGAAATTTGGGACACTGGACAATAAGTGGTGTACTACTTTTATGCTTTTCTTTAGAAGTACTCTGATATTCATCAGAGCACAATTAATGATAGACATTTGAGTGATGCTAACATCTGAAATCCATTGATTAATGATGCAGTCTGCTGTAATTCCTAACCCTTACCCGATTAAATCAATGTAGAATATAAATCAAATGCACTGGGTTTTAAGTTTTAATTTTAAGTGCAAAAATTTTGATTTTCCAGGCCCGGAATTGTATAAATTCTTGGAAACACGTAACAATAAAATTGTATATGCTCACATTAGTTGATAAGGTGTCATGAACTAGAAATGAAAATGTGTTTTTTTTTAAGGCATACAAAGCCCTTGAAATAAAATCCTAAAAAAATCTAGAAATTTCTATACAGAATCAATATTTTTCTATTCATGTACAGTTCTAGAACATTTTGTCATTTTGTCAAACTGCAGTGTAATCCCTATAAAAAAAGATGATACAAATTTGCATTAACTAATCGCAAATGATTGGAAGTCATGGCAGTTCATTCATCAAAGCTTGTTGTGTGGATAGTGTCTGCAGCTTATTTTTCCACATATCACACAGTACCATTCATGCATTTCATCATTTTTTTTCTTCAGCTTCTCACCTACACCACCAAAGCATTGTCCTCCGGTCCTATAGAGGGCACTGTCTGCTGTAGTTTGCTGTAATAGTGTTTGTGTCTGTGTGCAACGTGGCAGGCTAAAGGACAGTGTGTGCACGCGCTGCCCTGTGCTACGCCATCCCCCCCCACGGCTCGCCCCCCAAAACGCTGGCATGCCATCGCCCAACACTGGCTCGGCCTGACACGCCGTCGGACCAGCGGGTACTTCCCGGTAGGCTAATTACCGCACAGAGCATGTCCACGCTTCCAACTAAAAGATAGTCATTTTTCTCAAGTCCTTTGTTACCATATCTCTGTTAGAAAAGACCAAACAAGGCCTAATATTTTCTCTCTCCCCAAGTCTCA
Source organism: Sinocyclocheilus grahami (assembly GCF_001515645.1). Taxonomy (NCBI): domain Eukaryota; kingdom Metazoa; phylum Chordata; class Actinopteri; order Cypriniformes; family Cyprinidae; genus Sinocyclocheilus; species Sinocyclocheilus grahami. The sequence continues at coordinate 1,485,046 of NW_015505292.1, forward strand.
TTCTCTAAAAACCCATTCTGTTTCACATAGCCTACTGTCTGATTTGGGGAAAAATTACAGATTTGAAATTGTGATGCAACATAAAAATGTTCTTTTTGGCACAATGTTTATATTTAAACACACTGCTAATTAACAGCACAATTATAAGCAATAACCAATGGATTACCTGTGTCATTTTATCATTACTATTTTTATCACATTTTATATTGTTATTATTATTTACTTATTATTATTATTTGCTTAAGCTAATTTCTTTGCACATGATAGTATATAAAAACAAACATCAACAAGTCACAGGTTTCTATTTAGCTTTGTTTTTTTAGCTAATCAGTGAACGTCAAATCAGTGTCGTTTGTAATCATGACTTCAAAACACCACAAAAAAAAATCCGATTTTTACAGATTCATTTCACAGATTCATTATGGTTTTTGTTGCATATTTATTGCAACATGACTGTAACAGATGCAATGCTTAGAAATGCCAATAGCTGTGTCTGAATTCAATCATTTATGTTAACATATGGCATTCACTGTAAAGTGAATGTGTGAACAACAACGAGAGAGTGATTTTGGACAAAACATATGCTCAAATGTGTAAATAGTACAGTAATGGCTCTGAATATGTTGTCGTGATAGCAATATATCATGATGGACGTGAGCACAGGCCAAATTCAGTTCTCTGTCCTGTCCACACAGACTCTTGTCGAGCATTGTGCTAACACCTATAACATTGCTATGGGAACCTGTGTATATATGCTGGATTCTGACTATGGATCACCTGCAAAATGGCATTTCTTAAGATAGGATTTGAAAAACAAATCAGCTTTATGTGCAATGTGAACAAAGCTTTATATACTACCATGTCATAAGTTTCAGTTCCTCAAGAAGAAAACAGCACATTGTTGTTTACCTGTAAGGCTGCCCCCTTTTGCACTTCTGAGGTACTGCATTAGAATCTTAACCCTGAAAAGGAGAAAGGAGTGACACCTGCTGGTCCGACATTAAAACGGCTTTTGCTTTTCTGCTGCCAACAGCTCAAACTGCATGCACTAACCTCCTTCTTTAGGTTTGTGGGTTTCTTCCTGCTTCTGCCAATCTGCACAAGAATCACATTATAAGTGATACTTGCTTTTCCAAAATGGATGCTTTGTTTTTATCTTATGTAGATTGTGCTAATTCATGTTTCCTTGCCTTTTCAGAAGAATGAGATGAATTTTTGTTATTCCTATGGTGACTGTATTGTGATACAATTGTCTGGCAAGGCGATGTTGTCCTGTTCTCAAGCTGTGCTTTTACAACAGTTTTGTACTCATTTCACCTTTTTTTCATAGCACATTGTGTTCTTAACAGTGTCTTTCCTCATTAATACTGGGGTTGGACCAGCTCAGGCCATCAAAATGCTAACCATTATACTTAAATGTATAATGGAGTTAAACAGGCCTCATATCAGCACTGAAGCAAGCTCAGCTTGCACGTTTTATATTTCCACAAATAGCTGCTGATCTGAAGCCAGCTAAGCCACCCACATTCTAACCAACCATGCCTAGTGAAACAACAAACAAGGGTGTAAAGTACTTGAGTAATTATACTTTATTATTGTATGAGGAATTATTTTGGGGCATGTTTACTTTATTCAGTTTAAAACGAATAGCTGCATCTTTTCTTTTTAACTGCTTAAAATTCTATTCAGACCTTTAAAGTATATATCTGGTCATCATTATGTAAATCTACATTCCACTTCACAATTTTCTTCTTGAAAATCCAGTCAGTTTCAGATTTAATTTAAAATGTTGCTTCTGAATTGAACAATTATATTTAGGAAAAGTTTTGCTTTCACTCGAAATGTTTTTGGCTGGATACTTTGACATTTGAGTAGAATGTTGGCATAGTATCTGTACTTTAACTTAAGTATAATTTCTCAGTACTTTTACACCCCAGACAAAAACTCACAATGTTCTAGAAACCACAGCTCAGGTAAATGTTTCCATCACAGAAACTCTTTCCTCGCTGGCGGGACCTTGCAGAGTGTTGCTCCAATCGCCGCTTATTATATTCTGATAGCATATTAAAACGAGTGTATTTTGTCTTTGATGAACCTGATCTTTTGTGTTCCTGCAGGAAAACTGTGAGACCTTTGTGGCTGAGGGAGATTGGAAGGTACAGTGACTCTTCCTTGTGCATTTTTGATATTGACTTAACATTTACATTTAAACAGCAAGTCCTTGAAGGATTTTAAGTCATGTCAGATTTAAAATAGCATGGCTGACAAAGTCTCATTATTCCTTTTTGGCGTTTGATGATGAAGTCAAACTACTGAGATAAAAGTTGAGGTATAAGAACTTTATCACCTCAGTTTTGTCGCCGTCTGACGGTTTGCAATCATCTCTTCACACCTCTGACAGAAATAGGACTAAATCACAGAGAGAAGATTTTGAATAAAACAGTGAGAAAGCCAAACAGTGAAGGGGGCTGAAGATGATAGGATTTGTAAGCCGCACGCTCATCGAGTGAGAGGTTTTAATTGTGATGGAGAACAGATAATTAAATAGGTGTTTGCTAGCACAATATGGTTACCTAATGCCAAATGCGACATTATAAATCAGATTTGGCAATACAGTCCGCTTGTTCAATACAGCATTCCAGACAGCTGTGTTAAAAAATAATATATTTTTGCAGACCCCAAAATATGTTGCCCTATAGGTATAAATCGCCGTAATGGCATCTTCAATTTTTTTTGCTGCATGTTAAAAGGCAAATTTTTGAAATTATTTATATACAGTGGGGAAAAAAAGTATTTAGTCAGCCACCAATTGTGCAAGTTCTCCCACTTAAAAAGATGAGAGAGGCCTGTAATTTTCATCATAGGTATACCTCAACTATGAGAGACTAGAAGACAAATTGCCTCATGTGATGCATTTTTGCAACCTATAGTGTATTCAAGGTACTTGAGTTTAGTACTGTTTATTTGTATTGGGATGGGCAGTAACTATTTCATAATAGCAATACGGCACTCATGGCTGAAAAATGGTCTTGTAAACATGTCTAAAACACATTTTTTTAAGATTACAATTAAAATACTATTCTTTATAATTATAATTTTTATGTTTGCACACAATAAATGGCTGTTAAGCACTAAACCTGTTAGCATTTATGTGCATATGTATATGGTATGATGTAGTGGGTGGAGTCCTTCCTTTGATGACCATGCAACTGTATTTACACCCATGAATGAGATCTGCACTTGAGAGAGGGAGATAGAGGTTGTGCATTTAAGCGAGACAGCAAAAGCCAAGTCAGCCACAAAGCGATTAGTCTTCCACATCCACAGAGAAAATTTCAAAAACTCAAAGGGCGCATTTCAGTCAGCATGGTCCTGTTAGACAGAAAATGTGGATTGAAAATTCAAACAGAGGTAGTTTACTACAATACAGCACATGTAAATACATCCTCCTCAAAAGTGGGCCATGTGCCTCGTGTGTCCATGTCTCTCTAATTTACTGAGATGCACCTGTATATAATAATATATTAGTACCAGAGTTTGAGCTCAGAAGACAAATTGCCTCATGTGATGCATTTTTGCAACCTATAGTGTATTCAAGGTACTTGTGTTTTGTACTGTTTATTTGTATTGGGATGGGCAGTAACTATTTCATAATAGCAATACGGCACTCATGGCTGAAAAATGGTCTTGTAAACATGTCTAAAACACATTTTTTTAAGATTACAATTAAAATACTATTCTTTATAATTATAATTTTTATGTTTGCACACAATAAATGGCTGTTAAGCACTAAACCTGTTAGCATTTATGTGCATATGTATATGGTATGATGTAGTGGGTGGAGTCCTTCCTTTGATGACCATGCAACTGTATTTACACCCATGAATGAGATCTGCACTTGAGAGAGGGAGATAGAGGTTGTGCATTTAAGCGAGACAGCAAAAGCCAAGTCAGCCACAAAGCGATTAGTCTTCCACATCCACAGAGAAAATTTCAAAAACTCAAAGGGCGCATTTCAGTCAGCATGGTCCTGTTAGACAGAAAATGTGGATTGAAAATTCAAACAGAGGTAGTTTACTACAATACAGCACATGTAAATACATCCTCCTCAAAAGTGGGCCATGTGCCTCGTGTGTCCATGTTCCAGCACTCCATCATGTGCTCATGTCGGTGCGCACGTACACAGACACTGTCACATACACAACTCATGTCATGTTGTGACTGTGATGCTAGAACCTATGAAATCTTCACTGACCTTTGTAATTGTATTTGTTTGCACACAATAAATGGCTGTTAAGCACTAAACCTGTTAGCATTTATGTGCATATGTATATGGTATGATGTAGTGGGTGGGGTCCTTCCTTTGATGACAATGCAACTGTATTTACAACCATGAATGAGATCTGCACTTGAGAGAGGGAGATAGAGGTTGTGCATTTAAGCGAGACAGCAAAAGCCAAGTCAGCCACAAAGCGATTAGTCTTCCACATCCACAGAGAAAATTTCAAAAACTCAAAGGGCGCATTTCAGTCAGCATGGTCCTGTTAGACAGAAAATGTGGATTGAAAATTCAAACAGAGGTAGTTTACTACAATACAGCACATGTAAATACATCCTCCTCAAAAGTGGGCCATGTGCCTCGTGTGTCCATGTCTCAGCACTCCATCATGTGCTCATGTCGGTGCGCACGTACACAGACACTGTCACATACACAACTCATGTCATGTTGTGACTGTGATGCTAGAACCTATGAAATCTTCACTGACCTTTGACATGGCCTAATTTCCATCTGTTGTATGTTTGTCTAATAATAATCTTTGGATAAAAAATTGCATGTGTAGAAGAATTTAAAAGTAATTAAATTGTAAATAATTACACATTTTTGAGAAACACCCTCTATTCATAGAAAATTGAGTACTATATCGCTGCAAAATTGCAGCAGAATTATAGAATATATTAAAGGCCTTTATGAGCACGCAGAAGATGAAGATAGCCAATATGGGACAAAAACAGACAGAACACAACAGATTTAGAGTGACACAAAGCCCAGCCAATAACAGGGAGCCATTTTTGCAGTCAGCCAATGAGGGAACAGGGGTGGGTTATGAAATGTTCTGGGGGAGGAGCAGCAGCACTGCAGAACTCCCCTAACCAAAACAAGAAGAGACAAAGAGACGCCATAGCAACCGCAGCATCTCTCTGGTTGCCTGCATCTGAGTCTAGTTTTCCCGAGAGGACCTTGTCTTCTACCTGCTCATATACGCCTTTAAGCAAGCGTACACAATCTGCAAGCAGCCATGCCGGAGTGCTGGGATGTTGCAAAATTGCAGCAGAATTATAGAATATATTAAAGGCCTTTATGAGCACGTAGAAGATGAAGATAGCCAATATGGGACAAAACAGACAGAACACAACAGATTTAGAGTGACACAAAGCCCAGCCAATAACAGGGAGCCATTTTTGCAGTCAGCCAATGAGGGAACAGGGGTGGGTTATGAAATGTTCTGGGGGAGGGGCAGCAGCACTGCAGAACTCCCCTAACCAAAACAAGAAGAGACAAAGAGACGCCGTAGCAACCGCAGCATCTCTCTGGTTGCCTGCATCCGAGTCTAGTTTTCCCTTGTCTTCTACCTGCTCATATACGCCTTTAAGCAAGCGTACACAATCTGCAAGCAGCCATGCCGGAGTGCTGGGATTGTTGCACGTAGTGATCCGTGGGGCTCCCAAGGGCAACAAGCCAGCTATCCTGACCTACCATGATGTTGGGCTCAACCGTACGTAAACAGAGTTTTTGTGTGTGTGTGTGTGTGTGTGTGTTTGTGTACCAAGGTAAACTACACCCACGCTGCTCTCCAATACCCCAAGCAACACGCATTGCACGATTTCCATCTCGGTAGACCATCTGTCTCCAAGCATTGACCTTGAGTTATTTTTCCCATCTTCACAACCAACAAGAGATGTGCATGTTCAAAGAGCAGCCCTCTGGAAGTGATGAGTGTGGGCTGTGATCAGAGCTGTAATTTGGATGCCAGCTGACTGCAGTTCATCAGTTCTGTTAACAGATTACACGCAGTGTGAAACGAAGCTGATCTCAGGTGGTAGGTGATTTCAGTGCCACATATGTCGAAAAGCTCAAGCATAATTTTTTTTGGGGGAAAAGTATGCAAAAAATACATATTATCAAAAAAGGCAAACACAAATATGGCTTGGAGATTAGTAGTACAAACTAGCTTAATCTTATTTTTTATATTTTAAAGTTATATATATATATATATATATATATATACATACAGTATATATGTATTTATATTATATAGATTTATAATACTTACATTATTTACAAACATGGCTGTCTTGCAGAGTAGTAGTACATACTAGCTATGCTATTGACCTTGATATTGAATTCCACATTCTGACTGTGTGACAGAATTAAATGACTCGTAACCTTGGCCGAGCGTTCTTCTCATCACTCACAGCATGCTTTCCTGTCATCTACTGCTCTTCTTTCCTTCCTCTTTCCTCCAATCTCTCCTCCTCCCTCTATCTATCCATTCCTTATTATCTAGTCCTGAAGTGCATTATTGTCTATTGGTTCTTATTCCTATGCAGTGCATGAGAGAGAAATATGTAGGTCACAAAAACATACCCATCATGCAGTAATGGGGAGGGGAGTGGGGAAGGTCAGCACTGCGGCATAGAGTAACTCTAACTCTCCTCTCCGCTGCGGATAAATGTATTAGTATGCATGGCCATCATCGATCACAAAACATGACTCAGTGAGAGAGGGAGAGAGAGAGAGAGACATAGACCACCGAAAGGAAATGCTGGCCTATATAAAAAATGCAAAGTGAGCAATACAGCCGGGAGGAAATGGGAAAAATTGGGTCACTTACTACAGGGTAGAGAAGCTTGGATATGATTCATGCAACAATGCAGCACCTTTAAAACTGCAAGTCTTTTTTGGTTGAAGGCCACGAGAAAGGTCATTTTTTATTTTCTGCAGACTTATAATACAGCACTTAAGTTATATGGGCGACTTCCAAAATTTCTACTTTTCTACTCCACGGAATAGGTAACAGCATATGGGTTTGGAACGGCATAAGGACGAGTCAGTGTTTTGGGCGATCTTTTCCTTTAAATAGCTTGAAGACCTGCCAAAACACCATTTGATGTTGATTAGGGAGATGCCATGATCTAAAATGAGTTATTAATGCCGCTTGAGTTAGCTAGAACACTGAAGTTGTTTTGTTTCTTTATTTCATGCTCTAGGCCAATGATTCTGGCATGAGATATGAGTGGATGAAGAATGCGATTTACAGAACTGCCCCATATTTGAAGTATTCTTTTATAATCAGTAATGTTATATAATGTATGATATTACGAAATGAAATCCAATACAATCAGGGATTACAATGTATTATATATGGTTGTTGGAGAAGCACCACCATGTAAATACCACGAACACGGTATAAAACATGATAATCATTCCTTACCATCTGATATCATTTTACCAAGGGAACAGTGCAATACGTTTTCATTTCTACAATGTCTTGCTCTCTTTCTCTGAGCAGACAAGCTGTGCTTCAACACGTTCTTCCACAATGAAGACATGCAGGAGATCACTAAACATTTTGTGGTGTGCCACGTAGATGCCCCAGGCCAGCACATTGGTGCCCCCCAGATGCCACAAGGGTATGATTAATGCACACATGAGTATATTCACATCAGTATTTGCCATTTTACATGATATGTAGGCAATCGGCTGTACCCTCTGAAAAAAGGTTATAATGGATTGTATTTTTAATGGAAACTGTAATGGTCCCTGTGGGTCACTACTGGTCATTTGTTTCCTTCTATTGGTGGCATGTTAAAACCACTAGCCTAAATCCTAATGGCCCAAATATGGCCCAAAACACATCGTTTTTAATTGTTGGTTTGTAATGTTTGTAATGGTATTTGTAGTCGAAACCGAGAGCTTCTGCATTGTTTCTATTGTTTTTTTCCCAGCAGGGTATGTACAGTCAGTCAGTTTATAGCACAATAATATAGCTACAATTGTATTGTAATGTAGCCTAATGTACTGCACTTATTACATGGCTATTCACCAAATAAATTAATACGTGGGTATGAAATATTGATTTGAGTTGGGATTATATTGTAATCTTACCTGTATATTATCTTAAAGCTTCCGCTAAGAAGAAATAGTCCATTTCAATGTACAAAACGAGCGCTGCGTCTATATTACAGTCAAATTAATACTGAAGTCCTTCACTACAGTCGATTACTGAAACACAAGATGACGCCAGTTGCGTTTGGATGAAAGAAAAGTGGGTGAGTCTGATGAAAGTAGCACTGGTTTCAGTTATGGATGAGCGGACTGATATAAACATTTCTGTGCACTACAAAATGGCGAACATCTAAGCGTTGAACGCCGCGATTGACCAATCAGAATCAAGTATTGCGGAGCGCCATGTAAAAACTCGAGATATCATTTATAATATATTTTCTGATCTTGTTGTTCCTAGATATCAGTATCCTACCATGGATCAACTAGCTGGGATGCTTCCTAGTGTGGTGCAACACTTTGGGTGAGTGTGGTCAGATTATACTCAAAATTATGAGCTGTAATAATAATGTAGTAATGATATTCAATTTCTTTCCTAGCTTCAAGAGCATCGTTGGAATTGGAGTGGGGGCTGGTGCCTTCATCCTCGCCAAATTTGCGGTTAGTAAATCTCAGCTTTTTACTGTATCTTGGTCAAGGTTTTTTTTTTTGTTTGCATTCAATACAATTCAGTTGTACTCTCCATTTGTAGCTGATTTTCCCTGATCTTGTGGAGGGTCTGGTTCTACTCAACATTGATCCCAATGGGAAGGGATGGATCGACTGGGCCGCCACAAAATTGTCAGGACTCACCAGTACTTTACCAGACACTGTCCTGGCCCATCTTTTCAGCCAGGTACAATATTAATCTAGGCTACATTTCTTATGTTTCACTGTGGATATAGTCACTTTTAAAAATAAATTTCAAGGCTTAAAATGGATTGAAATTCCTGCATTCAGTTCAGGGGCATTTAATGTAAAAAAAATATTTATTTAGCTTCTTTTTTATTTTTAAAATAATAAATGCATATCAAAGATTACATTTTTAAAATGTTCAATTGAAATTGAATTCTCAAGCTAAATTTTTAGCTAACATAACATTCACTGCATTGCAGGAAGAGCTTATGAGCAACACAGAAGTGGTTCAGACTTATCGTCAACAGATCAACAACACCATCAACCAGTTCAACCTACAGCTTTTCTGGAACATGTACAACAGGTAACCGCCCACTATCTCATTAATATATAAAGAGTCATGCATAATGCACGAGTTGAATAAAAGTGCATATTCTGTAAAAAAAAAAAACTTGCTTTAAAATCAGGATTTCCATTTTTTCTACAGCCGCAGGGATTTGGAAATGAACCGCAGTGGCTCTGTGATAAATGCCAAGACCCTGAGGTGAGAACTAAGTTAATTAGAATCTGAATAGTCTCATTTACATATGACTGTGTAATAAAAATCTCATTCTTGCAGGTGCCCGGTCATGCTGGTCGTTGGTGACAATGCTCCGGCCGAGGAAGGCGTGGTGAGTCTTTGATAAGAGACTTATTTGATCATGTTTTTCTCCATCCTCCTCATTTTTATCTCTCATGTTTTCTTCCTCTTACCAAACTTTTCTCTTCTTTCTGTCATAGACTTATCTTTCTATGTAATATATCCCAAACTTGGATGTTTTTTGTCATTCAGAGACAGGTCAATCTGCTCTGCATTTCTTCCTCTTTCTTCCTTCCTCTTTCTCCGGTTGTCTTACGGGAGCAGATGGCACTGGCCCCGGGGTTGATCTCCCAGGCTTTGCCAGCTTGTGTGCGCTGGATATTTTTAACTCCGCACCATGGCCCTTTAATCTAACATATGAAAGCTGGGTCAGTGCCCCATCACATCTAATCAGACACACAGGGCGAGAGATAAGGAAAAAGAGGGACATGACGAAGGAGAGTAAGAGACAGAAAAGAGCGAGAGGTAAACCAAAAGAGGATGAGAGAAGAGACGGATTTGAGTAATTTAGGGCAAGAGGAGGAAGATGAAAAGGTGGGAGCAGAGGAAACAACAGAAGGATGAGGAAGAGATTAGTGTGAAAAAATAAAAATAAGTGAAGCAAAATCATGGAAAATTAAGTGATTTTGAGCAGAAGGAGAGATTAGAAAAGCAAATATGCCACTAGTGAAACCTACTAATTCTTGATTATTACAATTCCCAATTTTAGAACGATTTGAACAATAGTAACATTACTTGATTGCTTTTCCTTCAATTTTTTCGTCCAAATCATCCATGTATTAAATTGTGTGTGTGTGTGCATGTGTGTGTGTGTGTGTGTATATATATATATATACGAACAAAAATATGTTTATATAAAACATTTACACATATAGGAACACATGAGGAAAAATGTGTTCCCACCATCAATATCACATCCATTGATTAATGCAGACATGTGTGGTGAGAGTTTTCATTAGAATTCTGAACATGTTAGAAAGAGGGTAGCCGTCCCTTTCTGAAAGTGTCTGCGGTGGTCCAAACAGAGCCCTCAGGCGAATGCGTCTGTGCAGCTGTCTTTCTGTAGCACTGGAATATGACTCATCTCTGCAGTACTGCAGTAACTGGGTCAGACCTCAACAACACATACTCATACACACACACACATATACATATATACATACATATATATATATATATATATATATTCACATAAACATACACACTCTCCTCCCTCCATCACACCATCCATCTTACTGCCCTTCATTCAACTGCCTACTGAAGAACTTGTTTAATCTTCTCCATATTCTCTTGTACTGCTCTGTAAATGCCCTGATAGATATGTAAATGTTCACAAACATTTATAAAATACAGTATAAATGTTTTCTACTTCTAGGTTGAGTGCAACTCTAAACTGGATCCAACCAACACCACATTCCTAAAGGCAAGTGTACAGACATATTGTAGAAATACAGGCCAAACCTAGACCATTTTGGGACATAAAATGTCAGAAATAATTTCTTAAAAATATATTTGATTTGTTTCAGATGGCTGATTCAGGTGGAATGCCTCAAATTACACAGGTGAGACTGTTTGACGCGTCTGATCTTTGATCAGTCTCTGATAGTATTACAGTGGTGACCAAACATGATACCGAAATTGTTTTTTGTACAAATATAATCAATTAAATTATTAATGGATAATTAGTAATATCCCTGAACTTAACTGAAGTTAAAGCTTGTCAAACACTAGATTTGTAAATACTAAAAACAATTTGATTTAACAGTCTTGATCATGATTTATTTTTCTTTTTTTCAATTAAACTATGTTAAATGTTTTGAATCCTACAGCCTGGAAAACTCTCAGAGGCTTTCAAGTACTTCCTGCAGGGAATGGGTTACAGTGAGTCTAATTTATTTAATATTCTTTTGATCATCAGTGTATTTATTAACAATGTTAATAATGTTTATGGGTAAATCAGAACCCCAAATCAGTTCAACTGATGATTCTTTCTCTGCCAGATGTAAACCGATCCTGTATGTTCAGTGTGTCCTTTCTCCCATGTGTGTCTATTTCCCACGATGAGAGAGTTGTGAGCGTATGCAAGCAAATAAGTGTGTGTGGAGGTGTTGTATTTGGTATAATCTGTACCCTATGTGTATTTTCCTGCCCTTCTCAGTTGCTTATATGAAGGATCGGAGAATGAGTGGGGGGCCAGGTACTTCCTGCTTCCTGTTCACGCCTGCCCTCTTCCTCATTTAGATGACACATTTAGTCTTCTAAACCCTTGTTTGGCCTTGTTTAATTTCTGTGTTTATCCTTCCCAGACTGATATTTCCATTCATTCATTATTTACTTTACTGATCAGTGATTTTTCCTCTGAAGGAAAAATGTGCTTTGAATGTGCTCTCATGTTCTCTGCATGGCAGTTATTCGAAATTGAACCATTGAAAACAAAATCGTAGATGAAATAATGGCATGAAATGCAATTTTTTTCTTTCTAGCTTAGAATTATTTTAAAAAGTTGTGAAAATTGATGTTTTAGGCACTCTTTTTCAGATACTTCACATTTAAAGAGGTCCTATTATGCTCTTTTACAAAGTCTTGATTTTGTTTTGGGGGTGTACTAGAACAGGCTCCCATACTAGGTTGTTCGAAAAACACATTATTTTTCACATATTTTACATTATTACAACACCTCTCTCCCCAGTCCGGTATGAACGGCTCGAATAGTTCCTGTATCAAATGAAGGCCCGCCTTCTGAAATACGAAATGTGCTGTGATTGGTTAGCTGGGCCAGTGTGTGTTGTGATTGGCAGCACTCGGCTCCTGGTTGGGAAATGTCACGCCCCTTACCATAGCCGCCTGCTGTGAGCTTCAGTGTAAATATTGCGTCAAAATCAAATCAATTTGAGCGCAATTTAAACCCGGATGATTGTAACCACTCTAAGTTCGTCTACCTTGGGAAAGCTATCGTGTCTCCGACATAGTGATAACACTCGTTGCCTTCTCTAGTGCAGCTCAACCAGGTCTCGTCCCATTCGTCGGTATTTGTGATATCACAAATCCTGGAAAATATTCGTTGTAGTCCAAACGAGTCGTTCGTTGTAGTTTTTGAAAAGTGATTTCTGTTAAATAAAATATCTCCTTTTGAAGTGGACTTTGAGCTTTGTAACTTTGCAGATCTTTTTTATGCTCAAACAGCAACATTACAGACTAACTAAAGTTGAAAAAGTGAAAAAGCATAATAGGACAAGAGAGCACTTGTAGGCTGGAAGATCTTTTATATTTGAAATATTGGTTTTTAAATAAATATTTATATATTTTATTTATTTAAATATTTATAATAGTTATATATTTTCATACAATATTTTCTTGTTTAAAAAAAACTAAGTATCATTGGAACAAGTGTCAATTCAATTACAACATTTTTGCCTTGTTTTGCAAACAAATATCTAAACATCCATAAAACAATTGAAAATAAATTGTGTAGAAACAGTTTACACTCAGAAATTGCAATTAAGTTTCACAATTAACTACAAATAAATGGCAAGTAATACACCGAATTAAATTATGAAAAATTACTAATAAAAATTATGAAGTAGAAAGACTGAAAAAGTATTTTTTCTTAAATATACTCCAGTAACATTTGTTTTATTTACACCTTCAGAATTTTTTGTTTTTTTTACTGTGTGTACATGTGTTGTTGTCCTTCTTTCTTTTTTTTGGGTCAAAACTCACATTTTTGAATGCTTAACAAGAGGAAAAATTCTAATGGAGTAAGGGAAACTCATTCTTATTTCTACACAATTTTGCTCACATTTTTTTTCTTATTTAAGGATGTTTAGATTTTTTTTTACTGTAAAACAAGAAAAATACTGATTGAGAGAATGATTTTCTAGCACTGGAAACGGGCATTTTGATATATGTAAAGATACTGGTTGCCTATTTAAGTTGGATTTGAGTCATTCTGTATTTGCAGTGGAATGTTATCAGCTTGAGGCTGAAATTATTTTCGACAAAAAGTTCAAGCATGTCATCCCTGCCTCCTCTGCCCGGACGAATTTACCTGTGGATATGGAACGACTATTCATCTCCATCTCTCTTTCTCACTTTTTTTCTCAGTGCCCTCGGCCAGTATGACCCGTCTTGCTCGCTCGCGAACGGCCTCTCTGACCAGCGCCGGCTCCGTGGATGGTTCTCGCAACCGCGCATGCACGCACTCAGATAGCAGTGAGGGCGTCGGGCAGGTCAGCCACACCATGGAAGTGTCCTGCTGAACCCTCGTGCAATGTCTTACATGCACACATTTAGAGAGTCGTGGCATGGAAGGAGGGCGTGAGAAGAATGGAGGTCTCATATTGCTTTCATTCTTTCTTTCTCAGCCATTTTCTATGTCCTTTTCTCTCAGTTTTTTCAGCATTAGCCATCTTAAAGGAATAGTTGACTCAAAATTGAAAAAAAAAAAAAATGTATAAAAACATAATTTACTCGCCCAGATGTCTTCAGAAACCTGTATGACTTAATTTCTTTTGTAGAACACAAAATGAGATATATAGTCCAAGGAGCTATTTTCCATATAATGAAAGTGAATGGTGACCACAACTAAATTTCAGTGAATAACAACCTTTTTTTTTTCGTGAATTGGCTTCAGAAGACCATCCACTTCCATTGTATGGAAGAGAGCAGCTTGGACGTTTTGCTGAACATCTGCTTTTGTGGTCCACAGAAGAAATAAAGCCATACAGGTTTAGAAAAACCTTTTCTTTTCGAGCTGAACTATTCCTTTAACCTGTAAAATGAAGACTTACTGTCCTTTTCCCCTTCAAAACAGTGTTTGGTTTCCCCCAACTTTGTGTCAGTATTCCTGCACCCTTTGCTTGCTGCCTCTGGCCTTCACCTCCTCCTAAGACAAAACTACAAGTCCCATCAGCCCCTGCTCTCACTCATTCCTGTCCTATGACAGTCTTTGAGGAGAAACTGATGGATTGGGTCGCAGGTAGAAGGGATCGGTCTTGAGGAACAGCATGAAACAAAGCAAAAGAAAGAAGAAAGGAGAGTTCTTAAACCAGAGAGCGATTTATAAGTAACATTTGTAGCTCTCCCTCTCAATTTTGAGCGAAAGCAAAGCGATTGTATAGCCGAAAAGGGTGAAAATCTCTTATCCAGTAAACAGTAGCTTTCGGCTAATCATCTCAGCTCATTCAGTCCTTGGGAGTGTATGTTTCGCCACATACTGTAAGAAAGAATCACTTTATAATGGAGTTTTTTTTTTGCATTATTTGATACCATGATTGGTTTTCTCATTTAAAATGTTATTAAAGCATGAAAAACAGTTTTGAAGTGTCATATGAAAGTGGCTTTGCCTGGGATCGGTTCTGTAGGTCTCCATTTTATAGACAATCAGCTTCTGATCCAAACCAAACCAGAACCGTCGACTGAGGCAGAGCCTGTGTGATAGAGTTTGCATTGCGTTAGCGGTGCAGAATCAAGGCCTCACACTTCCCTTACAGCACCCAGCCCCGCACCAGGAATATACCAAAGCTACTGATACAAATGCACACACAAATGCACACATACACATTTCCCAATGAGGGCTGGGCTCTGCAAGGTAACAGAGCTTTTGTATGTATACACACACACACACACAATTCATGTACTCACATGCAACTTACATATAAATGACACTGAAAGATTCATATGCATTAGAATCATATTTAGTGCATGCTTATTTCATAATTTAAAGTGGATCTGTGGATTCACATTTAGTTATTTTTTGTGTTATTCTTTAAATGGACTCTTGTCAAATTTCCACATTTTCATCATAGTTTGGTAAAGATCTAAAGTGGTGAATGGAAACTACAACAAATATATATTTTTTTGTGTTCCCATTTGCACAAATAGCAAAATGAAAAAGCAACAATAATGTTTCTGTGACTTTCCAAAAGCTTCCTACCCGTTTTGTTAGAAATACATAGCAGCAGCAGCCAAGGTAATATATAACACAAGGTGTAGTGTTATAAAAAATGGCTAGATTTACAATGTTAATAACTGAAAATGTGTCATTAAAGTCTATGAAAAGGGTCCATAATTGTTGATTTATGTACACAAAAGTTCCAGAGGTGACTGACATGAGCTGAGATCTGATTGGCCGACGCAGCTAATGTGGAACTTACAAGGGCGGAGCTACCGTTGGCGTTCCACTCCACACTCGCGTTTTTTTGTCTTACTGAATGTCAGTTTTTCTGCTGCTTCCTCGAACAGGAAGTGCACAATTACGACTTCTCAGGGGTATTTCCTGTGTGTTTGTCTGTAAGGGGCGGGGCTTTCTGGAGCATGATGCTCCAAGCTTGGAATGTAGGGCAAATCCCACCCCCAAACAAACCCAACCCCCAAAACACAAGGTGCCCCTCCTCTCACAGACACTTCCAGTCGCCCCTAAAGGGCTATCGAACCAGGCAACGCATCGTGATCAACCTCACTCCGTGCAAAGCTGGGCGCAGTACTGTAGATACTGTAAAAAGAGAAAGATGAATGAGTGATACGGAATAAACAGTGAATGTGAAAAAGGAAAGAGAGGGAGAGGTGGAACAAAAGGACATGTGGTGGGTGTTCAAAGTGGGAGGGTCAAAGTCAAATGCAAAATATCAATGGGTTTCCTCCTAAAGACTGAATGGACAAATACATGTTCTTCCCCAGTATTGATTTGCATGAGTTTTGATAATGCAACCTTGTGTTTGTGTCGTTTTCCTTAATTTCCTGTCTGAAGCATGCAGTCATCAGCTCTTATTAAGAGATCAAGAGCATGCTCACCTTTCAAATGTGCACTTTTTCCTGATGCCTGATCTCTGCCTAGGGGCCCCTGAATGTATTATGTCCTTTGGAAGTGCTGTACAGTATTGTCAATGTGGCCCCATAACCACCTTTTCTTAAATCAGGGCTCACACCAGTTTGACCTGCCTTCCCTTGCACCCTTTCCCTTGTCAGTCTATGTTCTCTGCTGTAGATATTTGCTTTTTTTAGGGCATAAATCTAAAAATAGTTCCGTACCACTAGCCTTGTCATGTGGAACTGTTACTCTTTGGATTTCCCTTGAGTTCCTCTTTTTGTAATACAGTAGTTCTTATTTAACCATGTGTTGCATCTATTCTTGTGAGGATTCAATGAGTATTATTATTATGAATATGATTACAATTGTTACGATTAGCCATTGTTTTATATTAAGCAATAAGTTGTTTGTGTTTATTTTTGGATGGAGGCTGGTTGTTACAAATCTGTCTAAAGATACAGCAAGAGTCACTCTTAACCTGCTTTACCAGAAGAAAACAAAAAAACTAATGTGTTTATGAATATGTACATCTATATACAAGCTGTCACAGTCTGTGTACTAAAAAACTGAACGTGCAACAAATAAAAATGGATATACAAAACGTATACAAAATGCTTTTGTTTGGTTTCTTGCAGATTAATTGGTATCAACTGCCAATGAACACATAATATATATATATATATATATATATATATATATATATATATATATATATATA